>NC_081196.1:25944031-26262156 GCF_902713425.1 Acipenser ruthenus
CATTAGTGATGGTTAATATTTCGTACTTGAAAGAGAACTACAAATTGTTCTAAATTAATTACAAATATAAAACAGAAAATAATTGATTGCATAAGTATTCAACCCCTTTGCTATGACACACCTAAATAAGCTCTGGTGCAACCAATTGTCTTTAGAAGTCACATCATTAGTTGAATGGAGTCCACCTGTGTCCAATTAAGGTGTTTCACATGATTTCAGGTTAAATACACCTGTCTCTAGGAGGTCCCACAGTAGGCTAGTACATTTCCTAACAAACACTACATCATGAAGACGAAGGAACATTCAAAGCAAATCCGGAAAAAGGTTCTTCAAAAGCACCAATCAGGGGTAGGATATAAGAACATTTCCAAGACATTGAATATCCCCCGGAGCACAGTAAAATCCATTATTAAGAAATGGAGAGAATATGGCACTACTGTGAATCTGTCTAGAACAGGCTCAAAAACTGAGTATCCGGGCGAGAAGGGCACTAGTCAGGGAGGCCACCAAGAGGCCTATGGCAACGCTAAAGGCTTTACAGTCTTCCACGGCCTTTATGGGAGAGTGGCAAAAAGAAAGCTATTGTTGAAAAAAACTCACATCAAATCTCAGCTAGAGTTTGCCAGAAGATTCTATGGTCTGATGAGACCAAATAGAGCTTTTTGGCCTCAAAGCTAAGCGCTATGTTTGGCGCAAGCCTAACACCGCACATCATCCTGAGAACACCATCCCTACTGTGAAGCATGGTGGTGGCAGCATCATGCTATGGGGGTGCTTCTCTGCGTCAGGGCCTGGAAAGCTCGTGAAGATAGAGGGCAAAATGATGCAGCAAAGGTCCTGGAGGAAAACCTGCTGAAGTCTGCAAGAGACCTGGCACTTGGGAGAAGATTCATCTTCCAGCAGGACAATGACCCCAAACGTACAGCCAAAGCCACAGTGGAGTGGCTTAAAAACAAAAAGGTCAATTTCCTGGAGTGGCCCAGTCAAAGCCCGGACCTCAATCCAATTGAAAATATGTGGAAAGAGTTGAAAATTACTGTTCACCAAATGTCCCCATCCAACTTGACGGAGCTTGAGCAATTTTGCAAAGAAGAATGGGCAAAAATTGCAGTGTCCAGATGTGCAAAGCTGGTAGAGACTTATCCAAATAGACTCATGGCTGTAATTGCTGCCAAAGGTGCCTCTACCAAATATTGACTCAAGGCGGTGAATACTTATGCAATCAATTATTTTCTGTTTTGTATTTGTAATTAATTTAGAACAATTTGTAGATTTTATTTTTCACTTTGACATTATGGACTTTTTTTGTGTTGGTCAGTGGCAAAAACTTATAATTTTAAATCCATTTTGATTCCATGTTGTAACACAATAAAATGTGGAAAAGTCCAAGGGGGGTGAATACTTTTGAGAGCCACTGTATCTGTACCAGCTTTAGTCTTACCAGTTCTCTGCAATTATTTGTTTCTTTCTTATCATTGTTATTATTGTTTCCAATTTTTCTTATTTTTTTATTTCTTTATTGGTTCTATCCTATCTGTATTTCGGTTTTTGTTCATATTTCATTTGTTGACATTATTGTTCACAACAATAAACGGATATATGAATAGGGCCAGTATCTGCTTAGGGAAGACAGTGCAACTGCTTCTCAGTTGTACAGAGTGACTGTTACACCGTACATAGCAGAAAAAATAACAAACCACAATGCATTTGTATAGCATGTCACAACTACAACTGCCACAATCAGACCATTTAAATAAAATATTTAAATAACAGTACACACATAATACAAAAGCAGCAATTTTAAAGTTACATTAAAACCCACTAAGGTAAGAAAGCCATTTTATAAAAGAGCATTTCTAGTCTTGACTTAAATTGTAACGGTCCCAGCTTCCCTGACAAATGAAGGCAGAGCATTCCATAATTTAGGAGCTCTACAAGAAAAAGCCCTACCTCCCGTGTTGCTTTTGTTGACCCTAGGAATAACCAGCAGTCCCGCATCCTGTGATTTCAGAGTGCGGTTTGGAAGATACGGGGTCAGTAACTCCTGCAAATAACTAGTTACCCCATTTTTCACTGAGGAAATTTGGTAATTGTAAACTACAAATCGACAGTGCGAGAAACTGAAGTTCTGATAGAAATTTTGGTCAGACACCAAAATCTTGCTGAACTTGACAAACACACAAAATAATAATATATTTTCTCAAATTACTTTGTTTAATGCTGACAGTAGGAGAACCGTGCAACATTGCGTAAACTGCATTCTTCTACTGTAGGCATTCAAGAAATGCATCCATTAAATTAGCAAAGTACTCCCTCAGGGCTTTCTTTCACAGCAATATGTAAGAATCTAAGACGCTGGATTAAAAACCGGAGCAATACATCTATAGCTGCCATCTAACAATATGCCTTGCAGGATACTGTAAACATCTAGTTCACACACCATATAAACGAGCCGAGTGCACTTGCAAACTGCATTGTGAACGCAAACAGACTCGGTCCTGAAAAAAACCCCAAAAACTTTTGCATGCATATTCTTTCATGATGGAAAGAGAGCCCAAATAAAAAAAGGTGGCTAAGTGAAGCCTTTCAATATATGTTGTATTATTTTTTGTAAATTCGGTTTTCAGCTTTTTGGCACACTGACCCATTTTTCTGCGTTCATGAAACGGAAGCCATGTACACTATACTATATACATTGTACAGTTAAAAAATCTAACAAGCCCAGTCGGGCCTGTGGTGCTTCATAACTACCGGCCAAACTGCGATCTCTACCGGCCCCAGGCCGGCGGGCCATGGTTAATATCGAACCCTGGTCAGAATTGTAGCGGCTATATTCTGAATAAGCTGCAAGCGGGATACCACACGTTTTGGGACACCAGAAAAAAGTGCATTACAGTAATCAATTCTAGATGAAACAAATGCATGCATTAGTGTCTCAGCATCAGATACATAAATAATTGGTCTAAATTTGGCTATATTTCTCAAATGGTAAAAAGATACCATTACTCGAATATAACATTAAGAGTTATAAATGTTTGTAATTGAATTGCAACAACTCTCTCTAGAACCTTATCTAAGAATGGTAGGTTGTTATTGATGTCCAAATTGTGTTTTTTAACATAGGCTTTACCACAGCTACCTTAAGTGCTGAGGGAACTATACTGGGAGGAAAGTGAACCATTTATCATTTTTTAAAATGTGGGTATTAATAACACCAAGAACATCTTTTAATAGTTTTGTAGGAATAGGATCAAGAGTGCATCTAGTAGCTCTCATATGTTCAACGAGATTGACTAATTGATTATCAATTGACCCTGGCCACATGCCACATGTCTTTAAAAAAGGGCCAGTCCTAGGTTCTTCTTTTGTTCTTTACACAGCTGGAGGTGGATCGGTGGAGAACCCGCACGCCTCAGTGTTTGAACCAGGGTGAGGGAACCAAAACCAGGCAACCAATGCATGGTCACCGTGTGTACACTGGGATCATCAGAACTAGGATCACCATGCGTGTTAAGCGGGATCCGAGTGCTTAGACATAGGGATTAGTCAGAGAGGGTCAGAGTCCTCCTTTCAGGGGAGTAGTGCTCAACCACCATTTGGTCAACTTTTATTTTGTAGTAGTTTTGAACAGTGTTTTGTTTTGCATTTTTAAATGTTTTTTTTATGTACACTTGTGTGTATATCTTCCTGCATTACTGGTACTCTAGTGGCGGTCACCCACCTACTGCACCTGCCTGTTTGTCTTAATAAAACCAGGACACCTGAGCGGCGTTTCAATGTTTCAAAATGCAATTTGAGATATCTTGAATTACTTAGAGATATCTGTAAATCATTTGCAGATATCTTCAAATGAATATGAAATATCTGTAAATAAACCCTTTTGAAGATATCTTAATTTCATTTTGAGATATCTAAAAAGGCTACATCTCAAATTGACTTACAGATATCTTTAAATAAATGTGAGACATCTCCAAATGATCCGGAAGTAATTTCAAGATCTCTAAATTACTTTCTGAGAAAATGCTCTGTTTTGGATGGACTTCCTGTCCATTTAGAGATCTCTCCAAATGAACAGGAAGTTATTTAGAGATTATTATTATTATTATTATTATTATTATTATTATTATTATTATTATTTATTTCTTAGCAGATGCCCTTATCCCTTATTCTGAAAATTATTTAATGATATCTGAACATGCATTTTAGATATCTCATTTAAAGCTCCATTTAAAAGATATCTCTAAATGTATTAGATATCTATACATTAATTTGAGATTCTCAATGATAATTTGGCTTGCCATATTTCAAGATGATCTTCGATTACTTTAATAATAAGTCAGAAAAAATATGTACAAGATGTAGGTTAACCCTTAGCCAGGTCCAATTTATTTTCACACGCGCAGTTTATTTTAGATGCGCTGTTTAAAAGTATTTTTTCACAGTAAAACAGGTTTAAAAGGCACTGCATATCAACAGGACACTCAGTACTGCATCTCCAGCCCCGCACCACCCCTTGTTCGCTATATTTTTCAAATGCCTCTTAATAATAGTACATACCGATAAATCATCTCTTGATCACTCATTTTATCGCCAAACTCCTCAATGTGATCCAAGTCGTTATTTTATTACTATAACACCTAAAAAAAGCTCTGCAAATGTCTGTGATGTTCTTTGAGCGCTGGATGCGGAAGCAGCTGTCTTGTTTGTTTTGTCCGTGTTATCTATGTGGTGTCGGGTCTATCAGTATTCATGAGATACGCCCTTTTTTTCCGGCTTTTCTCGGCTCCTATCGGTCTCACTCGGCCATTGAATGGTTGTCTCGGCTTTTTCCGGAGAAAAAACGACTAGCGACCTGTTTTTTGCGTCTTTTTGGACCGGAAAGGGAAAATTGCGATGTCGACCAGGTCCGACATAGGACCGCAAAGGGTTAACAACATCTCTGACATTCTGGCGCACAATAACTCAGAAGATTTGGTTAAATCTAATGTGCACTTATGTGGGTACGAAGGATTGGTACTCTAGGCACGTTAATTTTTAGTGTGACAGCTCAAGGAGAAAGGTTGGGATGGGTAATCAATATACAGAAAAACTGGGCAATTTGTCTTATTGTTTTTTCTTCAATAATTTTGCTAAATTTATTTCTTCTCTCCTAACCCTAGTAGGAAATTATATACAGTACCTTCTCCTGATAGAGTTTGTGAAGCCAGTTTGCACACTCTTTCTCATCTTCGGGAATGTCTTCTACTGGAAACCTCCTAAATAAAAGACAGCACATAGGTTGTGAAGAGGTCAGGAGTAACAGATTTACAGAGTCACAGTGGTTTTTGTCTCCAGTAACATTTTAGTTGTCAGTTCTTCCACATGCCACTAGAGTAGTCCATTTTAAACGTTTCTGTATGACCTACAAGCAAGCTATGATACACTTGTCTTTTGACTGGAACATTAATGCATACAGGTAATTAAACAGTTATTGGTATAAAACTGATTATACTAATATTGCTTACTCTTATGATTAGTAAGACTATGGAGCAGAACAAAGGCGACATTTTACTTTTACAATGGTAGTGTAGGACAGTGATTGTCCTGCTGATATTCAATTGTTTTAGGGGTTCGACAGAGAATACCTCACCCTCTCTTTTGGCATAAAAAGCTTGGGCAGATTGATCAAAAACCAGAAACTGACCCTATTCTCTTCATAGTGGGAATTTGGCAACACTAAAGGTCAAAGATGTTGTGTCTGCAGTGACAGTAGTTATTCCACGTCAGAATTCTAATGGACAACCCAATATATAAAAAAAAACAAAAAAACAAACAAACAACTGCTGGACTGGTGAGTGCATAGCCTGCAAGATCAACACATGAAGACTGGACTCTGAGCCAGGATGTCCAGAGTGGGAATCTTAGATCTGCTGCTCATACCTAGAAAGGAGGAGTTACATTTAGTTCAGGTTCTCTGTACTGATCTGTCTCTATAGACTCAGACAGAGATTTAGTCTGCTGACTAAGTTTGTTGTTTCGTCAATGGGTGAAAGATAATGCTTTTATAAATGCTAGGGTTAAAGAGTAAGTAGCGGGGCTCTGAAAAATACATGTGTTTAAATAAGATACCTGTACACGTATAACTTTAAAGTCTGTTTCAAAGATCTTTTCAAATTGTCCGCTCTAGTGCACTGATAGTGTAAGGATTAGTGCCCACATTGTCAAACAGGTAACACAGCAATAACTGCAGTGATTAGAAGACAGATCTCAAATCCCAGTGCACTAGAGCGGACATTTTGAAATGCTTTTTGAAATAAACTTTAAAGTTCTAAGTGTAAAAAGTTGTCAGGATGTTAACAATGGAAAGAAAAATGACAGTGGGAGCGTGTAACACTATTTTTCGGAAACCTGCTACTTACTCGAAGGTTAGTTTATGAGGTTCGTTTTATGGAGTGATGAAACAGAAATCGAGCTATTTGGTCACGCCGAGTCGTTACGATTTGGAGAAAATCTGGTGAGGTGTACAAAGAAAAGAACACCATACCTACTGTCAAGCATGGAGGTGGTAATATCCTTCTATGGGGCTGTTTTTCCTCTAATGGCACAGGAAATTTAGTTCCAGTACATGGTAAAATAGATTCCATAGCATACCAAAAGGTATTGGCCAATCATCTGAAACCCTACGCTACTAAACTTGGTTTAAAACGCTACTGGACGTTCCAAACACAACAACGATCCAAAGAACACATCAAAATGTACTTCAGAATGGTTAAAGAAGAATAAAAACAAGGTTCTGGAATGGCCTAGTCAAAGTCCCGATCTAAATCCAATTGAAAATCTTTGGTATGAGTTGAAGGCGGCTGTGCACAAGAGAAGTCCTTGGAATTTGAATGAACTGGAACAATTTTGCATTGAAGAATGGTCAAAAATCACTAAAGCTCATGCCAAAAGCTCATTGACAAAATATCCTAATTGTTAAAAGAGGTTATTATTGCTCAAGGTGCTCAACTAGCTATTAAAGGGTAACCCAAACACCCATACCTATGTTCACACTAAACTATCCTTTGATATCATAGAAATACGACATGATGTGTCTTTTTTCAACTTCCAATTTAAAAAATAGGTAATTTAGTTATTAAATCCAGATTTTGAACCGTGTTTTACTTCCGCAATCTCTTATCAATACAATCCGTGATTTACTTTTAATTCGGTTTTTGCCATAATACCACGCTGATGTGTTTTAGTTTAGTAGTCGCCAATTGATTTTACCCTGTTTTTCTACCAATTTGAAATGGCTAGTGTATTTATGTATTTAGGCTCAGCTCACTGCTAATCACCCCTGCGCTGACGCAGGAGTGGCGAAGACGAACATACGCTGTCCTCCGAAAAATGTGCCGTCAGCAAGCCGCTTCTTTTCACTCTGCAGGCCCTGTACCAGATGCGCTACTCGGGAGCCCCACCAAGATGGTTTTAATCTGCATAAGTGGCCAAAGAATCCAAAAGTTGGACAAAATGTGTTCAACTTATGCATGTCTGGATGAAGCTTAGCAAATGGTCATATTATGTTCGGAACTCTTTGAGAACCACTGCTTCAACACGTCAGAGACGGCCAGATTCTTTGGCTTCACTCCCATATTGAGAGAGGATGCTGTACCAACAAGAAGAGCCAAGATACAAACAAACAACAAGGGAGAACTTGAGGGTACGTACATTCTTACAAATTCTATTCAGAATCAACCAACTAAACAAGACGCAATTGTACCCTATGCTATACAGTAATATAAGAACATAAGAAAGTTTACAAACGAGAGGAAGCCATTCGGCCCATCTTGCTCGTTTGGTTGTTAGTAGCTTACTGAGAAATGTGAGAAATGTGACACGGACAAAATGTGGTCTACAATGTACACAGGGTGCGATTTGTCAAAATTCACTCTATTATTCGTGTGTTTTGCTAATTGATATGGAAACGTCTAGGTTTATAAACAATACATTACACTCAAAATTAGAATTCGGTCAATGAGTGATTAAAATAACCACATCGCGAATTGAACAGTGCATATTTTTCAAAGACTGAAATTAAAGTTATTTCGATGTTTGCACAATTTGAAAAACATAATATAACCTGGGATTTTATTTAACATTAACTTGTTTTCACAATAGTAAATGTTAATAATCTAATACAAAACATTACAAAAGTGGAAAATATGATTTACATACTCATCTGGGGCGTTTCTTGGAATCGTCTATGTTGTACTGTTGTCGGTACTGGTAATAAGCTGTATCCAGCACTCCGCAGTTGAGACCTACTGGGTTGAAGTCTGGGTGACAGGTTACACATGTACCCGGAGGGTCATTATTTTTACAGGTCTCCTGAGTTTTGTCAATTTCCTGACAACAAATGCTCTCCCTTTGTGTACCCATTGCTTGGCAGTTACCACAGGAGCAGCTGAGATAAGGAATGTAAAACACATACCAGTGGAATTAGGCCTTCATTCGCGTTTGTATTCGGGAATCTGTGCATGGACATTGTTGTGGCTTTGGCTCCGTCTAGCGGAATTTGAAGAAACGTTTCTGAATAGGTGAGTTTTTTATTTTTTATTATTAGCTAACTTACATTTTTTTATAAAGATATGGCACCAGCAAAACCCTTCCCAGTCAGGGCTGACAACATTGTCGTGATCGCTGCTCTTTAACCTTCCCAGTCAGGGCTGACAACATTGTCGTGATCGCTGCTCTTTAACCTTACCAGTCAGGGCTGACAACATTGTCGTGATCGCTGCTCTTTAACCTTACCAGTCAGGGCTGACAACATTGTCGTGATTGCTGCTCTTTAACCAGTCAGGGTTTAAACGATCACAAGATTGTCGCGATCGCTGATATTTTCCGTTTCGCTCTTGTACGGCTCGAAACAATAGGGCTCTATCAGGCCATCTGAAGATAGTTGCTCCATAAGGTTTTCATTATTGTACATTGCTTGGACAAAAATACCACTTTTAAAAGTTTTTGGGATGGGAATGTATATTTGTTTTATTTTGTCTTTAAATACGGACCACGTGGCGTAATTATCAGTATTTTTTATTTGATTTTTTTCTGTTTGGGTTCCCCTTTAATTTAAATTTCCTTGTCAGGGTATGAATACTTTTGAATTGGCATTTTTGGAGTTTTGCAAAAAAATTGCTGAAATAAATAATTGTAGACATCTATTTCATGTAACTTTTTTTCCGCATCCACAAAAGCAAAACTTTTGCTACAAAAGATTTTTCCTACAATTCTTTGTTTGAGAAATTTCTAGAAATTATGAATTTCCACTGGGGTATGCAAACTTTTGACTACAAGTGTGTGTGTGCGTATAAATATTTTTGTTTAAACCGATGTTCAATAGTGATGTGACTGTATAACTGAATATGTCTTTTGAACACCAAAACTAAGTACATCAAACAAAGTTTGCATTCTAGCGGCAAAATAACAGTAGATTTAAAACGCAGGTGTTACAATGAAAACTGGACAACGTCCTTAAAGCAAGCATAGCCCAGTGTGAACCTTTGAAACAAAGCCTCCATGTAGAAAAAGTTAACTTTGTATTATTTGTAATAGATTCTGTGTGACTTACCAACACGCGTGCAGAAGAAATTAAGCAAATTATACAAACACAGTACCACTGGATCAGTTTATGGAAGCACAGTACGTCTGAAATGAAGTGTTCACAATGTCACTGGGTCTTCCATTGAGCAGCATACTATATAAAATGTTTATGTACAGTATAACATCTTAAAAAAAAAGAATAGTCAGCAGTTTAAAGATCCTTGTAGTGTCATTTGTATATTTGAACCCCCCATTATGTATCTTTAGACTGCACAGAACATGGATATGGAAACTAATATCTACTTTGACAAATGCATTTCCTACCGGACAGACATGTCTGCCTCGTACTTCTTTCCATGTAGAATGCCTAGTAGGGTGGGATTCCTCTTGTCTTTGAAATTCAGGGTCACATCATAAACAGCTGAAACTGAAGTTCAAAACAAAACCAAAAAACGCTGTTAAACAACATTTTGCAACCAGAAGAACACCACAAAAACATCCCTTCCAAATTAACAGTGTCCTTAGTAGCATTAAACTGAAGCTAATTTTAATAGGATCAACTGAGATGACAGCAAAATAGTCAGAGAGTGCCTTCTAAATTAGTAAAAAAAAAAAAAAAAAAAAAATTACTATATGCATAAACTGATATAAGCAATGTAATATGCATAACAGTTTTTAAAGCGTTACTAGCAATGTTACAGTAATCCACAGCTCCACATGTATTACTGTTTTTTTTTTTTTTTTTTAACTTATTCGTGTTGAGTTGCAGACAAAAATATTTAATAAAACAAAAAGCAAAATGTCTTGCATTTTAACAAATCTTTATCAAAAAACAAACAAACATACTAACTTAATTAAAGTATTCATTCATGACAAAATGGCACCCCTGCTTTAGTATTTTGTGTGTCCTCCTTTTGCTTTTATTACAGCTTTCAGACGTTTGATAATTCTTAACCTGTATGTTACATCTTGTTGGTGAAATCTGGGCTCATTCAGTCGTGAATATTTCCTTCAGCTCCGACAGACTGGATACACAATGCCTGCTGCAGCTTTTTCATATGTCCAAAGCATTTCTATTGGACTGAGATCTGGTGATTGCGAAGATCATTCCAGAACTTTCATCTTTGTTTTTTCTCAAGAATTCCAGTTGACTTAGCCTTATGCTTTGGGTTGTTGTCGTGTGGAAGATAAACTGTCTGCCAATCAGCCTACGAGCAGATGGTATAATTTTACTTTGTAGAATGTTTTGTTTTTTTAATAAAATTTAGTTTTTGACAATTATTTTATTATTATTTTCTCCCAATTTAGAATATCCAATTATTTTTTAGGCTCAGCTCACCGCCACCACCCCTGCGCTGACTCGTGAGGGTGAAGACGAACACACGCTGTCCTCTGAAGCGTGTGCCGTCAGCCGACCGCTTTTTTCACACTGCGGACTCACCATGCAGCCACCCAAGAGCTACAGCGTCGGAGGACAACGCAGCTCTCGAGCAGCTTACAGGCAAGCCTGCAGGCGTCCGGCCAGACTACAGGGGTCGCTGGTGCACGGTGAGCCGAGGACACCCTGGCCGGCCTAACCCTCCCTCCCCCCGGGCGACGCTCGGCCAATTGTGCGCCGCCCCCTGGGGGCTCCCGTCCTCGGTCGGCTGTGGAATAGCCTGGACTCGAACCGGCGACATTCTGCACTATAGAGCGCGTCCTGCACTCCACGCGGAGCGCCTTTACTGGGTGCGCCACTCGGGAGCCGCACTTTGTAGACGCATTGTTTTATGAATTTTCTTTAAAAGTGGTTTGCAGTGAGGTCTACGTGCATACAGCTCTTCTGTGTTCAGGTGTCTTGTACAGTTCTTTTGTGCACTACTGTTGGATGCTTCTAAGTCCTTGGCTCTCAATCTTGGATTTTTTTAGTTGCTCGGGTGACTCTCCTACCTGTTGTACCTGTAATTTTCTTTGGACCTCCACTTCTTTCAAGTGTTTCAGTTGAATTTGTTCTGTGGTACTTCCTGATTGTGGATTTTGATATTCCACATTTATTTGATACTGTTCTGTAGCCATTTCCTATGTTGTAGTTTGCTACAACTGTTTTTCTCAATTGTGAATCCAACTCCTTTGTCTAGACCATCATCTCTGGTGTTGCCAAAACATTCTTCTTCAACAGATGTTGGAAATAATTAGCCTACCTCTTTTTCTGGCTATTGACTTTATAATGCAGCTTAATTACTGTGCAATGGCTTTCGATCAATAAATAGATTTAATTAGTTCTATAACATTTTTACAGACTTAACTTAACAGTGCCAATACTTTTGTCATGAACAAATATTTGAAATTGCTTAAGTGCGTTTGTTTTTTACACTTGCATCAGCTTGTACTTGCACTGAGCTGCTCCATACCTGGTCATATTCCACTACTGCTCTTCATTATATTTATTTCCTGTATCTTGTACTTTGATTTTTGTAATTTTTCTGATTTGAAATCGTTCTTATCAGGGCTGTCGGTTAAGCCTCAAAATAGCAATCGATTAATTGGGCACATAAAATATAATCGTTCGAACAAATATCGATGATTGCAACATACATTTTCAGTGCATTCCTCTTCACGTGACGTTATTATTTTAATATCTTTGCAGTTAAGTAAAAGCCTGTGCACAACAATTGAATGCGAGGGGTAATTATGCCTTGGTAGCGTCAGGAGAAAAAACAAAACAAAACATTCGCAACAAGCCTAAAGCAAGTTTAACATACTACAGGAGTGTTATTAAAATATTTATTCCAAACAGATTACAGTACTTTGGAATGTAATCTATATAAACTAGACACGGGTTTATGAAAAACGTCTTTTTTTATTCAGTGACAGCTGCAGCATCATTAATTGCACCTTGTTAATACTGCACCACCTAACCTTCACTATCTGTGAAACACAATGCGGAAATCCCGGCCTAAAACATAATAATAATAATAATAATAATAATAATAATAATAATAATAATAATACATTGATTTACTACCACATATTGCATACCCGCTAGCTGATCCTTACTCCAAAATTGCGTTTAATATCACTGATCATTTTTTTTTTTTTTTTTTAACGTTACTGAATATTGTTAAATATTCATTATATAACAGTTCATTTTGAAACTCCAAAGCAGCGCACACTATACAGTGAGTTTTCTTCAATGTGCACAATTTATTTACCATGAATACAAGCCTGTCGTCCTGCTCTGGATACAAGGTGGCATGCTTTTGTTTGTTTATACAGTAAATATGCAGAGGGGCGTACTTACAAAGCATTTTCAAATCTGATTCGCTGGTAGGATGGGACCAGCAAATCAGATGCTAGTTAGCACGAGCAGAAGAAGAGGAGCACACCCACTGCTTGTCTGGCAGAAATACTGTACATAGCAAGGCAGAGCGTTCGGTGCAGTTTCGTTGATAAACTTAAATAATTGTATTAACTATGCGCATTACAAAAAGGTAAGTATTGAATCAATTATCCATTATTTATATCGATGTACAGTGCCTTGCGAAAGTATTCGGCCCCCTTGAACTTTGCGACCTTTTGCCACATTTCAGGCTTCAAACAAAGATATGAAACTGTAATTTTTTGTGAAGAATCAACAACAAGTGGGACACAATCATGAAGTGGAACGAAATTTATTGGATATTTCAAACTTTTTTAACAAATAAAAAACTGAAAAAATGGGCGTGCAAAATTATTCAGCCCCCTTAAGTTAATACTTTGTAGCGCCACCTTTTGCTGCGATTACAGCTGTAAGTCGCTTGGGGTATGTCTCCATCAGTTTTGCACATCGAGAGACTGAAATTTTTGCCCATTCCTCCTTGCAAAACAGCTCGAGCTCAGTGAGGTTGGATGGAGAGCATTTGTGAACAGCAGTTTTCAGTTCTTTCCACAGATTCTCGATTGGATTCAGGTCTGGACTTTGACTTGGCCATTCTAACACCTGGATATGTTTATTTGTGAACCATTCCATTGTAGATTTTGCTTTATGTTTTGGATCATTGTCTTGTTGGAAGACAAATCTCCGTCCCAGTCTCAGGTCTTTTGCAGACTCCATCAGGTTTTCTTCCAGAATGGTCCTGTATTTGGCTCCATCCATCTTCCCATCAATTTTAACCATCTTCCCTGTCCCTGCTGAAGAAAAGCAGGCCCAAACCATGATGCTGCCACCACCATGTTTGACAGTGGGGATGGTGTGTTCAGGGTGATGAGCTGTGTTGCTTTTACGCCAAACATAACGTTTTGCATTGTTGCCAAAAAGTTCGATTTTGGTTTCATCTGACCAGAGCACCTTCTTCCACATGTTTGGTGTGTCTCCCAGGTGGCTTGTGGCAAACTGTAAACGACACTTTTTATGGATATCTTTAAGAAATGGCTTTCTTCTTGCCACTCTTCCATAAAGTCCAGATTTGTGCAGTATACGACTGATTGTTGTCCTATGGACAGAGTCTCCCACCTCAGCTGTAGATCTCTGCAGTTCATCCAGAGTGATCATGGGCCTCTTGGCTGCATCTCTGATCAGTCTTCTCCTTGTATGAGCTGAAAGTTTAGAGGGACGGCCAGGTCTTGGTAGATTTGCAGTGGTCTGATACTCCTTCCATTTCAATATTATCGCTTGCACAGTGCTCCTTGGGATGTTTAAAGCTTGGGAAATCTTTTTGTATCCAAATCCGGCTTTAAACTTCTCCACAACAGTATCTCGGACCTGCCTGGTGTGTTCCTTGTTCTTCATGATGCTCTCTGCGCTTTAAACGGACCTCTGAGACTATCACAGTGCAGGTGCATTTATACGGAGACTTGATTACACACAGGTGGATTCTATTTATCATCATTAGTCATTTAGGTCAACATTGGATCATTCAGAGATCCTCACTGAACTTCTGGAGAGAGTTTGCTGCACTGAAAGTAAAGGGGCTGAATAATTTTGCACGCCCAATTTTTCAGTTTTTTATTTGTTAAAAAAGTTTGAAATATCCAATAAATTTCGTTCCACTTCATGATTGTGTCCCACTTGTTGTTGATTCTTCACAAAAAATTACAGTTTCATATCTTTATGTTTGAAGCCTGAAATGTGGCAAAAGGTTGCAAAGTTCAAGGGGGCCGAATACTTTCGCAAGGCACTGTATATAATGAGAACATAAGAAAGTTTACAAACGAGAGGAGGCCATTTGGTCCACCATACTCATTTGGATGTTAGTAGCTTATTGATCCCAGAATATCATCAAGCAGCTTCTTGAAGGATCCCAGGGTATCAGCGTCAACAACATTACAGGGGAGTTGGTTCCAGACCATCACAATTCTCTGTGTAAAAAAGTGCCTCCTATTTACTGTTCTGAATGCCCATTTATCTAATCTCCATTTGTAAGCCCTGGTCCTTGTTTCTTTTTTCAGGTCGAAAAAGTCCCCTGGGTTAACATTGTCAATACCTATTACAATTTTGAATGCTTGAATCAGATCGCCGCGTATTCTTCTTTGTTCAAGACTGAATAGATTCAATTATTTAAGCCTGTCTGCATATGATATGCCTTTTAAACCTGGAATAATTCTGGTCGCTTTTCTTTGCATTCTTTCTACAGCAGCAATATCCTTTTTGTAACGAGGTGACCAGAACTGAACACAATATTCTAGATGAGGTCATACTAATGCATTGTGAAGTTTTAACATTACTTCCCTTGATTTAAATTCAACACTTCTCACAATATATCCGAGCATCTTGTTGGCCTTTTGTTATAGCTTCCCCACATTGTCCAGATGAAGACATTTCTGAGTCAACATAAACTCCTAGGACTTTTTCATAGATTCCTTCTTCAATTTCAGTATCTCCCATATGATATTCATAATGCACATTTTTATTGCCTGCGTGCAGTACCTTACACTTTTCTCTATTAAATGTCACTTGCCATGTATCTGCCCAGTTCTGAATGTTGTCTAGATCATTTTGAATGACCTTTGCTGATGCAACAGTGTTTGCCACTGCTCCTATTTTTGTGTCATCTGCAAAATTAACACGTTTGCTTACTATACCAGAATCTAAGTCATTAATGTCAATTAGGAATAGCAGAGGATCTAATACTGATCCCTGTGGTACTCCACTGGTTACCTTGCTCCATTTTGAGGTTTGTCCTCTTACCAGTACTTTCTGTTTTCTACATGTTAACCACTCCCTAATCCATGTGCATGCATTTCCTTGAATTCCTACTGCGTTCAGTTTGAGAATTAATCATTTATGTGGGACTTTGTCAAAAGCTTTCTGGAAATCTAAATAAACTATGTCTTTTTTGACCTGAAAAAAGAAACAAGGACCAGGGTTCACAAATGGAGATTAGATAAAGGGGCATTCAGAACAGAAAATAGGAGGCACTTTTTTACACAGAGAATTGTGAGGGTCTGGAACCAACTCCCCAGTAATGTTGTTGAAGCTGACACCCTGGGATCCTTCAAGAAGCTGCTTGATGAGATTCTGGGATCAATAAGCTACTAACAACCAAACGAGCAAGATGGGCTGAATGGCCTCCTTTCATTTGTAAACGTTCTTATATGCTTTGCAGTTATCCATTGTCGATGTTGCATCCTCAAAAAAGTCAAGCAGATTAGTTAGACACGATCTCCCTTTCCTAAAACCATACTGACTGTCTCCCAGGATACTGTTACCAAATAGGTAATTTTCCATTTTGGATCTTATTATAGTTTCCATAAGTTTACATATAATAGAAGTCAGGCTTATTGGTCTGTAGTTACCTGGTTGGGTTTTGTCTCCCTTTTTGTGGATCGGTATTACGTTTGCAATTCTCCAGTCTGTCAGTACAACCCCCGTGTCAAGAGACTGTAGCATGATCTTGGTTAGCGGTTTGTAAATAACTTCTTTCATTTCTTTGAGTACTATTGGGAGGATCTCATCCGGCCCAAGGGATTTGTTTATTTTAAGAGCTCCTAGTTCCTTTAACACTTCTGCCTCTTATGCTAAAGTTATTTAAAACTGGATAGGAACAGGTCGACATGTGGGGCATGTTGCCCGTATCCGCCTATGTAAAAACTTGTGAAAAGTAATCATTTAATATATTTAATATTTTTTTCTCTTCATCTATGATTTTGCCATTTGCATCTTAGACATTTTATATCCTCTTTGAATGTTCCCTTGCAATATTGATTTCTATCTCTCTCTTGGCCTTTCTAACTTCCTTTTTGACTTGTATTTGCAAGTTCTAAGTACTCTTCCTGTGTACTTTGTTCTTGGTCCCTTTTAAATGCTCTGTAAAGTTCTCTGAATATTTTTTTTAATTGATTTATTAAACCATTTGGGCAATTTTGTTTTAGATTTAGATTTGTCTACTTTTGGGATGTAATTGTTTTGCGCCTCTAGTACTACATTTTTAAAAAAACAGCCATCCTTTTTCTGTGTATGTTTTCTCTATTTTACTCCAATCTACTTCTGTCTCTGTTTCATTCCTTCAGTTTGCCTTCCTAAAATTGTAAACCAATGGTTCTCTGACCTCTGTTTTAGTTATTCTGTCTTGGTTATTTGAAAAGACTAAATCAAGCCATGCCTCCCCTCTAGTCAGTGCCTTGACAAATTGCGTTAGGAAGCAGTCATTTGTCATTTCCACCATTTCAATTTCCTCTGTCGTGTTCTCCACCGGGTTTTCCCATTTTGAATGGAATCGATCAAAAAATTGATTTGATTTAATTGTAGCAGCCCTAGTGTTCTTAACCATTTATCGTACTTACTACGTTCTCTTAATTAACTTTACTCATATAAGCAAATATTTTTACTATAAATTTAACTGCTGTTGGTCGAAATCGCTCTTAAACGTAATTATTTACTGTATTCTTTATTTTGCTGATTTTATTTCAGCATACTTGTGGTTTAGTCCACATCAAACGGAACAACTTTGATACTAGAAAATCCCAAAAGAACTGCGTTTCAAAATCACAAGATCCAGTTAATTAGTTTAAGTGGAACAAGTTAGAGTGACTATTGGAAACAACCTATAGATTGATATAAAGAAAATAAACTAGAAAATTATACTTTAAGAAAACCTATACATGCATCACTGAGACCTTAACCTGCCTTTTTTCAGAAAAGGGAGTTTGTGACAGAACCGAGAAATACTGAGACATTAGTGAGAAGTTTTGAAATTCACTCTTTCTGGGACTTATTTGCCTATTTCAAAATCAGGTGTGGCTTTAATGCTGTATCCACATGTCTGGAACGTACTTTAATGCTGTATCCACATGTCTGGAACGTACTTTTTATTCCACTACACAATCTATGGTTGAACCAACTTCATAAAATAACCCATGTTATTTTAAAGGAATACTTTATACATTTTGTTCCACTATGTATCTTCTACTACATAATCTGTTACGATTTTTTTATTTTTTTAAATTATTATTATGTTTTTATAAATTTAGAGTGACCAATTATTATTATTTTTATTTATTTTCCCCCAATTTGAAATGTCCAATCATGTTTTTTCTCCTCACCGCCACGCAATCCAGAGCATAGGTGGGCAGGCTACCGATCCTGGAAGATAGAGATTAGCCCTGCTTCTTATCCACTCTGAATATGCTTGGTGTCTGGCCAGTAGGGTTTGCTGTTGTGCGATGAGGACAGTAAATCCCTGCCTGTTTCCCATACCCACCCCTGGGACACCCCCTTCAGAGTCCCCAGCAAAGCTCCTACTCTTTGCACAGCTTGGACGCGAACCGGTGCCGTCCAAGCAGTAAGACTCATCCTACACTCCCTGCGGCAGCGCTTTAACTGGATGAGCCACTCTGGGCCCACGATTGCCATTTATTTACACTCAAAGACTTTCTTTCAGATTAAAATGACATCTTAATTTATATTATTATTAATAAATAATTAATTATTATTATTATTATTATTATTATTATTATTATTATTATTATTATTATTATTATTATATACTTGTAGTAATATTAAAACTGGCATCTGGCCGCCCCTTCCCATAAATGTCAACAAATCAAAACCAATCTTCCAATTCACACAAACTCGCCAAATCAATCTTGTTTCAGTATCTAAGAAAAGTACAATAGATCTGTAAATAATTATACTATTCCACTGTTTGGAGGAATCTTTATCACAACCCCTTACAACAATCAATATCAGAAATGGATAAACAATTGTCATTACATACTTGGAAACCGGTAAACCATTATTATTTTTTCTGCATGGTCCAAATATAATATTTTGGGTTAAAACAGTAGCTCTGATAAGTAAAGTAAAGTTTAGTGTTGATTAACAATGCAAATTTCGCAGAAGGTATTGTAGCACCCAGCTATTTCAATCTCTCACCTGTTCCTTTAAGACACTGCATGGTTGTGGTGAATCCTTTTGTTCTGGGCAGTAAGTGATACTTCAGCTTGGGAAGGCCCTTTGATTCGGCAACCTGCATACTGATCTGGTGTTTTTTTTCTGTAAAGCGTGTCCCTTCACAATACAAGAGGAACTGTAAAAAAAAAACCGAGGAAAACAGGAGTGCTAAAAGTATATTAAAATAAATCTCCCATTTTCATCTGATTTTAAGTTACAGAAAATTATTGATATTTCAATTATTATTTCACTTCGGACATGCGCGTAACCCAGGCCTCTACAGTATGTATACATGAGGATCGTTTGACACTAGTGAATGTTAGCCTTTTGCACTACCTAACCCACTCGTCTTGCTTTTTGTTCAACTGCAGTGTAAAATGGATTGAATAGAACACTGTTAAAAGGAGCTGCAGGATCCAAGATTTACTATAGTTCTGTGTATAGTCTTGTGAGTTCATTGCATGCCCAGCACTTACCCACATGCACTCAGGATAGTCCGAGAGGTTTTTGAGTCCCTGGATGACAGTGTCTTTGTCTTCTTCCCATCTCCTTTTACAGAAAACTATTTCCAAGAAGTACCAGGTCCACCCAATTAGTGGCACTTTCAACAACTCATGCTTTGCAAGGACTTTCGAACTCTACCAACAAGATAAAGATAATAAAGATGAATAGGGTTATTTACCCAACAGCTTGTCCATTCTGAACACAAACACAAATTTATTTCAAAAGCTTTAACAGTTATTTAATATAGTAACTTTGACAATTATTTATAATCACTTTCTATGGTTGAGATTCCTTGTTTAGATTATGTATGTGTGTATATATGTATGAGAAATTACAGTTAAAGTTAAAAACAAAACGTTAGTGGGTTAACCTATTACACCCGATTCAAGTGAACACTCTAACAAAGCTGCATCTTACGCCCGCAACGTCAGCATGTCTGTCCGCCCCCACAGGAGACAAAACTGTGTGCAGGATGATGCTCAGTGCCATAAATTTTCTTCAGCCTATTGCACAGAATGTATGCAGCGACCAGAGAATTGTAATGGATACATTTCTATTTCAGGGAACCAGGGTTATGATAATAACTTAACGTTCCCTTTCAAGTACGAAATGTATTCCATTACACAATGGGTAAGTATACCCAAGCCGTCGCAAGGACATGACTTGCAGAACAGCCAATTTTGCGAGACCGATGGCTTGCCATACTTATAAGGAACAGTAATTACCTCATGCATGTGCTTCTGAGTCAGGCTGAGATGCCGCTGTCAGCACTCTAGTTCCAAAGGCAGGGTTCTGAGGATCCAGGACACTAAGCCTGGAAAACCTTGTGAAGGTGTGAGGAGTGGCCCACACCCCTGCATCGCAAATGTCAGACCGATGCACCCTGAAACAATGCCCAAGAGGTGGCAAGACCCTGGTGGAATGACCTGTGACCTTCTCTGAAGCATAACCTTAGTCCTAGACTCCATATAAAACAAACAATCAAGCTTTTGCCTCTGAAAATGCTTGTATCTTACTCGCACGTCTAGCGAAGGTGATGGCAAGTAACAATGCTGCCTTCAGAGACAGGTATTTAAGCTCTGTAGAATGCAGAGGTTCAAAGGATGGTTTCGTGAGTGCATGCAGCACCACATTTAACCACCACTGAGGAACTTTATCCTTCAAAAGGAGACCAAAGCCTCTGCACCTCTTTCAGAAACTGGCGAGCCAGAAAGTGAGCCCCTGGGGACACAGTCGAGGGGGACTTACCCTCATGAAAAAGGTCCTGCAAAAACTGCAGAATGACTGGCATGGGGCTAGTCGTGGGATCAATCAGAGTGTGCTGAAGCAGCTCTCGCACTCTGGAGAGTTGATACGACTGTCTCCGACAAGTCTAACTGGCTGAACCAGAGCCGTTCAGGGGCCAGACCCAGAGCTGTAGGCTTGATGGGTTGGGGTGCCACAACGTCCCTTGCGCCTGGCCTAGCTGCATCTAGCTGGTGCCAGGGCCAGTACGGGGCCACTAAAAGCACCCTGGCTTGTTCCTGCCTGATTTTTTCAAGGCACATTGGAAGCAATGCTACCGGTGCAAAGGCATAAAGGAGAGTCCTCGGCCACTCGTGTGCAAGGGCATCAACTCCCAGCGGATCCCTTTTCTCCAGAATGGAGAACCAGAGGGGACAATGAGGTCGACCTCCGCTCTCCCGAACTTGTCCCAAATCAGGCTCATCACCTCGGGGTGGAGCCTCCACTCCAAGCCGAACGGGACTCCCCTTGATAGGAGGTCTGCTGCGTGTTTTTCTGCTCCTGGCAGATGTATCGCTCTCAAGGACAGCAGGTGCTTGTGAACCCACAATAAGATTTTCTGGGCTACCCGATGGTGACGGGGCGATCGCAAGCTGCCCTGGTAGTTGATGTAAGCCATCGCGGTTGTGTTGTCCATCCTGATCAACACATGTCTCCCCCGCACCTCCTGGAAGAAACTCTGCAAGGCCACAAAAACTGCCTACAGCTCCAGGATGTTTATGCGTAGCCCCACCCAAGGGGGCTGCCACACACCTTGCGCTCCTCGTCCGCTCCACACGGCGCCCCAGCCTAAGCCGGAGGCGTCCGTGGTGATCACCTCTCACTTGGTGATACTGCCCAACGATACAGGTGAGCTGGCTGTTTCCACCACGAGAGAGCGTCCATACAGTGTCGGAACACCGACGGGCGGAGATGTGGTTGCAAGAGGGGATGATTCACCCTGCTTTTGAACCTCGCTTGGAGAGGGCGCATACGGAGAAGACCTAAAGGAAGGGTCTGGGATGCTGCTGCCATCAGGCCCAGAAGCATCTGGAAGGTGACAACATCCAGCTGAAACAAACAGCCTCAGGCAGTGTGAAGCCTCTGGATTATGTCCTCTGACAGAGTGGTGATCATGCTGCTTGAGTTCAAACATTCACCACTTTGAAAAGGTGCGAGGGGCTAGAGAAAGGCTGAATGGCAGAACACGGAACTCATAAGTAGTCCCTTGAAAGGAGAACCACAGATATTTCCTGTCCCGGTCTTATCGGGACATGGATGTAGGCGTCTTTCAGGTCTACCGTAGTGAACCAGTTGCAGACCGCAAGAGCCGTTTCACTGTCAGTACCTTGGACTTCCTGCGCCTCAAGAACAGATTGAGCTGTCTGAGGTCGAGAATGGGCCGTCCCTTTTCGGCAACAGGAAGTACCTGGAATAAAACCCCGACTCCAGGTCGGTGGGGTCTATTACCTGAATAGCCCTTCGTTGTAACAGGGTCTTCATCTCTTGGAACACCACCAGGGCGTCTTGAGGGTTGGAGACAGAAGTCGTAACCACTCCTGAAAAGGGGGGAGGGCCCTATTTGAACTAGAGCGAGTAGCCAAGCTGTACTGTGGTGAGCACCCAGTTGTCTGTGGTGCTTGATCGCCAATAAACCAGTTGGCTCCTTGAAAAAGGGCCAACAAACCCCTAGGGCTGCTACTGAGCCACTGGAGATTTCGCTGTTGCTTTGTGCATAAAGCAGTCAGTGGTATTGGGGCGGTGCCCCCTCTGTATCTGGCCGCCCCTATGGTGGGGAGCTCCCCAACTCCAAGATTTACTACGCCGAGTCTGGGGTTGCTGAACCCTAGGACGCCCTGGCGTCATTTGCTTCCTAGCTTGATGAGCCTTTCTGGGCAGCAAGCGTACCAGCTCTTTGGTGGATTCGTGCGCCTTCTGGGAGTTCAGCAAAAGTTCCACCGCTGGACCGAACGTATGGCCTGGTGTGACCGGGGCATTCAAAAGAGAGGCCTTGTCCCCATCAGGCACTCTTGCCTGGGAGAGCCAAAGCTGCCGTTGAGCAGCTATCAGTGCTGCAAGGCCTCGGCCAAGAGGCTGAACATTGTATTTGGATAGCTGCAGCAGGTGGTCAGTGACCAGGTTCAGCTCCTCTAGCGTCTGCTGGGGGGCCTGTGATTCACTGACAAGCTCTGTACAAGCGTCGACTGGTAAGCCACCAGGATGCTCATGTAGTTACCCAGCCAGGTAGCTAGAGCTTCTGCCGCATAGGCCTTTTTTAACATCGCCTCCGTGACCTTGCACTATTGTTAGGGCATGACACATCTTTGGAAAGGACTGCCAGATGTGTGTCTTGTACAAAGAAGGCAATGGATGTTGCGACAGGAGGAAAGTGGCCAAGCCCCAACTCCTCCGTGTCGTGGACCCGATATAACAGGTCAGCAGCCCTGGGGTTAGATGTGGTTAAATGGATAACACAAACTTACTGATATGTGCATTGCTTTCAGCTACTAATGTTGGTGGTCATTACCCAATGGTATCTGAATCATGTTACTAGATACAATTGTAACTGATATTATATACAACTGATTTGTAATAGAAGATGTCTATTTGTTTTTGAGAATTTCGTTGCAGGCATCACATTAAAACAAAATATCGACTTAGAGTGGTCTTCACAATATTTAAACAGAAGTTAACTAAATAAAGAAATAAATAAAAAAGACTAACCCCCAAAACTCCAAACCGCTCACAAATGGTCCATCCACAGAGGAAATCTATTTCATAATTGTGATTAAGGATGACGATGACATGCTCTTTCCCTAACTTGTCCACAGTGGCCTTGTCTGTAAACAGAGTGCATTCTGTACCCGCCCACCACTCTAGCAACATCACAAGCTCTATAAAGGGAACAAGACAAGATTTGTTGCAAAAACACTTAAAGTACCAGGGTTACAAAAAATACAGCATTACATGTCCCCATGTGTTGCTACAACTGTTAAAATAATGTACCTGTACTTCTTTTCATTGTTAACATCCCGACAACTTTTTACACTTATAACTGTTTCAAAGCTCTTTTCAAAATTGACACTCTAGTGCACTGGGGTTTGAGATCTGTCCTCTAAATCACTGCTGATTTTATTTATATATATCTATATATCTATATCTATATATAAAAATCAGGGCTTTCAGCATAGGATTGCAGGAATCGCGCATTTTCCAAGTTGCTCCCACATATCTGCAACGTTCAGTGTGGGATGGACAGCAATCTTCAAGTCATGTCACAAATTTTCGATAGGATTTAGTCGGGGTTCTGACTGGGCCACTCAAAGACATTTACCTTTTTGTTACTTAGCCACTCCAGTGTAGCTTTGGCTGTGTGCTTGCCTGCCGATGAGAAACATCCCCATAACATGATGCTGTCACCACCATGCTTCACAGTAGGGATGGTGTTCTTTGGGTGATGCGCTGTTTTGGGTTTGCGCCAAACATAACGCTTTGCATTTAGGCCAAAAAGTTCAATTTTAGTTTCATCAGACCACAACTTTGCCACATGGCTACAGAATCTCCCGAGTGTTTTTTTGCATACTTCAAAACAGGATTCAAGTTGGGCTTTCTTGATTAATGGTTTCCTTCTTGACACCCTACCATACAGGCTAGATTTGTGGAGTGCTTGGGATATTGTTGTCACATGCACACTTTGACCAGTCTTGGCCATAAAAGCCTGTAGCTCTTGCAAAGTTGCCATTCGCCTCTTGGTAGCCTCTCTGATCAGTCTCCTTCTTGCTCGGTAATCCAGTTTGGAGGGACAGCCTGATCTACGCAGGGTCTTGGTGGTGCCATACACCTTCCACTTCTTAATCGTCTTGACCGTGCTCCAAGGGATATTCAAGGCCTTTGATATTTTTTTTATACCCATCCCCTGATCTGTGCCTTTCAACAACTTTGTCCCGGAGTTCTTTTGAAAGTGCCTTGGTGCTCATGGTTGAGTCTTTGCTTTGAAATGCACTACCCAGCAGAGGGAACCTACAGGAACTGCTGAATTTATCCTGAAATCATGTGAATCACTACAATTTAACACAGGTGGAGGCCACTTAACTTGGTGTGTGATTTTGAAGGCAGTTGGTTACACCTGAGCTAATTTAGGATTGCTATTACAAGTGGGGTGGACACTTATCCAACCAAGCTATTTCAGTTTTTATTTTTAATTAATTTTCTACAAATTTCTAGAATATTTTTTTCACATGGAAGTTGTGGGGAAGGATGTGTAGATAAATGGAAAGAAAAAACTATTTTAATGCATTTTAATTCCAGGCTATAAGGCAACAAAAGGTGAACATTTTGAAAGGGGGTGTAGACTTTCTACAGGCACTGTAAACAGTTTTGAAAAAAAAGACGATATTAACCCTTTGCAGTCTTTATTAAATGCGTGTCAGGCGCGTCAGGTCCAATTTATTTTCACACTCGCAGTTAATTTTAGACGCGCTGTTTAAAAGTATTTTCTTTCCACAGTCAAACAGGTTTAAAAGGCTCTGCATATCAACAAAGCACTCACTAGGCATCTCCAGCCCCGCCCCACCCTTTCGTTCTCTATCGCTTTCACATATGCTAAGAAATAAATAATAATCATAATAATAATAATAATAATAATAATACATACCGATCTATAATCTCCTGATCACTCGTTTTATCACCAAACGCCTCAATAATGCGATCCAAGTCATTATTTTATTTCTATAACATCTCAAAAAAGCTCTGCAAATGTCCGTGATATTCTCCGAGCGCTAATGCAGCAGCAGCCAGCTTGTTTCCTTATGGCCGCCGTTATATGATGCCAGGGGCAAGTATGACTATGAGATACGCCCATTTTTTTTTCGGCTTGTCTCGGCTCCTGTCGCTCTCACTTGGCCATTGAATGGTTCTCGGCTTTTTCAGGAGAAAAAATGAGTAGAAACCCGTTCTGTGCATCTTTATGATGATGTCGGACAGGGTCCGACATTGGACTGGATAGGAATAATTTTAATGTCGGACCAGGTACTACATAGGACCGCAAAGGGTTAAGTCTATCTAGCTGTTGTTTTGCTTTAACTCTTAAAACTCAGCCCCATTAAATTTTGAGGCGCCAGCACACTGAAGGTTATACACATTATTATTTGTTTATTTAGCATTCGCCTTTATCCAAGGTGACTTACAGAGACTAGGGTGTGTGAACTGTGCATCAGCTGCAAAGTCACTTACAATTACGTCTCACCCGAAAGACGGAGCACAAGGAGGTTAAGTGACTTGCTCAGGGTCACACAATGAGTCAGTGGCTGAGGTGGGATTTGAACCGGGGACCTCCTGGTTACAAGCCCTTTTCTTTAACCACTGGACCACCCAGCCTCCTAAAATCCGTAAAAGCCACCTACCTGTGTTCAGTGTGTGTATGCAGTAATCCTAGCAGGAACTATGATCGCCTGAAGTTGAGCCTCTCATCATGTGACACAGTTCACAGCTTAGGTTTCGTTTTGAATTTATTGTCATTGTAGCAGCTAGACTGAAAGGGGCGATATTGTTGGAAAGCTTAGAAGCTCTAAAAATGGTTCACATGATTTCAGATTAAATACATCTGTCTCTGTAAGGTCCCACAGTTGGGTAGTGCATTCAAAGCAAAGATACTACCATGAAGACCAAGGAGCTTTCAAAACAACTCCGGGATAAAGTTGTGGAAAGGCACAGATCAGGGGAGGGGTATAAAAAGATTTCAAAGGCATTGAATAGTCAAGTCGATCATTAAGAAGTGGAAGGTATATGGCACCACCCAGAATCTGCTTAGAGCAGGCCGTCCTCCCAAACTGAGCAGCCGGGTAAGAAGGGCATTGATCAGAGAAGCCAGCAAGAGGCCAATGACAACTCTGAAAGACCTGAGATGGAAGAAACTGTCCATGTGTCAACAATAGCTCAGGTACTCCACAAATCTGGCCTGTATGGAAGAGAGGCAAGAAGCCATATCTGAAAAAAGCCCATGTAAAATCCCGCTTGGAATTTGTAAAAAGGCATGTGGGAGACTCTGAAAAGATGTGGCAAAAGATTCTGTGGTCTAATGAAACAAAAAATGAACTATTTGGCCTAAATGCAAAGCATTGTGCTGTGTTGGGTTTGCGCCAGACATATCACCCAAGTAACACCATCCCTACTGTGAAGCATGGTGGTAGCAGCATAATGCTATGGGTATGCTTTTCATCCGCAGGGACTGGGAAGCTTGTCACGGTAGAGGGCAAAATGGATGGAGCTAAATATAGGCAAATCCTTGGGGAAAACCTGCTTCAGTCTGCAAAAGACCCAAGACTGGGACAGAGATTCACCTTTCAGCAGGACAACGACCCCAAGCTTAAAAACAAGAAAGTGAATGTCCTAGAGTGGCCCAATCAAAGCCCGGATTTGAATCCGATTGAGAATCTGTGGCAAGACTTGAAGATTGCTGTTCACCAATGATCCCCATCCAACTTGACAGAGCTTGAACAATTTTGCCAAGAGGAATGGGCAAATATTACACGATCCAGATGTGCAAACCTGGTAGAGACTTACCCCAAAAGACTCACAGTTGTAATTGCTGGCAAAGGTGGTTCTACAAGTATTGACTCAGGGGGTGAATACTTATGTAACCAAGACATTATAGTTTTTTTTTATTTTTCATTAACTGTTGTTTCACAATACAAATTCTCTTGCCTCTTCAAAGTGTTGAGTAGGTTGTGTAAATCAAAGGAAAAAAATCCCATTTAAATGCATGAAGATTTCAGGTTGTAACACAACAAACTGAAAACGTCCAAGGGGGGGGGGGTGAATACTTACTACAGGCACTGTGTATATTATCTATCTATCTCTATATATACACACTACCGGTCAAAAGTTTTAGAACACCTCCAATTTTCCAGTTTTTATTGAAATTTACACAGTTTAATGTCTCAATGTACTCTGAAATTAAAGCATAGAACAAATAAACAATTGGAGATAAAAAATAAATCATGGAATCGTTTTGTTTAACAAAATTTAATCTAAATTTTGGACTAAAAGTAGCCACCTTTTGCAGATATAACAGCCGAACACACTCGTGGCATTCTTTCTACAATGGAAATCAAATATTGTTCGAAAAGTTCTTCCCAACACTGTTGCAGAAGTTCCCACAAATGTGTTGCACTTGTAGGTTGCTTTGCTTTCACCCTTCTGTCCAGTTCATCCCAAACCAGCTCGATGGGGTTTAAGTCTGGAGACTGTGCTGGCCATTCCATGATTTGAAGCCTACTGTCTTGTTCTTTTCTTCTAAGGTAGTTCTGACATAGCCTGGAGATATGTTTTGGGTCATTATCTTGCTGTAGGATGAACCCCTGACCAACTAGGCGCTGCAAAATGCTGTGTTAGCAGTTTTGGTTCAGGGTGCCACCCACTCTGTGCAAGTCGCCGACTGGATCCAGCAAAAGAGCCCCAGACCATCACGCTTCCTCCTCCATGTTTGACAGTTGGGTGTCACACACCAAGGAACCATCCTTTCACCTACTCGACGGCGTACAAAAACCCTGCGTGATGAACCGAAGATTTCAAATTTTGATTCATCAGTCCATAAGACCTTCTTCCAGTCTTCAGTAGTCCACTGGCGGTGCTTTATGGCCCAGGCAAGCCTCTTTTTCTTATTTTGCCATCTTAGCAATGGCTTTCTTACTGCCACTCGACCTGTCAAACCTGCAGCTCGAAGCCTTCTCTTCACAGTTGAAACTGAGACTTGCTTACTTCGACCAGTGTTAAGCTGTGCTTGAAGCTGTTGTCCTGTGAGCCGCCTATCACGCAAGCTGTTGACTCTCAGAAACTTGTCTTCTGATTCTGTTGGGGCTTTGGGTCTGCCAGACCTCTTCCTGTCAGAGTTTCCTCCAGTTTCCAAGTGCCTTTTGATGGTGTAGGAAACTGTACTCACTGACACCTTGGCTTTCTTTGCAATTTCTCTAAAGGAAAGAATTACACTTTTAAGGGTTATAATGGTCTGTCTGTCTTCCTTTGTTAATTGCCTTTTTCTCGCCATTATGAGAGCAATGTACTACTTCCTGCAGTACAATACTGTCCAAATAATGCTTAAGAGGGTGTAGTAACACAGTCTGTTCCAACACTGCTTTTATACAGACAGAGGGTTTGTAAGTAATCAACAAAAGTTGGGACACCTGTAGGAATTGTTAGCATCAACTTTCAAGGCTTAATTTACTTCCATTGCTGCAGAACAGCTGTAAGTTGTTAACCCATTACTTGTTCCCTGAAAAAGGCCTTTTTGTATGACTCTGAATTTTTCAGTTTTTGGTAACCTAAACTTTTTTTTTAACCTCTGGCAGTTTACCGCTTACCTTTGTACCATTTCAGGTTATTCACTGGACTTGAACTGCTTAAATTTCAATAAAAACTGGAAAAATGGGGGTGTTCTATAACTTTTGACCGGTAGTGTGTGTGTATATATATATATATATATATATATATATATTGCTGTGTTACCTGTTTGACAATGTGGGCAATAATCCTTATACTGTCAATGCACTAGATCTGACATTTTGAAACAGACTTTGAAACAGACTTTAAAAGTTAAGTGTAAACAGTTGTCGGGATGTTAACAATGAAAAGAAAAATTACAGGTGCATTATTTAAACAGTTGTAGCAACACCTCGCTACTTACTCTTTAAATAATTACAAGTGCCAATTATTTAATGTTGAAAACTTGTGTTGAACACTGTAATATTAGTGTTGAACACTGTAATATTAGCTCCCAAGACAACATTTTTTTTCTTTTTTTTAATAAAACAAAAAGGGGTGGGCAGCCTATGGCCCTGATCATATTACAATACCCTTTGATAACTGTACATTCTCAACAAGAGGGCCAATATAAAAAAGAAACAAGGACCAGGGGTCACACATGGAAATTGGATAAAGGGGCATTCAAAACAGAAAAGAGGAGGCACTTTTTTACACAGAGAATTGTGAGGGTCTGAAACCAACTCCCCAGTAATGTTGTTGAAGCTGACACCCTGGGATCATTCAAGAAGCTGCTTGATGAGATTCTGGGATCAATAAGCTACTAACAACCAAACGAGCAAGATGGGCTGAATGGCCTCCTCTCGTTTGTAAACTTTCTTATGTTCTTACAATGTAGGGCACATTTTTATAATTATTTTAGAGAAAACTAAGCAAAAGTAACAAACAAAGAGTTTTCCCAAAATTACATTTAAAGCAGAATGTAAAAGTAACTTTTCCACATATAGTATCAGAATTGTTCAGTACTGCTTTCAAAACATTTCAGCTTGTTAAATATCAATGAAATTGTCACTTACGGCTCCACAATGAATAGGAAAGGCGGCAGTTGACCCTGCGGTAGAGCTGTTTGTTTACTGGCCAGAGAACCAGTGTGCATAGCTGAACGAAGTTTATAATTAGTCCACTCACTATGAACACAAAGCTGATAAGCAGGTGCAGAATAAACTGAGTCTTCAGGTACGCAAATAAACCCATGACAGATATCAATAGCGTTTGCACGGCCCCTCACTTAGAACAACAGACCTAAAAGAAACAAAAAACAGAAAATCAGTATTAAAACAAAACCACCATCTGCTTGTAGTATGGTCCTGTTTTCTTTCCCATAGACTGTAATCCATCAACAGACCCTAGATCTGTACTAACAAGAAAATCTAATGGAAATCCAGAGTCACATTCATAGACAGCTGACAGTAAACAAGACAGCAATTTGCAAGGTTCGAAGTTATCATATATTTGGTAACATTTTGCTGCCCAAAACTCTTAATTTGCTACTAGTTTTTTTATGCAGTAGCATTTTTGATATCTTAAGTTGCAGTTTATATGACCGACCCTGAGTGAACATGTACATAATTACCGGTATTAGTTTTTTTTTTTAAACACATACATTATTAGTATCTTTCATAAAGTGTGAAACCATTGATAAGAGCTTCCCGATTTGTAGATGACTGAGGTTTGTACCGCCCCATGTAGATACACACGAGGCCCACAATGCAAATCGTATTGGACAGTGGAGTACAAATACCTACAGTACCAGAACAACGTGGACACAATTTCAAGGTATGAAGTTTATTTTATAGACCAAAAGTAAAATTAAATAACTGTTAAAAACATAACAATTTTATAAGATAACAGGCAATGACCTAACAGGATATTAAGTTTATCCAGTGTGTATAAAATGCTAATTGAATCTGTCATGGAGAATGTCAGCTCCGGTTTTGTTATAATGTTAGCCCTGGTTTCACCCACGCTGAAAATGAGCACAGAATAATTACAGAATTATTACCTTATCAAAATTCTGACTGAAAAAATAAATAAAAAAGGAGCAAACAGCTAGCTATAACGTTATGATCCAAGTACAGTAACGTCTTCCTTGTTTTATAAGTACGAATAATTACAGAATTATTACTTTATCAATTCTGACTACAAAAAATAAATTAATTAATTAAAAAAAAGCAGGAGCAAATAGCTAGCTATAACGTTACCATGATCCAAGTAACGTCTTCCTTGTTTTATCAGTACGAATAATAAACAAAATACAATCTTGAGGTGCATTAATTTAACCAGCTGCTTTCTTTTTATAATAGATTATCACTACCTTGCGTACTTCTCCTGTTAAACTAGTGAAACATGTGCTTTAACAAAATGTTTTTAATATTGCACTGTCAAACTATAAACTTACACATATAGCTAACTAATGTCACTGTTTATTGCTAATTACCTGTCACGAGACTTGCAGTGTGGTGATGCAAAAACTGTCACAGCTTTGCAGTCCTGTTTTTTCCCCCCCGACTACCATTGAATCAGCTGCACTTAATTAGTCCTGCCACCAGGTGGCAAAAGAAAGTGGAAAATGCAGTAACAAAATAGCAGGGAGCACTGTGGACTTAACCCTTTAAGAACCCAGTGTTTGCCTTTCAAGTCGAAAATAACCATCAAGGTATGGGACATTGCCGTCAGGCAGTAGGGATTGGCTGAGCTTTATGTCAAAGCTGCCGATAGGCCTCCGCGCAAGCTGCCGTGTAAGCCCGCCCCCTTGGGAGCTTACTATACGCAGCGCGCGGAGAGTCACTTCCTCTTTTGCCTTCAGCATCAGTAGCGGTAGGACTTAGAGCTAATTTAACTGATTGTACTCACTAAGCTTAGGCTTGAGAAGCTGGTTTATCCCCTTCTCCGAGTTTATTTCAGTTATTATTATTATTATTATTATTATTGTGTGTTTGTATTATTTTAGGATATATTTTGTGTTTACATTATATATTCCTTTTCGCTTTGCTTCGGCATTGCGTTCTTCGTGGTCTCCCCGTCTTTCCTCTGTTCCTTTATTATTACTGTGTGGGTTTTTTGTATATATATATTTTATATATATTATATTTTTTGTGTAATTATATTGTTATATATTTACATTGTGTGTCGGACGCGTGTTGCGTTGGCCTTGGCCACGCGCAATTGCATCCTCGGTCTAGCTTAGGCTAACCGTGTGTGTGTGCGGGTAGTCTGCTCTGCAGTGTACCCCCCCCCCCCCCCCCCCCCGCGGCGCGTTCCCGCCACGTGGTATTGCACTACACTCCCTTTCCTTCTGCAGCGTCCACGAAAAAAAAAAAAAAAAGTTTTTCCCTTCACTATACAGAGGAAGACAACCACCAACGTGCAAAATCCCCAGCACCTTCAGGTAGGTATTGCACAGCATCAGACACTGTACTAGCACTTTGCGTCTCCGCTTGGCGGGTCAGCTGACGCTTAGGCGTCTGTGCTAGCGTTCCACGCTCGGTACTCGCGCTTCAGCGCTTTTGGTGTCAGCGCTTGTGCGCTTGGTGCAGCGCTTCGGCGCTTTGTGCAGCGCTTCAGCGCTTGGTGCATAGTGCTTCTGCACTTGGGGCTCAGTGCTCGACGCTTCGGCGCTCGGTGCACATTCCATCAACGTCGGTGCTCGACGCTCGACGCTCGATGCTTCGGCGCTCGGCGCCTCGACGCACGCACCCTCGACGCTCGACGCACGCGCCTCGGCGCTCGACGCTCGGTGCACGCACCCTCGACGCACCTCGGTGCTCGACGCTTGGTGCTCGACGCTCGACGCTTCGGCGCTCGGCGCCTCGACGCACGCGCCTCGACGCACGCGCCTCGACGCTCGGTGCTCGACGCGCGCACCCTTGACGTCGACGCACGCACCTCGGTGCTCGACGCTTCGGCGCTCGACGCACGCACCCTCGACGCCTCGGCGCTCGACGCACGCACTTCAGGTGCTTGACGCTTGGTGCCCAGCGCTTCGGCGCTCGATGCGCACACCTCGGCTCTTCGTGATTGACGTCAATATGTCTGGGTTCCACCGTTGTGTGACCTGTCAGGCCAAGTTGCCTGCCAGCGACCCTCACGAGGACTGCGTCGCATGTTTAGGGCCGGACCATGCAGCATCTGCCCTGGCAGACAGGGCATACTGCCAGCTATGTGCGTGGTTTCAAACACGCACCCTGCGCCAGAGAGCTAGGAAGGCGGTGGGAGGTCGTTCCCCATCCTCGGGCTCGTCCCACACCGTCTCGGCCCCACCATCGTCTATCGTGTCGCTGCTGGCGACGTCTCAGCCTATGAGCCCATCTTCCCAGCTTACAGCTGGTCAAAGGTCTCCAATTAGGCGTGCTCGGGAACGTTCCCGCAGCCCCTCCTCTCGCGGGGCTCGCCCCCGTCGGGAGTCGCGATCCAGATCTCGATCGCCTCGCCGGAGAAGGCACTCCCGCTCCCCTCGAAGGGGTAGACGGCATCAGGACACATCTGGGGTGGCTGAGCTCACCTCCAAGATGTCGCAGTTTATGGAGCTCATGATGGGACAACAATCCCTCCTCATGACTCTAGCGAATGTGGCGCCTCGGGCCCCAGAGATGGTTACCGGACCCAGCGCTAGTCAGCCGATGGTTCCTCCACCAGTGCCCCAGGAAGTAGAGTGGGACGCCGATGCTGTCTCAAGGGACGCATCTGACGCAGACCCGCTCTTTGAAGACACAGAGCCTGAGGTGGCATCCCAGCACTCTGGTCAGGACGACCCTGAAGTGCTGGATACTGATGACCCTATCTGGTCAGTGGTGGACTGGCCTGCATCAGAGCCAACACGTCGCTCTCTATTTGAATTGCCATCGGCTCTGCCCCTTCAGTCCAGGATGCTCCCGGCATTCCCGGATTTTATTAAGGAGGTGCAGTCCACCTGGGGAGCACCGGCCTCCGCCCCTGCGACTTCTCGCAAGGCTTCGGCCTTCACCATGCACGGGGCAAGCGAAGCTGGGCTGGCGTTGTTTCCGCCAGTGGGCGCCGCGTTCGCCGCGCTAGTAAAGGCGCCGACACTTTCGGGGCTGGCTAAGGACCCTTCCTGCCCTAACAGGCAGTGTAGGATTACGGAGGCCCACCTAAAAAAGAGTTATGCCGCGGCTACAGAGGCAGTTAGACTGTCCAACGTGGCCAGCCTCCTGACAGTCTACCAGGCGGCGCTGATTCGCGACCTGCCTGAGTCCCCATCCGTCGGGCTCAGAACCGAGCTGGGTGCAGTTGCACAGCTTTTGGTCAGGCTGGCTCAGCTAAATGCGCGAGCACAGGGCAGGAGCATTGCTTCCCTAGTAGTAGCAAGGAGGCAGCTATGGCTCTCACAGGCCAGGGTACAGGAGCCTGATAAGGCCCCGTTGTTAGATGCTCCTATATCCCCGGGGCACACGTTTGGCCCAGCGGTGGAGGAGATGCTGCAACGCTCCGTCAAGGCGCGTGAGGCGTCGCAGCAGTTGGCTAAGATGTGGCCAAGCAAGCCTTTCCAGCCAAGGCGGCCGCAGGAGCGCCAATGGCGCAGGGCGCCGCCGCAGCAGCAGGCGCACCCACAGGGCAGTAAAACCGCCCCTTTGGGGGTTGCAGCACGCAGCCAACCCGCGTTTGCAAGACCGCAGCGCGGAGGGTGGCGCCCCAGAGGAGGTAGCAGACCACGCCCTGGTGGCTCTGGTCAGGCCCCTCGTGAGCGAGCGCAGCCTAAGCAGCCCTGAGAAACCCCGGCAGCCGTTAACCCACCCCTACACTGTTCCACAGCTCCTGTTCTGGCAACAATGCACCAACGACATCTGGGTGCGCAAAACTATAATTACCGGGTACACCCTTCAATTCCGGTTAAACCCCCCCCCCTTCAGGGGAGTGGTGGTAACTGCAGTGAAGGACTCGGTTCAGTCCTCAGCTCTAAATGCAGAAATACAGGCATTGCTCAAGAAGCGTGCCATTCAACTAGTAGACCCTGCTCTGACCGACCAGGGGTTCTACTCCAAATACTTCCTTGTGCCAAAGAAGGACGGCGGGCTCCGCCCTATTCTAGACCTGCGTGTACTGAACAAATACCTACGGGTGTTGTCGTTCAAGATGCTTACGCACAGGCACATTGTCCAGTCTGTCCGGCAGGGCGACTGGTTTACCACCGTAGACCTCACAGATGCGTACTTTCACGTTCCCATCTGTCCGGGTCACAGGAAGTACCTACGTTTCGCATTTCAGAGCAGGGTCTACGAGTTTTGTGTCCTGCCATTCGGCCTGTCTCTAGCTCCTCGAACCTTTTTGAAGTGTATGGACGCCATTTTAGCCCCCTTGCGGGTTCAAGGCGTTCGACTGCTGAACTATCTGGACGACTGGCTCGTCTGCGCGCAGTCAAAGGAGCAGTTGGCACAGCACACAGTGATGGTTACAGACCATCTTCAGCGGCTAGGTCTGAAGGTCAATCCAGACAAGAGCCGCCTCGTGCCCAGCCAACAGACCGAGTTTTTGGGTCTGCATCTGGACTCAGTGTCCATGGAAGCGACCCTATCGACAAAAAGAGTTGCCTCATTAGAGCGGTGTCTCTCCCTATTCAGGTTGAGAGAAACAGTCAGCATGGAGCTCTGTCAGCGCATGCTGGGGTTGATGGCTGCCGCCTCGCAAGCCCTTCCTTTGGGCTTACTACACCAGAGACCTCTGCAGGCCTGGTTCAATGCCTTCGCGTTGCACCCGCGGAGAGACAAGCACCGCAGGCTGAGGGTATCCCGAACCTGCTGGGAAGCATTACGCTGGTGGAGAGTTCAGTCGAACATCCGCCAGGGCGTGCGCTTGGGTCCCATCTTCCGAAGGGAAGTTATCACAACCGACGCTTCCAACCAAGGTTGGGGAGCAGTCTGGAACGGGACAGGGACCCGTGGAGTGTGGTCAGGACCCTGGAGGTCAGCCCACATCAACGCTCTGGAACTCAGAGCAGTGGACCTTGCCCTTCGGCACTTCTTGCCAGTGCTTCTAGACAAGCACGTGTTAGTGCGGTCAGACAACACCACAGTAGTGGCGTATATCAATCGCCAGGGCGGATTGCGGTCCCCAGGTCTTCACCGGATGGTAACGCGGCTGTTGCTCTGGGCTCAACCGTGGTTAGCCTCTCTGCGTGCAGTTCATCTGCCGGGCAGAGTCAATTACGCAGCGGATCTCCTGTCCAGAGGAGGTCCTCTTGGGGGCGAATGGCGTCTTCACCCTCGGGTGGTAGAGCGCATTTGGGACTGGTTCGGCACAGCGCAAGTCGATCTCTTCGCTTCGCGAGAGACCACGCACTGCCCCCTATGGTTCTCGGTGAAGGACCTCGACAGCCCCCTAGGAGTCGATGCACTGGCTCACGAATGGCCGCCAGGGCTCCTGTACGCATTTCCACCGATTTCGATGCTCCCCGCCTTCTTGGAGAAGGTCAGGGTAGAGCAAGCGACAGTGATTCTGATCGCTCCTCGGTGGCCTCGGAGGATATGGTTCCCGAGTTTAGTGCAGTTGTTGCACGGTCGCCCGAGGGAGCTCCCTCTGCGAGCGGACCTGTTGTCCCAAGCCCAGGGAGGGCTAGGGCATCCGAACCCCAAGCTCATGCAGCTATGGGCTTGGCCCCTGAGCGGGAGCGCCTGTCAGCCTTAGGGCTTTCGACGGCGGTTATATCCACTATTCAGAGTGCGAGAGCGCCCTCTACTCGGTCGCAATATACGTATAAGTGACAATTATTTCAGAGTTGGTGTCTGGCTGAGGGCCATGACCCGGTCTCCTGCCCTATGGCAGTGATATTACAGTTTCTGCAGAAGCTGTTAGACGAGGGTAAGTCTCCCTCTACACTTAAAGTGTATTTGGCCGCTATTTCGGCTTGCCACGTACGCATTGACGGGTTATCACCTGGTTGCCATTTTTTGGCATCTCAGTTTCTGAAAGGCGCAAGACGCTTGCGGCCTCCAAGAACGACCAGTTTACCGTCGTGGAGCCTTGATGTGGTGCTAGAAGCCCTTGCCAAGGCACCGTTTGAGCCTCTCCACAGCGTGGATATGAAGCTCTTATCTATTAAGACTGCGTTTTTGCTGGCTGTAGTATCAGCAAAACGCGTGAGCGAGTTACATGCACTGTCAGTGCATCCTTCTTGTACTCGTTTTGCAGGAGACGGTTCTAAGGTCTCCATGCGCCCTAATCCGGCCTTTTTACCAAAGGTTATATCCCCGTTCCACATGAACCAGTCAGTCGAGTTGATGGCGTTCCATCCTCCTCCTTTTTCTTCCCCAGAGGAAGAGCGGTTACACATGCTCTGCCCTGTGAGGGCATTGAGGTGTTATATTGACCGTACAAGGACTGTGAGGCAGACAGAACAGTTGTTCATATGCCATGGTTCTGGATCTTTGGGTCAGCCGCTGTCTAAACAGCGCCTTTCCCACTGGATAGTGGATGCTATTAAATTAGCGTATGAATCTGCAGGCCTTCCACCACCAGGGCAGTTGAAGGCGCATTCTACCAGGGGTATGGCGACATCCTGGGCCCTCTTTCGAGGGGTGCCGGTGTCTGATATTTGCGCGGCAGCCAGTTGGGCTACGCCACATACTTTCATGAGGTTTTACAGGCTAAATGTACTGGAATCCTTTGCTCCGTCATTTGGAGCATCTGTGTTGCACTCTATGACGCCTCAGGTTGCGGACGTCTAGAGTAGGTGACAATATGGTGTGACTATTCCACCTTGGGACAGGTGTCATTGCGAGCATAGACGCTGAGGCGCAGCTCCGCATATGTGTAGATGTACTGCCTACGCAGTTGCGTTATGACGTAAGTCTGTCCTACTGCCGAGAATCCTCCCTCGCGACGGCTTGGGTACACTGTTCCCATACCTTGATGGTTATTTTCGACTTGAAAGGGAACGATAGGTTGCGGATGCAACCCCGGTTCCCTGAAAGAGAAAATAACCATCAAGCCGCGAGGTCGCTCTGGAGGCCTTCACGGCCTGAAGGGCAAAAGAGGAAGCGACTCTCCGCGCGCTGCGTATAGTAAGCTCCCAAGGGGGCGGGCTTACACGGCAGCTTGCGCGGAGGCCTATCGGCAGCTTTGACATAAAGCTCAGCCAATCCCTACTGCCTGACGGCAATGTCCCATACCTTGATGGTTATTTTCTCTTTCAGGGAACCGGGGTTGCATCGTTTTCAGTGGAATGCTCCCTTGGCTGTATTTGATTGTATTGCAATCCTGGTTTTTGTTCCAGCTGTACCCTAAGTACTTAATCAGACCATGTGACGGGGTACTCCCCGCCTCTGTGCATATATGTTTTATTTTGTATTACGTGTTATTGTTTGGTGAGAATATGTGACTGTCAGCTAGTACTATCAGCTAGTACTTGAATTGGCTGACAGTCTGCATCTTTAGTAAACCCATGCAGAATGTGACAGAGGGGTTAATAGGATAATTGATAGCTAGTTAATCCCTTGGTCACCACTATAAGAACCTGTAGCTTTGGCTGCACAGGGTGGAGTGTTCCGGAGTAGAGAACGGGAGTAAGAGGAGGTAAAATAATAATTAAAAGAAACAATTGCTACACGTGCTGGTTCTGAACCAGCACAATATTTGTTATAATTATCTGTGTGTTAGTTTGTTTCTTTTGGCCCACGTGCCGTTTATTTTGTGTTTTCTTAAATCTTTTATTTTATAATAAAATAAATACACGCATCAGCGCATTTCATATCCCAGTCCGCTGTGCGATTCACATTCTGGAAGAGCCCGTTTTTGAATTAGAAAGGCCAAGAGAGAGATAGAAATCAATATTGTTAAGGGGGCTAAAACCAATTCCAAAATGTTTTTCCTATATTATAACAGCAAGAGAACATTCAAAGAGGAGGTTAAATGTCTAAGAGACACAAATGGCAAAATCATAGACGAAGAAAAAAAATAGCAAATATATTAAATGATTACTTTTCACAGGTTTTTACAAAGGAGGACACGGACAACATGCCCCACATGTCGACCTGTTCCTATCCAATTTTAAATAACTTTAGCATAACAGAGGCAGAAGTGTTAAAGGGACTAGGAGCTCTTAAAATAAACAAATCCCCTGGGCCGGATGAGATCCTCCCAATAGTACTCAAAGAAATGAAAGAAGTTATTTACAAACCGCTAACCAAGATCATGCAACAGTCTCTTGACACAGTGGTTGTACCGACAGACTGGAAAATTGCAAACATAACATCGATCCACAAAAAGGGAAACAAAACCAAACCAGGTAACTACAGACCAATAAGCCTGACTTCTATTATATGTAAACTTATGGAAACTATAATAAGAGCCAAAATGGAAAATTACCTATATGGTAACAATATCCTGGGAGACAGTCAGCATGGTTTTAGGAAAGGGAGATCGTGTCTAACTAACCTGCTTGACTTTTTTGAGGATGCAACACTGACAATGGATAATTGCAAAGCATACGACATGGTTTATTTAGATTTCCAGAAAGCTTTTGACAAAGTCCCGCATAAAAGATTAATTCTCAAACTGAACGCAGTAGGGATTCAAGGAAATGCATGCATATGGATTAGGGAGTGGTTAACATGTAGAAAACAGAATATACTAATTAGAGGAGAAACCTCAAAATGGAGCGAGGTAACCAGTGGTGTACCACAGGGATCACTATTAGCTCCTCTGCTATTCCTAATCTACATTAATGATTTAGATTCTGGTATAGTAAGCAAACTTGTTAAATTTGCAGATGACACAAAAATAGGAGGAGTGGCATACACTGTTGCAGCAGCAAAGGTCATTCAAAATGATCTAGACAGCATTCAGAACTGGGCAGATACATGGCAAATGACATTTAATAGAGAAGAGTGTAAAGTATTGCATGCAGGCAAAAAAATGTGCATTATAAATATCATATGGGAGATACTGAAATTGAAGAAGGGAACTATGAAAAAGACCTTGGAGTTTGTTGACTCAGAAATGTCTTCATCTAGACAATGTGGGGAAGCTATAGAAAAGGCCAACAAGATGCTCGGATATATTGCGAGAAGTGTTGAATCTAAATCAAGGGAAGTAATATTAAAACTTTACAATGCATTAGTAAGACCTCACCTAGAATATTGTGTTCAGTTCTGGTCATCTTGTTACAAAAAGGATATTGCTGCTCTAGAAAGAGTGCAAAGAGCAACCAGAATTATCCCAGGTTTAAAAGGCATGTTGTAAGCAGACAGGCTAAAAGTTCCTGTGATGTCTAGTTTGTGTGCTACGCACCTTAAAAATGAAATGCCTGTCTCAGTGACGTCACACAAGAAAAAAAAAGCAGGTAGTGATATTCAATCCCTATCCAATGACATCGGTTTACAACCTGTACTGCAAAGTATGGTGACCCAGTAAGTCAAGGAAATGAAGTGCATTTATCGTGTTTACACGATCACAGGCCCAGAATGACACTCCAGTACAGTATGATCGTGTTTACACTAACATGGTCCTTAAAGGGTTAAAGACTTAAGGTAGCGGACGAAGTATTGACATACTTAGAACAGAAAGTTGCCCTGAGTGATGACAGAGATATTCTGTCATTTTGGAGAACACATGAAAAACAATTCCCCCTGATGTCCAAGCTGGCATAAAGATTCTGTGTGTTCAGCACAAAGTGTTGTTTGAGAGGCAGCTTCTAGCATCGGCGCACATCTTTAGGAACACCATCCGTCAACAGTTTATTGTTTTTGAACAGCAATATTAAGGAAAAAGGCAAGTGTGTAGTTTTACAGCTTTAAAGTTGGGAAAAGATTGTTGCTGTACTGTAGGTGTATATTGTGTTACAAATGTTACTTTACTGTTTAATCTTTACTTTAATTGCACTTGCACTTGCACATTTGTGGACTGTATATAGTTGTTTTTCTTAACAGTACAGCGACATCGTGGGAGAAGTACGAGTGGACAAGTACAACGCAGTTAGAAGCATAAAGGAGGAATTACATCTTTAAATTTGGAGTTGCTTTAATCAGAAAACATTGCAGCTTAAAGCCTTGCAGCTGCGTGTATTTTTCTAATAACAAGCTGAAACTCGGAGCAGCTGATTCAAATCCCGCGGCGTTCTGGGACACGGGGGAGGGGCGGAGCCCGCAGCAGAAACACAAACGAAGACAGCCAGGCTTTCCAGTGACAGTGTGTGGAAGCGACATCATGGGAGAAGTATGAGTGGACAAGTACAACGCAGTTAGAAGCAGTTGAAAGCAGGTTGACAGCTGCAGAAGCTACACTAAACTAAAAAAACATGGTCTTCAAGCCAGTAATCTGTGACAACTGCATGATGTGGGAAATCCGAGAAAACCCAACAGAGCTCAACCAAGTTTGTGTAAAGTGCCGCACGATCCAGGACTTGCTTCAGCGATTAAGCCTGCTAGAAAAGGAGCTGGAGGAAATGAGACAGCAACAGGAGCTTGAGGAGCTGACACACCCACAATTCATGGAAGTCTGCACCCCTAGCAGACTGAAAGCCACCAGGGAGATGGAAGAGAGTCGAAACAGCTGGGTTCAGATAGGCAGAAGCAGGGAAAAAAAGAAACTTCGTCAAACACAACCACCAGAAATCCAGACATCAAACAAATTTGAGCCACTTCAACATTTAGATGACCAAAACCAACATCAGGAGAATGAAAGAAACAATATCCAGGACCCTATAAACAGTGCTGGCCAGGCAGCAAAAAGAAGGGAGGTCATGATTGTTGGGGACTCCATATTGAGAAACACAGCAAGTTCAGTTCGCAGTTTGGACCCCCTTACTACAACAGTGTGCTGCCTTCCAGGAGTCTCAGTCAAGCACATCACTGAGAATGTGGACAGGCTCCTAAAACGAACAGGAGACGACCCGGTAGTAGTCATCCACATCGGTACAAACAACATTGGAAGAGACAGACCAAGATCCCTGCAAAACAAATTCAGAGAGCTAGGAAGGAAATTAAAAGACAAGACCAAAACTGTGGTATTTTCTGGGATACTACCGGCGCCTTGCAAAGGACCATATGGACAGCTGGAAATACAAAATCAAAATGCATGGCTGAAATCGTGGTGCACACAGGAAGGCTTCACCTTTCTTGAACATTGGAGCACATTCTACAACAAGGACTATCTATACAGATGGGACGGACTGCACTTAAACAGAAAGGGAACCAATCTACTAGGAGAAAGGATCCTTGAGGAGGTCCAGAAGCATTTAAACTAGAAAGGAAGGGGTGAGAAAACAAAAAAAACAGAAGGGAGACCACATCAAAACAAGGGCAACAAATCAGGTAAGACCACTATTAAATGTATTTATCTTAATGCTAGAAGTCTCAGAAACAAAATGTTAGAACTTGAAGCTACTGCACTAACAAGTAACTACGATGTGATAGGTGTTACAGAAACTTGGTTGTCTGAGAGTGATGGAGACGAATATAATATTAGTGGGTACACACTGTATAGGAAAGACAGGCAGGACAGAAGAGGCGGAGGGGTAGCGCTATACATAAGAAATAGTCTTGACGCCCAGGTGTTAAATCAGGACAAAGAAAACAATGCAGAATCAATATGGGTCAGAATAATGGACAAAAATTCAAAGGGCATAATAATAGAAGCATGCTATAGACTGCCAAATTCAGACGCTAAGCAAAATAATCTGTTGTACAATGACATTCGAAATGCGTGTAGAAAAGGAGAAGCCATACTAATGGGGGATTTCAACTTCCCCTGTATAAAATGGGAAAGCCCGAAAGCAACGGACGAAATTGAAATGGTGGAAATGACAAATGACTGCTTCCTAACGCAATTTGTCAAGGCACCGACTAGAGGGGAGGCATGCCTTAACTTTAGTCTTTCCAAATAATGAAGACAGAATAACTAAAACAGAGGTCAGAGAGCCATTGGGAAACTCAGACCACAACATGGTCTCATTTGAAATATTTTTTAAAACCCCAAAAGTATTGACTAAAGCTAAGGTTTACAATTTTAGAAAAGCAAACGATGAAGGTATGAAACAGAAGTAGATTGGAGTAAAATAGAGAAAACATCCACAGAAAAAGGATGGCTGTTTTTTAAAAATGTAGTACTTGAGGCACAAAACAATTACATCCCAAAAGTAGACAAATCTAAATCTAACACAAAATGGCCAAAATGGTTTAATAGATCAATTAAAAAAATATTCAGCAGAAAAAGGCACTTTACAGAGCATTTAAAAGGGACCACAAACAAAGTACACAGAAAGAGTACTTGGAACTGCAAACACAAGTCAAAAAGGAAATTAGAAAGGCCAAGAGAGAGATAGAAATCAATATTGCTAAGGGGGCTAAAACCAATTCCAAAATGTTTTTCCAATATTATAACAGCAAGAGAACATTCAAAAAGGAGGTTAAATGTCTAAGAGACATAAATGGCAAAATCATAGACAAAGAAAAAAAAATGTGATGCAAATATATTAAATGATTACTTTTCACAGGTTTTTACAAAGGAGGACATTGACAACATGCCCCACATGTCGACCTGTTCCTATCCAGTTTTAAATAACTTTAGCATAACAGAGGAAGAAGTGTTAAAGGGACTAGGAGCTCTTAAAATAAACAAATCCCCTGGGCTGGATGAGATCCTCTCAATAGTACTCAAAGAAATGAAAGAAGTTATTTACAAACCGCTAACCAAGATCATGCAACAGTCTCTTGACACAGGGGTTGTACCGACAGACTGGAAAATTGCAAACGTAATACCGATCCACAAAAAGGGAGACAAAACCAAACCAGATAACTACAGACCAATAAGCCTGACCTCTATTATATGTAAACTTATGGAAACTATAAGAAGATCTAAAATGGAAAATTACCTATATGGTAACAATATCCTGGGAGACAGTCAGCATGGTTTTAGGAAAGGGAGATCGTGTCTAACTCACCTGTTTGACTTTTTTGAGGATGCAACATTGACAATGGATAATTGTAAAGCATACGACATGGTTTATTTAGATTTCCAGAAAGCTTTTGACAAAGTCTCGCATAAAAGATTAATTCTCAAACTGAACGCAGTAGGGATTCAAGGAAATGCATGCACATGGATTAGGGAGTGGTTAACATGTAGAAAACAGAATGTACTGATTAGAGGAGAAACCTCAAAATGGCGTGAGGTAACCAGTGGAGTACCACAGGGATCAGTATTAGATCCTCTGCTATTCCTGAGCTACATTAATGATTTAGATTCTGGTATAGTAAGCAAACTTGTTAAATTTGCAGACGACACAAAAATAGGAGGAGTGGCAAACACTGTTGCAGCAGCAAAAGTCATTCAAAATGATCTAGACAGCATTCAGAACTGGGCAGACACATGGCAAATGGCATTTAATAGAGAAATGTGTAAAGTATTGCATGCAGGCAATACAAATGTGCAGTATAAATATCATATGGGAGATACTGAAATTGAAGAAGGGAATTATGAAAAAGACCTAGGAGTTTATGTTGACTCAGAAATGTCTTAATCTAGATAATGTGGGGAAGCTATAAAAAAAGGCCAACAAGATGCTCGGATATATTGTGAGAAGTGTTAAATTTAAATCAAGGGAAGTAATGTTAAAACTTTACAATGCATTAGTAAGACCTCACCTAGAATACTGTGTTCAGTTCTGGTCACCTCATTACAAAAAGGATATTGCTGCTCTAGAAAGAGTGCAAAGAAGAGCAACCAGAATTATCCCGGGATTAAAAGGCATGTCGTATGCAGACAGGCTAAAAGAATTGAATCTATTCAGTCTTGAACAAAGAAGACTACGCGGCGATCTGATTCAAACATTCAAAATCCTAAAAGGTATAGACAATGTCGACCCAGGGGACTTCTTTGACCTGAAAAAAGAAACAAGGACCAGGGGTCACAAATGGAGATTAGATAAAGGGGCATTCAGAACAGAAAAAAGGAGGCACTTTTTTACACAGAGAATTGTGAGGGTCTGGAACCAACTCCCCAGTAATGTTGTTGAAGCTGACACCCTGTGATCCTTCAAGAAGCTGCTTGATGAGATTCTGGGATCAATAAGCTACTAACAACCAAACGAGCAAGATGGGCTGAATGGCCTCCTCTCGTTTGTAAACTTTCTTATGTTCTTATGTTCTTATAGCACACCTCATAGCAACACTGTGTACTTGTAGCCTAATTAATTTTGTTTACGTTTGCTTACTTTTAAAGCAAAAAATGTCCCCATGTTTAAAGCAGTTTGCATGTTGTTTTTGTTCCCTAACCTATTTATGGATGTGTAAATGCTTTTTCTATATACAGTGCCCTCCATAAGTATTGGGACAGTGAAGTCAAAATTGCTGTTTTTGCTGTACACTCAAGAAATATGAAAATATGAGTAAAAGATTAACACGGAGACAAAAAGTACAGAATGTCACCTTTTATTTCTGGTGGTTTCAAGACATACATGTTTTACCAACTAAGAATAACAGCATTTATGTGAGCATAAGTATTGGGACAATTCATCTTATCGCAAATCCCTTGCATGCAATAACAGCAGTGAGTCTGTGACCCATTGACATCACCAAACTCTTGGTATCGTCCTTTGAGATGCTTTGCCAAGCCTTTACTGCAGCCATTTTCAGCTGTTGCTTGTTTTGGGGAGTTTCTGACTTCAGTATCCTCTTCAACAAGTGAAATGCATGTTCAAATCGGATTTAAATCAGGAGATTGACTTGGCCAGTCTAAAACTTTCCACTTTGTTCCCCTGATGAACTCCTTGGTTGCGTTGGTAGTGTGTTTTGGGTCATTATCCTGTTGCATTATGAAGCACCACCCAATGAGTCTGGTGACATTTTCTTCTACATTGGTAGCCAAGATGCTTCTGTACACTTCTGAAGTCATTCTGCTGCTGCCATAATTCATTACATCATCAATAAAGATGAGTGAGCCCGTTCCAGAGGCAGCCATGCATGCCCATGCCATGACACTACCTCCACCATGCTTCACAGATGAGGTGGTATGCTTTGGATCATCTGCAGTTTCTTTTTTTTTTCTCCACACTTTTGCCTTCCCACTTTGATAAAGGTCAATATTCGTCTCATCTGTCCATAAAACTCTGTTCCAAAACTCTACTGGCTCATCTCTGTACTTTTTAGCAAATTCTAATCTGGCCTTTGTTTTTGTTGCTGATCAGAGGTTTGCATCTTGCAGTGTAGCCTTTGTAATTCTGCTGCTGAGGTCTTCTGCAAACAGTAGATTGTGACACTTTGACCCCAGCATTGTGGAAGTTGTTGGTGATTTCACTGACACTTATATTAGGGTTGTTTTTCACAGCTCTGGTCATTTTTCTGTCATCAACTGCTATTGTTTTCATTGGCCGACCTGGTCGTTGCTGATTGCTGAAGACACCAGTGGTTTCTTTCTTTTTCAGGACATTCCAAACTGTTGATTTGGCTATGCCCAACTTTTGTGCTATGGTTCTAATTGAGTTCCTCTTTTCTTTTAGCATCCAAATCACTTGCTTTTCTTTCATAGGCAGCTCCCTAGTCTTCATGTTGGATTATGCCTACTGACACCAAATGCAGACTCCAAAGGCAAAAGCAAAGGATAGAACTGAGACAGCAAATTCACAGCTCTTTTATGTGTGAAAAATCAATGCAACAGGAAACACCTGATCAATTAGAAACACCTGTGAGCCAAATGTCCCAATACTTATGCTCACATAAAATGGGGGGATGGAACTCTGAAAGTGCTGTTTTTCTTAGTTGGTAAAACATTTGTGTTGAAACAGCCAGAAATAAAAGGTGACATTCTGTACTTTTGCCTCATATTCATCTTTTAAATCGTATTTTCATATTGCTTGAGTGTACAGCAAAAATAGCAATTTTGACTTCACTGTCCCAGTACTTATGGAGGGCACGGTATGTTTGTAAATCTGACGTTCACATATCCGCCTATACCCCAGTCCACAGACGTTGTACTGTACTACCGCTTAATAACCGGAATAACATTTTATTTAGGGTTAGTGTGCCTGCCTTTACCCCTACCCCCACACAAGTACATTGCCCTGCTAACTTCCTCTATTCAAAAACAATAAATCGGTCTGGTTCTCGCTTTCCTTTTTTCAATAAATAGAATTTAATAAATAGAGAATAAAAACAAACCAAGCTAACAACTATCTAGCCTAAACAGAAATGTATTTATTTATGTATTTATTTACTTTTTGCAATCTCCACAAACTCCGGGTTCTGTTGCATTCACAGCACCGATTAGGGTGACCAGATAGCAAGAGTGAAAAATCAGGACACTTTCAGTTGGTGAGGGGAGGAAAGAAACCTTGTGAACTAATGCACAACGCAAGCAATGCAAACTACGTATCTTTCTTCAGTAGATATGCTTTTTTTTATTCCTTCGCCTTCCTGTGTGCATTGCACTTAGGCAAAAACCAAAAACTTTAATTAAAAAAAATAAATAGTAATACTGCAAAGCGGTTGACTTTCTTGTTTACTGTTCAGATGACAACAATGTTTTAATCAGCCTATCAGTGTGTCTGTACTGGCTTTTCTGTGACCTGTTGTACTGTATGTAGCAATCAAGCACAACTACCTCGGTTCAAACAACCTGCTGTTTACTTTGTAAACGCAATTAGAATTTTAGACTCGAATAGGCATGTTTTCTTTGTTTTGACTTGGTACTGATTAAATGAATTCCTGGATGGGCCAAATAACATGACAACGAACGTGCTGTGTATATGGACTTTATTAAAGAATGTCAGATACCTTTGGGTAACTGAGTTTTCAGACTGTTTCTAATTGAAGTCCCATCTGTATAACTTGGCAAAGCTTTGCATTACACTTCCAACCAATTCAGTGGATGCGGATGTGCAGTCTCAATGTATGGGCAAATCCATACCAGACAGAGAATGTCAACAGCAACTGTTGGGAGCCTTTTAACAAATGACAGCACTCTGTGTTAGTAAGGAAGCAAGTACCACTATTTTTAGGCTTTTATAGTGCTCTGAAATATTAGGTGTATTTAATGTTTAAACAGGTCCGTGAAATGTCTGTGAAATCCTAATTATAACCATAATCCTAATTGGATGACTTGACCATGGGCATATGATCGAATCCATTTTTTTCCCCACTGCGTTTGGTACTTGTCTTTTTTGCTTTTTAGGCGACAGCCTCGTCAACACCACCAGCCATCATGACACTTAGCCAGTAAAACCGGACGCCCAGGCGCACGCACCAAGAAAAATGCTAACGTGATTGGATAGCCGCATAGATGCAATGAAAATGACACTCAAACAACACGCCCTAAACCAGTAGAGTATGCTGTTGCACCGCAAGACAGTACAGCAGCCACATACACGAAATTTCCTAATGAGAAAATAAAAATGTCACATTTTACGTCTGGGTTTTCAACGTTCACTCTAAAAATTGGGACGTCTGGTCACCCTAACCCTGGGTCAATCAATGTTTGTGTAAGGTGCGTGTATAATTATTTTCGTCACCTGTATCGTCATCTTAATGCTTTTCCACTTTTTATTTCATTTTAAACTGTTTAAATGCCAAACCATAATAAAACATATAATAACAGTGCATATACAGAGCAAAAAAAGTGGATGGGCAAAATACAGTTGCCCCTACCCCCCACCCAAAGAGCAGGTGGCACTGTCACAAGAACATAAGAAAGTTTACAAACGAGAGGAGGCCATTCAGCCCATCTTGCTCGTTTGGTTGTTAGTAGCTTATTGATCCCAGAATCTCATCAAGCAGCTTCTTGAAGGATCCCAGGGTGTCAGCTTCAACAACATTACTGGGGAGTTGGTATCTTTTTTTTAATTTTTATTATTTTGGGTCCAGGGGCCAGGTTCGTTGTAGCTGAAGGTTCTTTATAATGAAGGGCGTTATAGCGAGGGTGTACTGTATTTAATAGAAGTAGCCGCCGCAAATATACTAGTAGGCGGTGGATCGCACCAGTCGCTTCCTTATTTTGAAAACCCTGTTAACCATTCAGCAGAATGTGGCAACAAATAAGTGAGTACAGACATTAAGTTACTGTTTTAGTATCACTTTAGTGTCTTAGCAAGTTGTTGTATTTTAAGCAGGTGAATATGATAGCAACCAACTGGCTCCTGAAGTGGCACCAGCAACTAGATTTGGCAACCTTTTTTTTTTTTTTTTGGCACAAACCTTGTCTGGAGCCCTGATTTGTAATTTTGTTTTAAATAAATGTATTTTAAAAGAATAAACAGGAAACAAAAGCAAAAACAGGCCGTGAAGCTTATTTGACCACTAGTGCTGTACCAGCGTTATTGCAAACACTTGCACAAGCAAATTAGACAATTGTGTGATTTTTATGTTTCATGCTTCATTTTTACTGTATCATGATACGTAACATAAAAGACAATGCAGATACCCAGCTCAAATCACAGGTTAGGTACTTTAACAAAACATGCACATTTGGGCAAGTGGTTCTTTAAGTCTTCATTAGTTTTTAGTAACTGCAAACCGACAAAACTGGGCAGGTGCTTCAGCATAACATTTTCAGTATGTACTAAGCATGCATTTATTACAAATACACGTAAGTAGCACCAAATGGCACAGTGCTACACCTAGAATTCCCACATGTAGTTTAAGAACATAAGAAAGTTTACAAACGAGAGGAGGCCATTCAGCCCATCTTGCTCGTTTGGTTGTTAGTAGCTTATTGATCCCAGAATCTCATCAAGCAGCTTCTTGAAGGATCCCAGGGTGTCAGCTTCAACAACATTACTGGGGAGATGGTTCCATACCCTCACAATTCTCTGTGTAAAAAAGTGCCTCCTATTTTCTGTTCTGAATGCCCCTTTATCTAATCTCTATTTGTGACCCCTGGTCCTCGTTTCTTTTTTCAGGTCGAAAAAGTCCCCTGGGTCAACATTGTCAATACCTATTAGAATTTTGAATGCTTGAATCAGATTACCGCGTAGTCTTTAAAAGGAAAGTGTTAAACAAAAAAAATACTTGCCATGACAGAAGCACTGGTTTACTATATTAAAAAAAAGACAATTCTGAAGCAAATGCAAAGACTTTTTTGCTGAATAAAACAATTCCAACAGTATATATTTAACAGTATACATTTAGTTGCAGTAAGGACCAGTCAGAGGGCAAAGTTTGTCCATAATAATAACTACTGCAACCAAGTAATTTCTTGCTAGTTTTAAGCTTTAAGATTTTTTTACTTTAAATCTTGGGGCAAGTTTTGCACTTGCTTCGGATCGGGTATATTATTGTATATCTTTAACAAGGGCTGACAGTGCGCAGAACGACGGGCAGAGTAATATAAGCACAAATAGTTTAATTACCTTACGATTTCAGCTACATATCTCCGCTGGCTGCGAAAGATAGACTGCATCTGTATTGTTGTTTTTTTATACACAATTAAGCCTACCTAACAAGAAAACCATCTTAAACAATGCAAGCAAATTCCTGTTTGGTTTGATTAAATGAGTAGTACACAACAAGCTTCAATATGAAAGCTGAAAATTAATTACAATAAAAACAACAAATTCTAGCCAACTTCACTAAAGGAAAAATGGGCTTCTGCTATTTTGATATACAACTGCTTCAGATTATTCAACAACATTACTGGGGAGTTGGTTCCAGACCCTCACAATTCTCTGTGTAAAAAATTGCCTCCTATTTTCTGTTCTGAATGCCCCTTTATCTAATCTCCATTTGTGACCCCTGGTCCTTGTTTCTTTTTTCAGGTTCAAGACTGAATAGATTCAATTCTTTTAGCCTGTCTCCCATATTGATTCGGCGTTGTTTTTTTTTGTCCAGATTTAACACCTGGGCTTCAAGACTATTTCTTATGTATCGCGCTACTCTTGAACAAAGAAGACTACGCGGCGATCTGATTCAAACATTCAAAATCCTAAAAGGTATAGACAATGTCAACCCGGGGGACTTCTTTGACTTGAAAAAAGAAAAAAGGACCAGGGGTCATAAATGGAGATTAGATAAAGGGGCATTCAGAACAGAAAATAGGAGGCACTTTTTTACACAGAGAATTGTGAGGGTCTGGAACCAACTCCCCAGTAATGTTGTTGAAGCTGACACCCTGGGATCCTTCAAGAAGCTGCTTGATGAGATTCTGGGATCAATAAGCTACTAACAACCAAACGAGCAAGATGGGCTGAATGGCCTCCTCTCGTTTGTAAACTTTCTTATGTTCTTATGTTCTTAACATGCCTTTTAAACCCGGGATAATTCTGGTTGCTCTTCTTTGCACTCTTCCTAGAGCAGCAATATCCTTTTTGTAACGAGGTGACCAGAACTGAACACAATATTCTAGATGAGGTCTTACTAATGCATTGTAAAGTTTTAACATTACTTCCCTAGATTACTTCTTCAATTTCAGTATCTCCCATATGATATTTATAATGCACATTTTTATTGCCTGCGTGCAATACTTTACACTTTTCTCTATTAAATGTCAGACACGATCTCCCTTTCCTAAAACCATGCTGACTGTCTCCCTGGATATTGTTACCATATAGGTAATTTTCCATTTTAGATCTTATTATAGTTGCCATAAGTTTACATATAATAGAAGTCAGGCTTATTGGTCTGTAGCTACCTGGTTCGGTTTTGTCTCCCTTTTTGTGGATCGGTATTATGTTTGCAATTTTCCAGTCTGTCGGCACAAACCCTGTTGTCAAGAGACTGTTACATGATCTTGGTTAGAGGTTTGTAAATAACTTCTTTCATTTCTTTGAGTACTGTTGGGAGGATCTCATCCGGCCCAGGGGATTTGTTTATTTTAAGAGCTCCTAGTCCCTTTAACACTTCTGCCTCTGTTATGCTAAAGTTATTTAAAACTGGATAGGAATAGGTCGACATGTGGGGCATGTTGTCCGTGTCCTCCTTTGTAAAAACCTGTGAAAAGTAATCATTTAATATATCTGCTATTTTTTTCTTCATTTATGATATTGCCATTTGTGTCTCTTAATGGCAAAATCTCTTGCTGTTATAATATTGGAAAAACATTTTGGAATTGGTTTTAGCCCCCTTAGCAATATTGATTTCTATCTCTCTTGGCCTTTCTAACTTACTTTTTGACTTGTGTTTGCAGTTCCAAGTACTCTTTCTGTGTACTTTGTTTTTGGTCCCTTTTAAACGCTCTGTAAAGTGCCTTTTTTGCTGAATATATTTTTAATTGATCTATTAAACCATTTTGGCCATTTTGTTTTAGATTTAGATTTGTCTACTTTTGGGATGTAATTGTTTTGCACCTCTAGTACTACATTTTTAAAAAACAGCCATCCTTTTTCTGTCAATGTTTTCTCCATTTTACTCCAATCTACTTCTGTTTCATACCTTCATAGTTTGCTTTTCTAAAATTGTAAACCTTAGCTTTAGTCATTACTTTTGGGGTTTTAAAAAACACTTCAAATGAGACCATGTTGTGATCTGAGTTTGCCAATGGCTCTCTGTTTTAGTTATTCTGTTTTCGTTATTTGAAAAGACTAAATCAAGGCATTCCTCCCCTCTGGTCGGTGCCTTGACAAATTGCGTTAGGAAGCAGTCATTTGTCATTTCCACCATTTCAATTTCGTCCGTCGTGCTCCTCACTGGGTTCTCCCATTTTAGATGGAAGAAGTTGAAATCCCCCATTAGTATGGCTTCTCCTTTTCTACACGCATTTCTAATGTCATTGTATAACAGATTATTTTGCTCGGCGTCTGAATTTGGTGGTCTATAGCATGCTCCTATTATTATGCCCTTTAAATTTTTGTCCATTATTCTGACCCATATTGATTCGGCGTTGTTTTTTTTTGTCCAGATTTAACACCTGGGCTTCAAGACTATTTCTTATGTATCGCGCTACTCCTCCGCCTCTTCTGTCCTTCCTCTTTCCTATACAGTGTGTACCCACTAATATTATATTCCTCTCCATCACTCTCAGATAACAAGTTTCTTTAACACCTATCACATCGTAGTTACTTGTTAGTGTAGTAGCTTCAAGTTCTAACATGTTGTTTCTCAGTCTGTCCCGCCTATATAGATAGTCCTTGTTGTAGAATGTGCTCCAACGTTCAAGAAAGGTGAAGCCTTCCTGTGTGCACCACGATTTCAGCCATGCATTTTGATTTTGTATTTCCAGCTGTCCATATGGTCCTTTGCAAGGCGCCGGCAGTATCCCAGAAAATACCACAGTTTTGGTCTTGTCTTTTAATTTCCTTCCTAGCTCTCTGAATTTGTTTTGCAGGGATCTTGGCCTGTCTCTTCCAATATTGTTTGTACAGATGTGGATGACTACAACCGGGTCATCTCCTGTTCGTTCTAGGAGCCTGTCCACGTTCTCAGTGATGTGCTTGACAGAGGCTCCTGGAAGGCAGCACACTGTTGTAGTAAGGGGGTCCAAACTGCGAACTGAACTTGCTGTGTTTCTCAATATGGAGTTCCCTACAATCATGACCTCCCTTCTTTTTGCTGCTTGGCCAGCACTGTTTATAGGGTCCTGGATGTTGTTCCTTTCGTTCTCTTGATGTTGGTTTTAGTCATCGAAATGCTGAAGTGGATCAAATTTGTTGGATATTTGGATTTTTGGTGGCTGTGTTTGATGACGTTTCTTTTTTTCCTGCTTCTGCCTATCTGAACCCAGCTGTTTTGACCCTCTTCCATCTCCCTGGTGGCTTTCAGTCTGCTAGGGGTGCAGACTTCCATGAATTGTGGGTGTGTCAGCTCCTCAAGCTCCTGTTGTCGTCTCATTTCCTCCAGCTCCATTTCTAGCACACTTACTAGTTTAAGCAAGTCCTGGATTTTGCAGCATTTTACACACACTTGGTTGAGCTCTGTTGGGCTCTCGGATTCCCACATCATGCAGTTGTCACAGATTACTGGCTTGAAGACCATGTTTTTTTTTTTTTTTTGGAAGTTTAGTTTAGCTTCTGCAGCTGTCAACCCGCTTTCAAACTGCTTCTAACTGCTTCTAATTAGTGGTAAAGAAGTCAAGTTACTATTTACACAATTTTGGAAAGGCTCTTCATCAGGGGCCTACTGTCTCCCTGCTTTCCCAACTAAAAGCCCTTTTTAAATTTGACAGTTTATGGTGTAATGAATAGTGTTTGATGAATTTGCTCTGTCAGTAGAGATGGTAAGAAACACAATCTCACATGAACTGCCCTGTCATCAAGGTACTGTAACTGCGTGCTACTTACACTTTACACCCTTACAGACTGCACCATTGTTACAGGTTGCTTTTCCTTTTTTCAGTTTTTAATTTGTGATTTCTCTTAGATGTCATTTTCTGGAGTATATTTACAAAACTGTACATGCATAACAGTTGTTGTAGTTGGCAGACTCAAAAATCTGCCAAGCTAATAGCAAATTAAAATAAATACAATTAAAATAAATAAATAAATAAATACATATACATTATACACACATCAATACGGGAATGGTAAATAAACCACCTTTTACCAACATTTAGCTAGTGTCTCCATGTCGCTTCACCTATACAAGAGAATGATTACAAAACTACCTTCTTACCAATAAGTGTAGTATACCACTGCCAGCATCAGCAGCATAGCACAAATTCCAGAAAAAATTAAAACGCTTGTCTGGTTTGCCAACATCTTTTGCGGTTTTCCCCCCACCACCTCAGTTTGCAAGAGAACAAAAGGGAGTCAGTCTTCACCAAGCTGGAAAGCCATGCAAATCCAAGGAGAAGATTATGATGACAGAAGCAGAACAGAGCAAATCAAAGAGGTCTGAAAACTGCTTTCTCAGCAAAGAGTAAATTATAATACCTACGCAACGATAAACCAAACCTAAACTCCCAGGAGCCATTAACAAACATCCACTTTTTGGCACTGATGATTTAAGTTATCTTGTCACACACCAAAGGAAAGCTAGTGTACAACATTGTATATTATTTATAAATAAAGAACTGCAGCAGTATCTAACATACCATCCTTGTTCTAATTCTTAAATCAGCTTATTATCTATTAGCCTGCTACAGGCACCCTGGATCAGTCACATTGCATTTTCATCACATAGCTCCTGGGTACACAACAGCTGTGATACTGCAGCTTTACCTAATGTAGCTGTGGGTTGGCTGAGATATGGGGAGGGGGTCAGGGGACTTAGAGTCCCAATATGGCCTACAATCTCTGAGCAGGAATATACAGTAGTCAAAGCTCAATGGATGGGTCAAAGGCACAACACACACAGATGACATGATCTGCACCCTCTTCAGTCGAAGGGAGAGATTGATTGGACATAGACGGAGCTTGAAGGGAAACACACCCTGTAAATTATTTATTTTGCCACTGTGACCTGCACAGGTGTTAAGGAATGGAACATTCAGTCTGTAGAACCTAGTAAAGGTATGGGGAGTAGTCCACACCGCTGCATTACAAATGTGCTTGACAGATGCTCACTGGAATAAAGCCCACGAAGTTGCCATGCCCCTGTCTTGACCATGAGATTTAGCCCCATAGCAGACAAAAAATTGTTTTAGTCCTGTCAACCTTGTACACTAGGGCGCACAATGGGCAGAGTATATGGAGCGGTCTCTCCCTGTCAGACTGGTTGACATTAGGGATGTAAAACTTGTTGTCTGTCACGCAAATCTTGATGTCCCGGTTGTCGGGCGATACGAATTGCATACCCCTTGATAGATAGACAGATAGATAGATATATTAGTGCTGGGACGAACACTGGATTTTCATGTCTGGATATTCGCTCAGAATTAAAATATTCGTTCATTTTCAAAAAGGACGCAGGCAGACAGCATGGCAGCAGGGGCAGGGGTGTGTGGCCCCTGTGTGTGTCTTTATTTTACAGCAAGACGTTAGACTATGTAAAATGTTAAAGTAGAAAAATATCCCAGGAGTAAAGAATACGTTGTGTAGGCCTTACTTTACCCCAGTGAATTAACTACAACTACTTTGTTTTCATTCCTTGCCATTGCCGTTTCTTCACAGTAATAAACCATGGCCATAAGCACGTTTTCATAAAGTAATAACATGAGGTTTACTTATGGCTTTTTGTAGCTGAACAAGCAAACGAAAACTGAAATTTAACTTTAAACACTTAAAATAAAACAAACATGGAAATGGTGTTGAAAATGAAGGGGGAAAAAACTTGTTTACAGTGTGGAGTAGTGATTAGGGCACTGGACTCTTGACCGGAGGGTCGTGGGTTCAATCCTAGAAGGAGGACACTGCTTCTGTACCCTTGAGCAAGGTAATTTACCTAGATTGCTCCAGTAAAAACCCAACTGTATAAATGGGTAATTGTATGTAAAAAAAAATAATGTGATATCTTGTAACAATTGTAAGTCGCCCTGGATAAGGGCGTCTGCTAAGAAATAAAAACTAATAAATATAGACTGCATGCCTAACTAGTGGCCTGCATAGAATAGCTTTAAACTACTGTTGCTTTATACTACTGTACTGTATGTAACCATCTTTAGGGCTATTAATTTTCCATTCATGGGAACAGCAAATTCAGTTTTTCAGAAATGGCTAATTCTGTTTTTTCCCCCAACTTTCTATCAATGTATTAATAATTAAACATGGCATTTCAACAAATATAATGCTGATACTTAAAATAAGTAAATTATTAAACATTACCACAATTATTTATTTTTATTAAAGCCGAGTTTTTTAATAAGACTCTTGTTGTACTAGTAAATAAAGCACCTGAAGACACTTCAGACTTGTCATAATGTTTATAAAAATCACTTGGCTCATTGCTGACATTAAATAAGCAGGAAAAACTAATAATCTAATTATATAACTACAGTTCCGAAAACAAATGTCAAGCACTGTTGTGAGAATCATATTTATAGTCTTCCACTAACAATGTAGTTCAATCTACAAATTAAGGACTTTTGAAAAGACCTGTTTATCATATTGCTGGCATTACAATGACAATCATGTGAGAGTACAGTACTCCACAAATAAAGTTTAGCATTTTACTGGTTAAGAACATAAGAACATAAGAAAGTTTACAAACGAGAGGAGGCCATTCAGCCCATCTTGCTCGTTTGGTTGTTAGTAGCTTATTGATCCCAGAATCTCATCAAGCAGCTTCTTGAAGGATCCCAGGGTGTCAGCTTCAACAACATTACTGGGGAGTTGGTTCCAGACCCTCACAATTCTCTGTGTAAAAAAGTGCCTCCTATTTTCTGTTCTGAATGCCCCTTTATCTAATCTCCATTTATGACCCCTGGTCCTTTTTTCTTTTTTCAAGTCAAAGAAGTCCCCCGGGTTGACATTGTCTATACCTTTTAGGATTTTGAATGTTTGAATCAGATCGCCGCGTAGTCTTCTTTGTTCAAGACTGAATAGATTCAATTCTTTTAGCCTGTCTGCATACGACATGCCTTTTAAACCTGGGATAATTCTGGTTGCTCTTCTTTGCACTCTTTCTAGAGCAGCAATATCCTTTTTGTAACGAGGTGACCAGAACTGAACACAATATTCTAGGTGAGGTCTTACTAATGCATTGTAGAGTTTTAACATTACTTCCCTTGATTTAAATTCAACACTTCTCACAATATATCCAAGCATCTTGTTAGCCTTTTTTATAGCTTCCCCACATTGTCTAGATGAAGACATTTCTGAGTCAACATAAACTCCTAGGTCTTTATCATAGTTCCCTTCTTCAATTTCAGTATCTCCCATATGATATTTATAATGCACATTTTTATTGCCTGCATGCAATACTTTACACTTTTCTCTATTAAATTTCATTTGCCATGTGTCTGCCCAATTTTGAATGCTGTCTAGATCATTTTGAATGACCTTTGCTGCTTCAACAGTGTCTGCCACTCCTCCTATTTTTGTGTCGTCTGCAAATTTAACGAGTTTGCTTACTATATCAGAGTCTAAATCATTAATGTAGATTAGGAATAGCAGAGGACCTAATACTGATCCCTGTGGTACACCACTGGTTACCTCACTCCATTTCGAGGTTTCTCCTCTAATCAGTACTTTCTGTTTTCTACCTGTTAACCACTCCCTAATCCATGTGCATGCATTTCCTTGAATCCCTACTGCGTTCAGTTTGAGAATTAATCTTTTATGCGGGACTTTGTCAAAAGCTTTCTGGAAATCTAAATAAACCATGTCGTATGCTTTGCAGTTATCCATTTTCAATGTTGCATCCTCAAAAAAGTCAAGTAGGTTAGTTAGACATGATCTCCCTTTCCTAAAACCATGCTGGCTGTCTCCCAGGATATTGTTACCATATAAGTAATTTTCCATTTTGGATCTTATTATAGTTTCCATAAGTTTACATATAATAGAAGTCAGGCTTATTGGTCTGTAGTTACCTGGTTCGGTTTTGTCTCCCTTTTTGTGGATTGGTATTACATTTGCTATTTTCCAGTCTGTTGGTACAACCCCTGTGTCAAGAGACTGTTGCATGATCTTGGTTAGCGGTTTGTAAATAACTTCTTTCATTTCTTTGAGTACTATTGGGAGGATCTCATCCGGCCCAGGGGATTTGTTTATTTTAAGAGCTCCTAGTCCCTTTAACACTTCTGCCTCTGTTATGCTAAAGTTATTTAAAACTGGATAGGAACAGGTCGACATGTGGGGCATGTTGTCCGTGTCCTCCTTTGTAAAAACCTGTGAAAAGTAATCATTTAAATATATTTGCTATTTTTTTTTTCTTTGTCTATGATTTTGCCATTTGTGTCTCTTAGACATTTAACCTCCTCTTTGAATGTTCCCTTGCTGTTTTAATATTGGAAAAACATTTTGGAATTGGTTTTAGCCCCCTTAGCAATATTGATTTTTATCTCTCTCTTGGCCTTTCTAACTTCCTTTTTTACTTGTGTTTGCAGTTCCAAGTACTCTTTCTGTGTACTTTTGTTTTTGGTCCCTTTTAAACGCTCTGAAAAGTGCATTTTTTCACTGAACATTTTTTTTAATTGATCTATTAAACCATTTTGTTTTAGATTTAGATTTGTCTACTTTTGGGATGTAATTGTTTTGTGCCTCTAGTACTACACTTTTAAAAAACAGCCATCCTTTTTCTGTGGCTGTTCTCTCTATTTTACTCCAATCTACTTCTATTAGTCTCTGTTTCATACCTTCATAGTTTGCTTTTCTAAAATTGTAAACCTTAGCTTTAGTCATTACTTTTGGGGTTTGAAAAAACACTTCAAATGAGACCATGTTGTGTCTGAATTTGCCAATGGCTCTCTGACCTCTGTTTTAGTTATTCTGTCTTCGTTATTCGTTATTTCTTCCTCGAATTACAGCTTTATTAAAAGGCAGGTAGCATGGAAAGAAATACACTAAACAATAATTAAAACACGCAATTAATTTGGCTCACTTACTTCGGGAAAGCCCTGCCTTGATCGCAGTACAAGTACCTTAGATCTATTTTTTTCAGCATAGAATGCAATGCTTTGCCATTTTTTGCTTTCTTTGTTCTCTACGTGTTCACGACTGGCAATATGATTTTTTAATGGTATTGACATACACGACAATGGAATGACAGAAAAACTTTAAGAATAGTATCCCACCGGGGGCTCCCGAGTGGCGCATTCCAGTAAAAGCACTCGCTAGAGTGCAGGATGCGCTCTATAGCCTGGACGTCGCGAGTTCGAGTCCAGGCTATTCCACAGCCGACCGTGGACGGGAGCTCCCAGGGGGCGGCGCTCAATTGGCCGAGCGTCGCCCCCTGGGGGAGGGAGGGTGGGTTAGGTCGGCCAGGGTGTCCTTGGCTCACCGCGCACCAGCGACCCCTGTAGTCTGGCCGGGCGCCTGCGGGCTTGCCTCTAAACTGCCCAGAGCTGCGTTGTCCTCCGACGCTGTAGCTCTGAGGCGGCTGCACGGTGAGTCTGCAGAGTGTAAAGAAGCGGGCGGCTGACGGCACACGCTTCGGAGGACAGTGTGTGTTCATCTTCGCCCCTCCCGAGTCAGCGCAGGGGTGGTAGCGGTGAGCTGAGCCTAAAAAATAATTGGGCATTTCAAATTGGGGAGAAAATAATAAAAAACGAATTGGCAACGACTAAATTATTTAAAAAAAAAAAAAATAGTATCCCACCATCCTCATATACAGATTTTTTTTTAGCTTTACTGTCTTTTACTGTTGGTGCAGCTGCCATGTTGCAACTTGCAAAAAAAATGCATATGGTATGTCTTCAATTACTATACACTTAAATGTGTATTGACTAATATTCTGATTACATTTTTACCAGTTTCAAAACACTTGAGATGATGATATTTATGAAATGGTCGTTTTTTAAAAGGGAAATAAAACTAAAATTGTCAAAGTATGAATATTGTGTGTGAGTTTACCAGAGTATTTATACTTCTAAATAATGCAGAAAGATTATGCTTCACTGATTAGTATTCAATTATACGACAAGTTCAAAACTGCAAAGTTCATGAGCAGCACTCTCCATACAGGCAGAATCGCCAGACACCTGCTTCGCCCACTCTGTACCAGTAGAGTCGCTGGTGCCTGAGCGACCTCTGCACGAATGCGACGTGCATTTTTACTAGGGGTGGGTATTGGGACTGAGGATCTGTATTGCAATATATTGCATTATTGCTATCTGATCTTTTGCTACCAAAATAAATCTACATATGTAAACTGTGCTTTTTTATGAATTTAAAGTATTAGAATGTAATATGACAAATTCAACTCTCATGTGAAATGCCCAGTAACTAATTTTTGTTGGATCATCTGAAGTACGTTCATTAGAGTGACATGAAGATGGGATTCCCGCGGTAAAGAAAAAAAATTGTGTTAAATTTTGCGGGATGGGATGGTGCAGGAATAAAGCTCACGGGAACGAGCAGGACCGGGAAATAAAAAAAAATAAACCTCAGGACGGGCAAGAACGGGATTTAAGCTTCCGGGAATGGGAAGGAACAGGACTACTCTGCCACCAGCAAACAGGAAGAGTATTTTTTGCTCTTTAAAGTCATAAGAGCCTACAGTGCCTTGCATAAGTATTCACCCCCTTGGACTTTCCACATTTTGTAGTGTTACAAACCTGGAATTAAAATTGATTTAATTACGATTTTTTGTCACTGATCTACAAAAAAAAAGTCCATAATGTCGAAGTGAGGAAAAAAAAATCTACATATTTTTCAAAATTATTTACAAATAAAAAACTGAAAAGTCTTGATTGCACAAGTATTCACCCCCTTTGCTGTGACACCCCTAAATAAGCTCTGGTGCAACCAATTGCCTTCAGATGTCACATAATTAGTTGAATGGAGTCCACCTGTGTGCAATTAAAGTGTCACATGGTCTCAGATTAAATGCACCTGTTTCTGGAAGGCCCCAGAGTTTGTTAGAGAGCATATCTAAACAAACAGCATCATGAAGACCAAGGAGCTTTCAAAACAAGTCCGGGATAAAGTTCTGGGGAAGCACCAATCAGGGTTGGGTTATAAAAAAATATCCCAAACATTGAACATCCCCCGGAGCACCGTTAAATCCATTATTAAAAAATGGAAAGAATATGGCACAACCGTGACTCTGCCTAGAGAAGGCCGTCCACCAAAACTCAGTGACCAGGTAAGGAGGGCATTAGTCAGAGAAGCAACCAAGAGGCCAATGGTAACTCTGAAGGAGCTGGAGAGATCCACAGCTGAGATGGGAGAAACCGTCCATGGGACAACTATAACCTGGACGCTCCACAAAGCTGGGCTTTACGGAAGAGTGGCGAGAAGAAAGCCATTGCTGAAAAAACCCCGTATCAAATCCTGTTTGGATTTTGCCAAAAGACATGTGGGAGACACAGCAAACGTGGAAAAAGGTTCTCTGGTCTGATGAGACCAAAATTGAACTTTTTGGCCTTAGCGCAAAATGCTATGTGTGGCGCAAAGCCAACACTGCTCATCACCCTGAGAACACCATCCTCACGGTGAAGCATGGTGGTGGCAGCATCATGTTATGGGGATGCTTTTCATCGGCAGGGACTGGGAAACTGGTCAGGATTGAGGGCAAGATGGATGGAGCCAAATACAGGGAAATTCTAGAGGAAAACCTGTTTCAGTCTGCAAGAGACCTGGGACTGGGGCGGAGGTTCACCTTCCAGCAGGACAATGACCCTAAACACACAGCCAAAGCTACACTGGAGTGGTTTAAAAACAGGAACCTGAATGTCTTAGAATGGCCCAGTCAAAGCCCAGACCTCAATCTGATTGAGAATCTGTGGCAAGACAGAAAATTGAAAATTGCTGTTCACCAACGGTCCCCATCCAACTTGACAGAGCTTAAGCAATTTTGCCAAGAAGAATGGGCAAAAATTGCAGGATCCAGATGTGCAAAGCTGGTAGAGACTTACCCAAAACGACTCACAGCTGTAATTGCTCGAAAGGTGCTTCTACCAAGTATTGACTCAGGCAGGTGAATACTTATGCAACCAACAAATGTCTTTTTTTTTAATTAACTTTTGTGTCACAATAAAAAATATTTTGCACCTTCAAAGTGTTAAGTATGTTGTGTAAATCAAATGGTAAAAATCCCAATTAAATCCATTTTAATTCCAGGTTGTAACACTACAAAATGTGGAAAAGTCCCAGGGGGGTGAATACTTATGCAAGGCACTGTATGCCGTGGAACTTGACTGTTACCTTAAACATACAAAATAATATTAACAGGTCTCACTTGAACATAAAAGCACATTCATTTTACCAAATTGTGTTTAAAATCGTGCTAAAATGAATTAAATAATACCTGGAAATACACAGAGGGCGATCTCCATTTCCTGGTTTGGGGCCAGGAGACTGTGACCTCACAGAGGGAGATGCCCACAGGCTCCTTGCATCTGCCAGTATGGCTGACAGTGACAGTGAACGTGAGGCCTAATTTTATCAGTTTCAGAAACCACTTATGAATGTGAATTATGTAGTGATGGATCTGATGTAGAGAGAGAAAACAGGGATTGTCTCCCGTATCAATTCGAGTCGTATGCCTCCGAATCAGAAGGGTCAAACTCGGAGAGAGACTCTGACAACACCAACGCGGAGGGACCAGAGGGACAGCAGATGCCCGCGGGGAATCAGCGTCTTGGCAACACGGAATGCTTAATAAAAACCCTTACGTTTAACATAGATTGATACTTAAAATATTTCATATTACCCATAATTGTATAGTTATGTTAGTCCTTTAGTTAACAATATTGATATATTAATTATTGATACTAGCAGAATAACCGAAAGCTATGGATTGCTACTGGCATGTATTTAACATCTCTCTCTTTATACACACACGTACAGTATATTAAGGATGTGCACATTTTCGGTTTTTATGAATATTACCCCTAATCACAATGCAGAGATGCCAACGGTTACAATTTGGCCGTAGCAGCTACTATTTTTTGGAGGTTATTATTTCAATACCATGAAATATTATTTCAATACCATGTTTTTTTGTTGTTTGTTTTTTTAATGAATTAATGGTTCGTAATACAGTATTGTATTTCACTGTGTTTACTGTGGCATTGACATACTAAAATCTCTGAGACTGGTTGTTTAGTAACCGATTTAGAAACTGAAACTGCCGCACAAAACTTTATATTGCCGAATTTATATATTACATCATTATATTGCACATTGTGCTTACAAAGACCCTGTTCTTGCACTGTATTTTTTTTTGAAAAAACTAAAATTAAAAACAAATTACTAGTAGTATACCGGTAGTGTTTAATGCAAAACCCTACAAACCCTAATTTTACATGAATACGAAAATATCTGTACCTCCAAATAATTGTTGATCTCTGTTTATCACAGGATGGGACAGGATTTTTTTTGACAGGACAGGATGGGACAGGACTGAAGTTTTATTATAAATAATATCTTTATTTTCATTTTATATTAAACATGTTTTTCAAAAGTGAATCCTTGGGTTTAAAGCTGCTTTATATAAATCGGTCAGTGCAGAGACCCGGGGTTTGGAATAAATGACTGACCTTGCTTTTAAGATAAATAAATAGCATAAATAACTGCTACACATTTATTTAAAAAAAAAATAAAAACTGGCAAGTAAGGTTAGAAACTATTTATTTATGTATCTGCTTTGCTTGTTTTGGTTTTTTACCCCTCACAATGTACAGTACCAGAACTGCTGTTTTTATTTTATTTTTTATCTGATGAGATCAAATGCAGCAGGTTCAGGGGAAAAAAAAAGATATTCAGAATATAGTAAAATTACATTGTCCACAACTGTCGTCAGATAGTCTTAAATGTAAAAACAATTAAAAAAGCCAGGGGGAGGACGTGATATACTATACAGGGCATAGTGGTGACCAAAGTTCTGCGCCGGAGATGACCTCATAAATCGAAAGGAATAGCATTGTTAGCACCGTGTTAGCACTGTTGCTCGCACTACGAGTTCTCAGGGGAAGTGATTATCTAGTGAGTATAGTCGACATTTTCCAGTAGACGTTTCCCTGAATCAGTTTAACCAAAAAATATTGGTATTATCGCGCACTCCTAATTTTTACAGAGGGAAATCAGAGAATCAGCAACAAGACAGACGCAAATATGCTTATGTTAATACTTTACAAGAATGCTCTCAAAATGATAGGATTACCTCGAGATGGTGACGTCTCAATTGAGGTTATTTATGATAACTTGAGAAAGTTAGTAAACTGAGTACAAAGGTTGTTGTCAGTTATTGCAAAAAATGCAAGCATTTTAGCCTTAGAGGGAACGCTGCTACATAGGGTTATAGACGCAACAGACTTAACTTTTTTTTTTTAAGCATCTAGCTTCAGCTTTTCACTTCTTGGGATGCATTATGTTTGTGTTTTATTAAGGTTTAAGCAGTGTTTCCATATGAAACTAGCCCACGACAAACACCCAGACTAAGTATGAAGCCGCAGTTATCTGAGGGCTGTCACAATCAACAACATAAGTCTTTTGATTTATGTTATCCTATTAATTATTAGGGCATGTTAATAAGAACTGTCTACATTCAGAAAAGTGTGCAATGAGCTCCCAAAAATGCTAGCTACTACAATGCCTGCCAACACCTTTTCATTTTACAGAAAATGCCGTTTCGGTTCGGTTTTGTCAGTATTATTAAGTTTGGAATTTTATGCAAATGTTGGTTTCGGTTCAGTTTGAAAGTGAAATCCACTGATCTGCACAATGTGTAAGCTGTAAAATAGGGTCTACACACCCCACATTCTGCTCTGCATACCATGTAATAATTTATATCCTGTTTGATAAAGGCTGTTTGGTATTCATACTTTCAATATTTGTAGTATGTTTGCGTGGTCTTTTAATGTGCAAAAAAACCCCATCCAAACTGCAATTAATAATATGCATTATTTGCATGTGGAATTTTGAGAAAATAGAAAACTCACCATTTGTTCCATTCTTAATATCTGTAGACTCAACATGGTTTATTATAACAGTTAATCTATAACAAAGGTATAAAAGTAGGGGAACACCGAGAGATTTTCTTGGCCGATACTGACAGCCGATGATTATCTACCCATATCGGTCGATACCGATAATAAATAGACAGTGCAGGCAAGCTATTGTAAACTATTAGAACAAGACATAGGGCCTATATTTAAACTGTCTTATAATTATAGATGTTAAATAAGCAGATAGTTTATTTGTAGTTATGACAAAAATGAACATGTATTGTGTACTTGTTGCATTTACTTCAGAAAATTAACTTAGTAATAGATTGTGTGCTTGACAGCAATTTTCACATTTATTTTACAACAGTCACACAAAAATAACATACTAGTAAAAACACTTTTGTACAAAAACATATATAAATGTGGCATTAACTTTTATAGCCACTTGCTCTCAAACATTGTACAGTGGCTCTCAAAAGTATTCACTCCCCTTGGACTTTTCCACATTTTATTGTGTTACAACATGGAATCAAAATGGATTTAATTAGGAGTTTTTGCCACTGATCAACACAAAAAAAGTCCATAATGTCAAAGTGAAAAATAAAATCTACAAATTGTTCTAAATTAATTACAAATATAAAACAGAAAATAATTGATTGCATAAGTATTCACCCCCTTTGCTACGACACACCTAAATAAGCTCTGGTGCAACCAACTGTCTTTAGAAGTCACATCATTAGTTGAATGGAGTCCACCTGTGTGCAATTAAGGTGTTTCACATGATTTCAGGTTAAATACACCTGTCTCTGGGAGGTCCCACAGTTGGTTAGTACATTTCCTAACAAAAACTACATCATGAAGACGAAGGAACATTCAAAGCAAATCCGGAATAAGGTTCTTCAAAAGCACCAATCGGGTAGGATATAAGAACATTTCCAAGGCATTGAATATCCCCCGAAGCACAGTAAAGTCCATTGTTAAGAAATGGAGAGAATATGGCACAACTGTGAATCTGTCTAGAACAGGCCATCCTCAAAAACTGAGTATCCGGGCGAGAAGGGCACTAATCAGGGAGGCCACCAATAGGCCTATGGCAACTCTAAAGGAGTTACAGTCTTCCACGGCTGAGCTGGGAGACACTGTGCATACGGCAACAATAGCCCGGGTGCTTCACAAAACTGGCCTTATGGGAGAGTGGCAAAAAGAAAGCCATTGTTGAAAAAAACTCACATCAAATCTCGGCTAGAGTTTGCCAGAAGGCAAGTGGAAGAAGATTCTATGGTCTGATGAGACCAAAATAGAGCTTTTTGGCCTCAACGCTAAGCGCTATGTTTGGCGCAAGCCTAACACCGCACATCATCCTGAAAACGCCATCCCTACCGTGAAGCATGGTGGTGGCAGCATCATGCTATGGGGATGCTTCTCTGCGTCAGGGCCTGGAAAGCTCGTGAAGCTAGAGGGCAAAATGGATGAAGCAAAGTACAGAGAAATCCTGGAGGAAAACCTGCTGAAGTCTGCAAGAGACCTGGGACTTGGGAGAAGATTCATCTTCCAGCAGGACAATAACCCCAAACATACAGCCAAAGCCACACTGGAGTGGCTTAAAAACAAAAAGGTCAATGTCCTGGAGTGGCCCAGTCAAAGCCTGGACCTCAATCCAATTGAGAATATGTGGAAAGAGCTGAAAATTGCTGTTCACTGAAGGTCCCCATCCAACTTGATGGAGCTTGAGCAATTTTGCAAAGAAGAATGGGCAAAAATTGCAGTGTCCAGATGTGCAAAGCTGGTAGAGACTTATCCAAATAGACTCATGGCTGTAATTGCTGCCAAAGGTGCCTCTACCAAATATTGACTCAAGGGGGTGAATACTTATGCAATCAATTATTTTCTGTTTTGTATTTGTAATTAATTTAGAACAATTTGTAGGTTTTATTTTTCACTTTGACATTATGGACTTTTTTTTGTGTTGATCCGTGGCAAAAATGAATTAAATCCATTTTGATTCCATGTTGTAACACAATAAAATATGGAAAAGTCCAAGGGGGGTGAATACTTTTGACAGCCACTGTAAATTATAACTTCTAATACTGTATGGTAGAAAAGAAATTTAGCCTTCAGCCTAAAATGTATTTATTTAAACGCATCAGAATAATGTAACATAAAGTCTGTTCTGCTACACACAACTTGGATATCCTATTGTTGTCTTCAGGTATTTTTTTTTAAATTCAAAACACCGCTCTTTTGAGAAGCCTAAGAGGCTTCTGCCTCCAGATGCATACTTTGTACAAATGTTTCCATTCGCCCTGATTTGACTAACGTCGGCGAGTATTAAGTGTTACATGGAGTGTATTAAGTGTTTGCTTTTCAGAAAGAGCGGGTTGAGCCAGAGAAACAAAGCACCGGTATTTACAAGCTCAGCACCTTGCAGAACATTCAGAATCTTGAATTTGTTCTTGTGTATAGGTAGTTAAGTTTGTTGCAATGGTTATTTAAAACAACAACAACAATAACAATAACAATAATAATAATAATAATAATAATAATAATAATAATAATAATAATAAGAAGAAGAATCTTCCAGAATTCTGCTTTATATCAATATTTCTGCAACCCAGGCAGGGTTCCCACTCTTTTCAAAAAATAATTCTCCAGGACATTTCCAGAACATTTTACGATAAATAATAGGGAGACATTACTCACTGAGTGGCAAAACACGCAATTACTATCAATGATTGGCTGCCACACAGCCTCAGTAGGTACCTCATGTGTAAAAACATTGTCATGTCACACCTCTCCTCTGCATTCTCCACTGGCCTCCGGTGGCAGGGTGCATCAGATTCAAGACCCTGGTGCTTGCCTACAGAGCAACTAAGGGAACAGCTCTAGGCTATGGACTGTCCCTACACACACCAGCACCAAGTTGGTGCTAATCAATCTCAAAACCTATCAATGAACCCATTTTCAAACAGCAATATTGACCCTCCCTTTTCTTTACTACTTTCTATACAGCCCACCATTAACACACCTGATCAATTAATCAGCAAGACAACCTTTGTCACCGAGACACAATCTTGCACACACTGCACCTCTCCAGAACAAAGGAGTGGAGAATAGTAGAAACATGAAAAGCACATCCAATGTCATAACTTGAACTGAAATGAAACAACCAACATAAGTACTTTAGGACAGATATGGAATACTTTATTCACTTTCAGTCACTCAATATAACATATTTACCAAGCTATTTCTCTGTCAAAAACAAAACACCTTTAGTCTCTTTAGTTCAATTGTTTCACTTTCTCTTTTAACTGTGCAAGACTCTGGTCCAGAGCTGTCACTTCTTCTCTGTGACACTCTTCCGGTAGGCGTTTGACTTCGAGAGTTGTGTGAAATCTTGCTGCTTCTCTGCCTTTTCTGCCATTTCATCCGCCTCTCTCTGCATTACTTCAATGCTGTTGATAATCTTCTGCCTCTTTTCCTGTCATTCTCTGTTGCAACTTTTTTTTTCTTCTCATTCTCTAGTTACTGTACTTATCTCGGAATGTTGAACAAGGGCCTGCTGGTTGAGAACCTAAAGAAGAGGACTCTTATTTCACTCCGCTTGGTCCAGGATTTGTATGTAAAAAATAATGTGATATCTTGTAACAATTGTAAGTCGCCCTGGATAAGGGCATCTGCTAAGAAATAAATAATAATAATAATAATAATAATAATAATGAACTGAAGTAATGTGACATCACCATTTTGATAACCCAGCGGATCTCTGCTTCAAGTACAGCTTTGTTCGAAAAAAAAGTTTAAACTGAGGAAGACCGTTGTGGTCCTGAGCTTGTTCCATCACCGGCGCCTGCATTTGATGTTTGTAGTCCTGCTCTGCTTCCTCCCTGACTGACACTTTCCTCCTCTGCATTGGCCGTTTGTGGTCCAGTGCTTCCTCCCTGACTGCCACTTGCCTCAACTGCTGTCTCAGATGGCCTTCTCATAAAATGTGTCATGCGAAGCTCACTTTGTAAATGTCCTGCTACTTTCAGATGTCCTTGGCCTCGTGCATGGCTCTTGAGTGCTGAGATGCCCACATTACCGACATCAAAGGACTCCCTACAAAACCTGCAATATGCCCTGTGCACATCTCCTGATACTTCCCCTATTCAAACCCTGAACAGAGGCTCTTCTTTCCACTCCACTTTAAACTTGCACTGCCTTCCTGACCTCCTCACTCACTCCTTTAATAATAAAACACAGCTTTTGCAAATGAGATTGAAGTGTCTAATGAATGTAACGATTAGCAAAGAGCCATCATAGATATAGAGCTCTAAACTCATTCCAACTTGGGAGTGAGAACTCTGTATGATTTTGCTCTGTATATCAAACCAATGAAAATTATAACACACACACAAAGTTGCCTACTGAGGGATTTTTATTACTCAAGCTATCATATCAAATTAGGGTTTAGGTTCTAGTTTCATCGAACTACACAGTCAAAGTCAGGAGGAGTCAGCTGCACATGCACACACCCTTCAGTCACATACTGAGAAAAGAGACCAGCCTACCTATGGAGATCCACACACACAACCAAAAGTGCGCACACACAGACACAAAAAGTCAGTAAGCAATCATAGGTGCATTCACACCGATTTTGGATTTTTTGATAAGAGACTACACATGGAGATACATGTTATGCGTGCGTGCGTGCGTGCATGCATGTACGTGCATGGAGATACACGTTGGGTGCGCACACACACACACACACAAAGACAGTACAAGCACTCATAGGTGCATTCACACAGAGGTTTGAGTTTTTGAAAAGAGACTACAGAGATACACGTTATGCGTGCATGCACGCACGCTGGCACACACACACACAGAGAAATACAGTAACACAAGCACAGTGCACAGACACTCATAGGTGCATTCACACAGAGTTTTGAGTTTTTGATAAGAGACTTCACACATGTTGATACATGTTATGCGCACGCACGTGCACGCGCGCACACATAACTGCAAGTCCGCTCTCATTCTCAATGCATTACCCGAAGTGAGCATGAATCCGTCAATAAGGAAGCACTGCACAACAACTACTTCCATGTTGCATATTGGTTTCCCAACAACAAGATTAGCTAGCTACCAGTAGCCTATGTTTTTGAGAAAAGATTACCACAGCATCAGGATCACACTCACGCACCATCTCTCACCCCAAAAACGAGTTGACTAGCTCGGTAGCGTGCTACCGTTACTAAATTTGATTCCAGCTAGACTATAATATACAAAGTAATTGCAATTAAACATAACAACCAGTCTCAATGCATAATGTTAGCGACACAAATTGTCTTACTTCTCACCACATCGCAGTTTCTGTCCTCAACGAGTTGAACTGAGAGCGCGGTCAAGCGGCGCAGTTATTGATGCTTTCAGCCTGCACTGAAATGACTTTCCCTGGACTCTGATGTTGTTGCCGCACGCTAATACAAGCTACAGTATGCCCAAACCCGTTTTGAATTGATGCAACTGCTTATTCGTTCGAGTTACTATGGCATCTGTAATCTTATATGATTTTTCCAGGACACTCAAAGTTTTCCAGGACATTTTTTTTTTTTTTATCATTTTCCATGTGTTTTCCAGGCCTGGAAGACTAGTCTTTAATTTTCCAGGTTTTCCAGGATGCGTGGGAACCCTGCCAGGGTGGATTCTGCAAATTTGCAGCGAGATCTTTGAACAAGTTTTTCACACGGGACTAATAAAATCATGAAAAAAACCAAACAGAAAAACTTTAAATCCTATTTGTTTTTTTAAATGCAGACATTTAGCAATAGGACCTTAAGAGGGCTTTGCCATCTGGTAAGGCCCTTCTCGTTGTGTTAAATCTCCTGAGGCGAGGGCATTTAACTAAGAAATAAATAATGAGGCAGGCCTTACCAGACAGAAAGCCCTATTTGGGTTCTATTGCTGAATTAACAATTAAGGTAATAAAATCATCAAATGTGGCTTTTTAACAAATGTTAGAACATTGAGAGTGTATACATACCTAAGAAAGTCACCAAGGTCCAAAGCATAGAAGGTCAATCACCAACACATTTAGCATACACTGCTTATACAACCCTGAAAATATAAAGCCACTACTTAAAATGGTACTGAAATTCTTCATACTAGCTTCCTGTGTTACTGGTACTCTCACTGTTTTCCACCAAGCACAGGATATGCTGAGGTCTCATAATTGAAACACAAAGTGAAAGATTGGGAATAAAGTAAGTAGGGGGGGGGGGGGGGAGTCTTGACAACAAACACACTTTCACAGACAAACATTTTTGTGAAGAATAAAATTTTAACTGAATACCCTTTTATGTTTTTACCACCTGCTATTTATAGAAATATAGGCCTAACTCATGAAAAAGTATTAAGATCAGAGTAAGTTAACAAAAGCAAAACCAGATCGCTCTTGCAGCCATTAAAAAGGTAAGGCCAGAGGTTCGGACAAATGGTGTGAAAAGGTTTTTTAAAAACAAAATTAAAACAAATAACAAAAAACTGTTGATTTAGTTACCTGTAGCAAATACAGCTATTTTGCAATGAATACCAGATATAAAATCTTGAGGACACACGTGGTTATTCTCATCGCAAAAATCTTTATTGTTGTTACTGTTGGTGGTAACATTATTAGCATATTTTGGAAATGACTGCATGCAGTCACATCAACATTGTCACGAGGTTTGCAAAGTCACCAAAAAATAAATAAAAAATAAAATCCAATTACCGGGTACGCATGCTGGGACACCGGAGTCATGTCCGAGTGCACGTGAAGTCAACGTGACAACTGGAGATCATATACAATCTTATTATATTATTAAAATATATTTAATAAACACGGCGATATGATTAAAAAAAAATACAGTACCGTATAAAAATATAATTATTTACTGTAATTGCTTTCCTGTTTGTAATGTGAATATTAAAGTCTAAGGTATTTACGATATTCATGTCTGTTGTATTTGATTGGTTTTACCTAATAGTTTATAAATGATTTTAACACTGAAAAATTGCACATCTAAAGAAACAACAAAAATATACCTGCTTTCTTTAGTGCCGTGGATGTCCGGGGTGTCGAAGATTGTGTTACACTGATTATATTCCGGGTTTGTGATTTGTATATATTTATAAGAGTATTTATTGTGGGTTTTATTACTTTGGAAATGGCTAGGTATTCTTAGCCCATTAGGGTTCCATCCTTCACAGCAAATAGCGGCAACCAATGCTTCCGGTCCGTCTTTGCAAACAATTCGACAAAGAAACAACGACGATAAAACAGATTAGTTCCCACTGCAGCCCCATAGCAAACATCCTCCCATTGATATAACTGCGAAAGTCGTGGGAAGAGTGTTAGTAGGACACAGGGAATACCAAGGTCAACAACACATAACACCGTGTAACAACTTTTTTTTTTTTTGTTCCTGGGTAGTAAGTGTTATTTCCTAATTGCTTATGCCTCAAAAGTATAGAAAATGGCTATTATTCCCCACAAACTTTGCTTTTGTGACCAGGACAGTGATATTTTGAAATTTACCTATTTTCCAGAACATTCCAGATAGATTCAGTGCTGAGTAAACTTGGAGTAACTTCTAGTTCTTGGAGTAACTTCTAGAACTTTCCAGTAATATAAATAGTAGTATAAATACAGGGGCCTTAAGACCACCAGTTCAGTTTAGTTCCAGCTGCATTACAATAGGATTACAACAGCATCAAGACCTTGCTGGACGCCTTGAAGTATGATGAGTACGGCTGGGAGGTCATAGGAGACTTCAAAATGGTGGCATTCCTGATGGGTCTCCAAGGCAGTTTTACCAAGTTTCCCTGCTATCTTTGCCTTTGGGAACAGCAAGGACACCAAGGCGCACTACCACAGGCGGGACTGGCCACAGCGGACTGAGTTCTCTGTGGGGAGGAACAACGTCAAGTGGGAGCCACTGGTGGACCCCCGGAAGGTGCTGATGCCACCACTGCACATCAAATTGGGCCTTATGAAACAATTTGTCAGAGCTCTAGATAAGGAGTCGGCAGCCTTCAAGTACCTTCAAGACTTCTTCCCTAAGCTGTCTGAGGCAAAGGTCAAAGCCGGTGTCTTCGTCGGACCACAGATAAAGAAGATCCTGGAGTGCAATGAATTCCCCAAGAAGCTCACTAGTAAGGAGAAAGCGGCTTGGAACAGCTTTGTTGCAGTGGTTCGGGGCTTCCTGGGCAATCACAAGGCCGAAAACAATGTGGAGCTGGTTGAGACTCTGGTGAAGAACTACGGCACAATGGGCTGTAGGATGTCCCTCAAAGTCCATATCCTTGATGCTCATCTTGATAAATTCAAGGAGAACATGGGAGCGTACTCGGAGGAGCAAGGCGAGCGCTTCCACCAGGATATACTGGACTTTGAACGCCGCTACCAAGGACAGTATAACGAGAACATGATGGGAGACTACATTTGGGGGCTGATTCGTGAAAGTGATTTACAGTATAATCGTAAATCTCAAAAAACTACTCACTTCTAAATCTTTTGTAGTCATTTTTGTATTACTTTAGCATAAATACATGTTAATTTGGATTCATATGTTGTTTTTTTCTGACTTTATGTGAACGAAAAGACACAAATTCGCCCGTTTTCTCATTGGAAATCGGTAAATTTCAAAATATCACTGTCCTGGTCACAAAAGCAAAGTTTGTGGGGAATAATAGCCATTTTCTATACTTCTGAGGCATAAGCAATTAGGAAATAACACTTACTACCCAGGAACAAAAATTGTGTTACATAGTGTAATCAGCAGGGGGCGGAGATCTTTGAAATGCTACAGAATAACTTCAGATCCGCAAAATTAATAAAAGATTAATTCTCAAACTGAACACAGTAGGGATTCAAGGAAATGCATGCACATGGATTAGGGAGTGGTTAACACGTAGAAAACAAAAAGTACTGATTAGAGGAGAAACCTCAACATGGAGCGAGGTAACCAGTGGTGTACCTCAGGGATCACTATTAGGTCCTCTGCTATTCCTAATCTACATTAATGATTTAGATTCTGGTATAGTAAGCAAACTTGTTAAATTTGCAGACGACACAAAAATAGGAGGAGTGGCAAACACTGTTGCAGCAGCAATGGTCATTCAAAATGATCTAGACAGCATTAGAACTGGGCAGACACATGGTAAATGACATTTAATAGAGAAAAGTGTAAAGAGTTTATCTTCAAACTGGTAACTTTGGAACCTCTGGGAACGAACATTCTATTCTTATAATTATGACACCATCCACGGAAGTTTTGTATAATTACAATTGTTGAATAACAACAAGTTTACTGCATTGTGTTTACTTTTCTTTTAAACAACTGAAGAAGGGCTTTTGCCTGAAACGTCCTGAAAATAAAATATTTTGTAAACTTTGTGTGCACATTTTTTTATATATAAATTTTGTCGTTGCCAATTATTTTTATTATTTTCTCACAATTTGGAATCGCCAATTATTTTATTATGGTCAGCTCACCGCTACCACCCCTGAGCTGACTCGGGAGGGCAAAGACGAACACAAGACCGCTTTTTTTCACGCTGCGGACTCACCATGCAGCCACCCAAGAGCTACAGCGTCGGAGGACAACGCAGCTCTCGGGCAGTTTACAGGCAAGCCCGCAGGCGCCTGGCCAGACTACAGGGGTCGCTGGTGCGCGGTGAGCCGAGGACACGCCTTTACTGGATGCGCCACTCGGGAGCCCCGTGTGTACATTTTTTAAAAACCTTTATTCTTACGTGATGTAATGGTGTTCTATATATTGTAACATCATTTTTTACTCCTATCTTTAAATCTGTATTAATTCAGAGAGAGAGAGCGTTACACAGTACCAACGGCACCCGTGATGATGGCCTCGAAAGTGAGGGAACTGAAAATGACGGCGGAGAACGACACCGAGGCTTACCTGGTCGCTTTCGAGCGGCTGGCTACCACCGCGTCATGGCCCAGGATGTACTGGGCAAGCCAGCTGGAATCCTGCCTGATCGGGGAGGCTCAGGCAGCGTATCAGGCCATGAAGGACACTGAAGCCGCCGACTACGACCTGGTAAAGCGAGCTATCCTACGCCGGCTCAACATCACGGGGGAAACGCACAGGGTACGATTCCGGAAGTACCGAAGATCCCCAGATACACGCCCCAGGGTGGTTGCGCAGCAGTTGTATGACCACATGGTGCACTGGCTAAGCCCCGTCCAGAAAACGGGTCTGCAAATGGGCGAAGCTATAGCAGTGGAGCAATTCTGCCATGTGGTCGGCGCCAAAACCCAGGTATGGATACGGTGCCACAACCCTGCCACCCTGGAGGCAGCAATAAAGCTGGCAGAGGATTCTGAGGACTCCCTGGTCTCAGCCCACCCCAACCTGGCCACAACTCCCGTCCACCGGAGCAGCGGCACACCACCTCCTCTCTCTGCTCCATTTACAGCACCAGGACCGAGACCTCCTATATCTCCGGCCCTGTGACCGAGTGGTTGCAGTGACATCACAGACCAGGAAGGAGCAACACATAAACAAAGAAGGGCTGGGCAAAACTGAAGTGCAACCGTTGCTCAGCATGTTTATTAAATAATAAAACAAAATATTTAAACAAAACAAAAGACAGAAACAAAAGGGCACGTTGGCCAAACAAAACAAACAAACAATTATACTAACAAATATTGTGCTGGCGGTTCCAGCACAATAGCAGTAGTTTTTCTTTTACCTCTTTATTTCTCCTCTCCTTAACTCCCGTTCATTACTCCCTGAACACTCTCTCCCTGAGCGCAGAAAGCTGCAGGTTTTTATACAGGTGACCATCTCCCGATTAGCAACAATTAATCAATTAATTAACTCGGGAGATGGTCACCATCTGCACAAGGTTTTTAAATAAATAAACAAAACAAATGCATGGCTTTTTGCCGTCATCTCAAAATAATAACTAAGACGGATGGCTTTGTCCTCCTGCATGAAAATACAATACAACAACAATAAGAATAATAAAACATACATAAATAAATATAAAAGGGTGGGCACTTTGCCACATACGCCCCCCCCTGTGGGGGTGGTCTCCTGACTTTCCCCCTCCTTTATAGTCGGCAGCTCCCCCTTGTGGGGCTCCGGCCACAGTATGTCCTGCGGCAAAGCAGGACTGACAGTGACCCCAGGCGACGGCAGCAGCGGACCCTCAGGAGGCAAAGGCAGCAGCGAACCCTCGGGAGGCGACGACAGCAGCGGACCCTCGGGAGGCGAAGGAAGCAGCGAACCCTCCCACGGCAGTTGAGGCAGAACCAGCAGGTATTCTCCTCCTCCTGGAGGGTAAGGCAGCTGACCACAAAGTGGCCCCACTCCGTGCAGGCAGGGCACAGGTTCTGGGCCTCGTGAGCGTTGAGGTAGGCCTCCCAGCTGCCTTCTGGTCGTCCCTCCTCCTCTCCGGGGCGGGGCCAGTTGATAACGGAGTGGCCCCCCTCACCGCATGAAGGGCACCAGCTCATGGCCTCGACAAGGCGGAAATAGCTGTACCAACGGCCTCTCGGGCTGTGGATGCTCGTGCTCCATCCACTTGGGCGGTGAACAAAATGGGACTTCGGGCTGATCCCTTTCCTCGTCTGTGTCCCTGTTGACCTCTGGGCAGCTTTCCTCCTCATTCCCAAATCGATGGCAGTATGTGCACCACTGCTCCTCCTCCTCCTCAGTGGAGTCCTCCCTCTGTACCCACCATGCGAGATCCCATGGCCGTAGCTTGGGGTCCACCCGATTGCTTCCTCTGTCCCTCTGTTGTGGGGGCTGGCCGTTCCTCTCCTTTCCCCTTTTTCTTCCCATTCTTATTTAATTACAGTTTTTTTTCCTCCCCAAAAAAATTTTTTTTTGAAAAAAAAAACAGAAAAAAACAGAAAAAAACAGAAAAAAAACAAAAAAAAAACGCACTTTGCTTTCCTGGTCCGGCTCCTGGAGGCGTTTATCCCACAAAGGACACCATATGTGACCGAGTGGTTGCAGTGACGTCATGGACCAGGAAGGAGCAAAGTATAAACAAAGAAGGGCTGGGCAAAACTGAAGCGCAACCGGCGCTCAACGCGTTTATTAAATAATAGAACAAAATATTTAAACAAAACAAAAGACAGAAACAAAAGGGCACGTTGGCCAAACAAAACATACAAACAATTATACTAACAAATATTGTGCTGGCGGTTCCAGCACAATAGCAGTAGTTTTAGTTTTTCTTTTACCTCTTTATTTCTCCTCTCCTTAACTCCTGTTCATTACTCCCTGAACACTCTCTCCCTGAGTGCAGAAAGCTGCAGGTTTTTATACAGGTGACCATCTCCCGATTAGCAACAATTAATCAATTAATTAACTCGGGAGATGGTCACCATCTGCACAAGGTTTTTAAATAAATAAACAAAACAAATGCATGGCTTTTTGCCGTCATCTCACAATAATAACGAAGACAGACGGCTTCGTCCACCTGCATGAAAATACAATACAACAACAATAATAATAATAAAACATACATAAATAAATATAAAGGGGTGGGCACTTTGCCAGAGGCCCCTGTGGGCAACCTTGCTCCCTCTTCATGGAGCGCAAGGTTGGCCCCCAGCTGGGGTAGAAATGTTGCCCCAGCCCCGTTGTCATACCAGCAACGGGACAAAGATTTAACCATGATTTAACCAAAGATTTAACCTCTGTCCCCCCAACTTGTTTTAGGTGCAACCAACAGGGACATCTGGCCAGGTCATGTCCTGCTGCCATAGAGTGTTAGGTGGTCTCGTGTAATTGGGCACCTCAGATAGGTAAGCGCGGGGAAAATGGTCGGGAGGGGCCTTGTATGATTGATGTGGTTTTAGGCAATGTGAAAACCCACGCATTAGTGGACACAGGATGTGAGCAAACCTTAATTAGAACAGCTCTCTTGGGCGGTGTGTTGTGGTGGCCACGAGGTCAGGTGGCCATCTCCTTTATCCATGGAGACATGGCGGCATACCCCACACTAAAAGTATATTTATCTGTAGGACAAAGAAAAAACGTCACCTTGTAGTAGGGGTGGTGGAAAGGTTGCCACATCCAGTTATTCTGGGCCGAGACTGGACAAAATTTAAAGAATTAATGCAAATAATGGCAGTCTCAGCCGCACACGTAAACGTGGCAGAAAAAAAGAAAAAGGAACAAATTGGTAATTGGTAATGTTTTCTCCTATTTTCCATCCTAGAAAAACAAATATAGAGAGAAGGACTGCAAAATGGGCGGGAGCATCACAGAGACAAGGCTGGGGTCTGGTGGGAGAGTGCTTGAATGGTAACAAACGCCAGTCAAAAGGAGTCGGAACGCAGTGTGACCTAGAGGGCGAGGTTACTGGACCATCCAGGGCAGATGCTACTCTGGCCCCTCTCAATATACCAGACATGTGGTACTCAAGCGCGGACATAGTGTGGAGCCAACATAATGACCAGTCACTAGTGCATGCTTGGGGGCAGGTCCGGACTATTGAAGGTAAGGATGTTGATTGCGCTGGGGCGCTAGTATATCCACACTTCAGTATCAAGGGACAATTACTATATAGGGTAAATCTAGCCGCGGACACAGGACAGCCTGTAACACAATTATTGGTTCCCTCGTCTTGTCGGACCGAGGTCATGAGGCTAGCGCATGACATCCCTTTTGCGGGGCACCTCGGAGCTGACAAGACAAGGGAGCGGATATTGACTCGATTCTATTGGGTAGGTCTTCTTACTGATGTGTCGAAATATGTAGCCACATGCCCAGACTGCCAGCGAGTAGCGCCGGGTCGAGTGCGCCCCGCCCCTTTGGTTCCACTGCCGATTATTTCCACTCCTTTTGAACGCATTGCAATGGACATAGTGGGCCCTCTGCTACCTTCTGACTCTGGGTATACACATATATTAGTAGTGGTAGATTATGCAACGCGATATCCAGAGGCAGTTCCATTGAGGTCCACTAGTGCCGCTGCAATAGCCACCGAGTTAGTACAGATTATGGTTAGAGTAGGGATCCCCAAGGAAATCTTGACTGATCATGGAACCAACTTTCTGTCTAAAACGTTACAGCAGGTATATAAAATATAAAAAAATATCTGTTTATCATCCACAGACAGACCATTTGGTGGAACGTTTTAATCAGACCTTGAAGACGATGCAGAGACGGCTTGTAACGCAAGAGCAACAACAGTGGGCATCACTCCTTCCCTACCTCCTTTTTGCAGTGAGAGAGGTGCCGCAGAGTGCGACAGGGTTCACCACCTTAGAGCTGTCGGCCGTACGAGAGCTCTGTTGAGAGAGGGGTGGGAAGAGCACAAAGGCTCATCCAAAAATGTAGTAAAGCATGTGCTCCTACTAAAAGATCGCCTAGATTTGGTCGGTCGTTTGGCCCAGGACAACCTCAGATCGGCTCAGCACCGACAACAGCAGCATTACAACAAAAATGCACTAATCCGAACCTTTTGACCGGAGACAAGGTAATGCTGCTACTTCCCTCATCAGAATCCAAGTTATCTGCTAAAGGGTAGGGGCCATATGAAGTAATTTGGGCTATAGGAAAGGTGAATTATGAAATTAGACAGCCCGATCGCCGTAATGAACGTGACATTTATCATGTCAATTTATTAAAGCCCTGGCAGGCAAGGGATGTCTTGTTTGTAGCCCCAGGCAACATAGAGGGTGATTTAGGCCCCTGTCCAGAGACTCCTAGCACAAAAATCATTCCAGATTTCACAATTGGTTCCAGACCAGCAACGGGAGCTGTGTTCAGCGATGTTTTTTCTGACTTGCCCGGCAGAACTAATTTGGTTGAATATGACATTATCTCTCCACCAGGTGTCATCGTGTGGGAGAGATCTTACCGGATCCCAGAAAGTTGACGAAGTGGCGTTCGCAAAGAGGTATGGGACATGCTCGAGCTTGGGGTGATTGAACCTTCCAGGAGCAAGTGGTGCAGTCCTTTTGTCATAGTGGCTAAGAAAGACGGCTATTGCCAAGTTCGATGCGTACCCTATGCCTCGGGTCGACGAACTTTTAGACAGACTGGATAAGGCGAGGTTTATCTCCACTTTGGACCTGACGAAGGGATACTGGCAGATCCCTTTAACCCACAGTTCTAGAGAGAAAACCGCATTTTCAACACCAGAGGGGCTGTTTCACTTTAAAACCATGCCGTTTGGGCTACATGGTGCGCCCGCTGCCTTTCAGAGACTGATGGACCAGGTTTTATGCCCACATCATGAATATGCAGCAGCGTATATTGGTGACGTGGTCATTTACAGCTCCACCTGGCGAGAGCATTTGGCTAGGATTGCAGCCGTCCTTCAGTCTCTAAGGGTAGCCCGGCTGACAGCTAACTTGAGAAAATGTGTGTTTTCCAAGACAGAGACTCAATATTTGGGATTTTTTTAATGGGGAATGGAAGGGTGAGACCTGTTGTCACTAAAATCCAGGCTTTGGTTGATGCAGCGATCCCCAAAACCAAGACTCAGGTGAGGTCACTATTGTGGTTAGCCGGTTATTACCGCCACTTTATCCCTGAGTATGCCACAGTGGTTAACCCTTTAGTTGACCTCACCAAATAGAGTGCTCCAAATTTAATTAAGTGGTCAGCTGAGTGTCAGGGGGCGTTTGATACTATTAAGCGTAGACTTTGCCAGGCCCCCACTCTTATCACACCAGATTTCACCAAAAGATTCATCCTCGGATGTGGGTTTGGGTGCTGTCTTGTCTCAAAAGGTAGATGGAGTAGAACACCCGATACTGTACATCAGTAAAAAAATGCTACCTCGGGAACGCAACTACTCCGTAGTCGAAAAGGAGTGTTTGGCCATTAAATGGGCTACTCACTCTTTACGATACTACCTGCTGCAACACTAATTTGATCTTATCACAGACCACGCCCCACTCAAGTGGTTAAGCACAATGAAGGACAGCAATGCCCGGATAACTCGGTGGTATCTGGCGTTGCAGCCCTTCATGTACCATATGGTACACCGTGCGGGGAAACACCATCAAAATGCAGATTATTTTTCCCGGGAGGGGGGAGTAATGGGAAAGATAGATTCAGCCGAGTGTTCCTTCGGCTCCACTCTGAGTGGTGGGATATGTGACAGAAATATAATGAGTTATGGTTGTAAATCTCCCTCCCAACCTGTGAGGGAGCTAAGCAGTGAGGACAGAGTTCTTTTGACAGGCTGGACTGACAGTTCTTTCCCGGGTCGGGGAGTTGGCCAGTCTGGAAAAAGGCAAGTCTCTGTTGCAAGAACGTATTGACCTGGAAGGTAAACAATGTAGCAGCCGCTGATTGTAAAGGCAGTTGCATTAGTTTACCAAGGGGTCATGAGTGACAGCATAAAAAGGGGAAGGAGACTCGTAATCAGTCCCTTCGCTTGGGTTCAGAGACGCACGGAAATGGAAGGACCGGGAGAGTTCCCAAAAAGTAAAAAAAGTATTTGTGAGTGCTTTTGTTTGTTTGTAACACTGTTAGTAATGGTCTTTTGTTTGTAAATTCACTAGACGACTAACACGTCTCCGGAGCTGTCGCTATGGGCCAGCACTACCCGGAACAACAACCCCACAGTCACTGTTATTTGTTATCACCCACCTTGAGCACTACTGCATGCACCCGGACTGGTGATTTGTGTCAGTAGTATTGTGGGAGTGGATAACGTGTTATTATTTGTTTTGTTTACAAATCATTATTATTATTTTCCTGCCGAGCTTTACACCAGGGGTTTATTGACAGAGGATTATTGTTTGGTCGCCAGACCAGGATTTGTATAATAAAAAAAAAGAACATTTCCAAATTGGATTACAGTTTTTCACTTGTGATTATTTCTGCACTGCATCACCTCTGCATCTGTTCTTAATCAGCAGCCACTTTGCCACAACCCCGTATCAACCAGAGCCAAGCAAGCCACCCCTTCCAAGGTGCATGGAAGGTACAGGCTTCTGCCCTGGTCGATGTGACCCACAGCAGCAAGAGCTTCATCAGGAAGGGGAAGAGTAGATGGACAGGATGGCGATCCCCTTTCTATGCCGCCCCTCCAGTTTTCCCGGCTGGTCAGGTAGGTGGGCAGCTGGCGTTGGCGGCAGTTGTGCACGAGGTGCCCTAGCTTCTTGCAGCACCAGCAGCGAGTATTACGTCTAGGGCCGGTAGTCCAGGTCTGGCCGGCTGTCTCCTCCCCGCTGTCTTCCTCAGCTGGGGCTCCCTCTCTGCAGGTCCGCGTCGGAGGGTGGCTATGGCTGCCCCGGTGGAGCACAGCCTCGACCCGTTTGGCTTGGGCCAGGGCCTGCTCCAGGGAAACCGGGGCAGTCAAGCGTACCTGTTGCTGTAGGTTCTCCGGGGTCAGGGCCATCAGGAAGGACTGCAGTGCCAGTTTTTCTTGCGCTGCTGCTGGCAACTCAGGGAAACCTTTTTTGGCCATGAAGAGCACATCCGCTGCTACCGCTCCCAGTTGCTCTCCTGGTTATTATTATTATTATTATTTGTTTATTTAGTAGACGCCTTTATCCAAGGTGACTTACAGAGGTTGTCTCTTCTTCTGCAGCAGCTGCTCGCGGTACCGCTCCCGTGGCTCCTCCAACCCAAAACGGCGTTCCAGGGCGGCCACAAAGGCATCATAACTTTGGCGCTGGTTGGAGGAGACGTCTTGCAGAACTTGCAGTGCTTTGCCTTCCAGAGCCATACCGAGTTGACCAGCCATTTCTTCTGGGCCCCAGTTATTCACCCAGGCAGCGAGTTGGAACTGTGCTTGGTACGTCTCCCAGGCTGTGCTGCCATCAAATCTTGCTGTCTGGACAGTCTTCCTTATTGGCCTCCGGGCTTCGGCCTGCCCGCTCTGCGAGGCTTCGGGAGTAAGCTGCTGTATGTCCTGTCGCATTGCCACGACCGACCACGGTGAGTTGGGGATCAGTCCTCCCAGCGTCGGCGGCCCGTCGTCAGTGGGGGAGCAGCGGGTCGCCATCCTCATGCCGGTCCCAGCTGCATTAGGACGCTCTTCCGCGAGTCACCAGGCTTCTTCCCGCAGTCAGCGTCTCGCTGCTCCTACCTCCTCGGTGAGGAGCTGGAACTCTTCCCGCAGCTTCTTATCTGCTCGCCGCTTCTTAGCGCTGTCGTCTTCTCCCCATGCTTCTCGCTCCTGACACCAATGTAGTGCCAAGTGCGCTGGCGTAGTTCAAGCAGAGACGAGAGACAGGATTCTTAACAACGGTTGCTCTTTATTAAGCTGCCCAAGCAGCACTTCTGCACATACGCTTACAGTAGCACTAATAAGTGCTAGAACCAGGCAGTAACAGAGACACACACACAGGAATGAGAGGGGAAGGCAACCCCTGAACGGAGACAGCCAGCAGGGGGTGGCCACGGCAACATTGGGAAACACACGGTAGGGGGGACACGGGGACACAACAGACAACAAATGCATCAAAGGCAACCAAATAAACACATTCAATAACTCATAATTAATAAACAACAACAACAACAAAGACAGTGTGGTTTGCTTGACCGCACAACATTCTGGGACGCCGCTGCAACAGTTCTCTGTCAGTCCTGCAGATGGCAGCAGCAGGCGCGCTACAGTATTCTAAATGTTCGGATCGCAACAACAGGTCTGTTTAACCACGCCGTGTTGCGTTGGATGAGCAGGGACTGCCTGATCATAAGAACATAAGAACATAAGAAAGTTTACAAACGAGAGGAGGCCATTCAGCCCATCTTGCTAGTTTGGTTGTTAGTAGCTTATTGATCCCAGAATCTCATCAAGCAGCTTCTTGAAGGATCCCAGGGTGTCAGCTTCAACAACATTACTGGGGAGTTGGTTCCAGACCCTCACAATTCTCTGTGTAAAAAAGTGCCTCCTATTTTCTGTTCTGAATGCCCCTTTATCTAATCTCCATTTGTGACCCCTGGTCCTTGTTTCTTTTTTCAGGTCAAAAAAGTCCCCTGGGTCGACATTGTCTATACCTTTTAGGATTTTTGAATGTTTGAATCAGATCGCCGCGTAGTCTTCTTTGTTCAAGACTGAATAGATTCAATTCTTTTAGCCTGTCTGCATACGACATGCCTTTTAAACCCAGGATAATTCTGGTTGCTCTTCTTTGCACTTTTTCTAGAGCAGAAATATCCTTTTTGTAACGAGGTGACCAGAACTGAACAAAATATTCTAGGTGAGGTCTTACTAATGCATTGTAAAGTTTTAACATTACTTCCCTTGATTTAAATTCAACACTTCTCACAATATATCCGAGCATCTTGTTGGCCTTTTTTATAGCTTCCCCACATTGTCTAGATGAAGACATTTCTGAGTCAACGTAAACTCCAAGGTCTTTTTCATAGTTCCCTTCTTCAATTTCAGTATCTCCCATATGATATTTATAATGCACATTTTTTTTTGCCTGCATGCAATACTTTACACTTTTCTCTATTAAATGCCATTTGCCATGTGTCTGCCCAGTTCTGAATGCTGTCTAGATCATTTTGAATGACCTTTGCTGCTGCAACAGTGTTTGCCACTCCTCCTATTTTTGTGTCGTCTGCAAATTTAACAAGTTTGCTTACTATACCAGAATCTAAATCATTAATGTAGCTCAGGAATAGCAGCGGATCTAATACTGATCCCTGTGGTACACCACTGGTTACCTCGCTCCATTTTGAGGTTTCTCCTCTAATCAGTACTTTCTGTTTTCTACCTGTTAACCACTCCCTAATCCATGTGCATGCATTTCCTTGAATCCCTACTGCGTTCAGTTTGAGAATTAATCTTTTATGCAGAACTTTGTCAAAAGCTTTCTGGAAATCTAAATAAACCATGTCGTATGCTTTGCAATTATCCATTGTCAATGTTGCATTGTCACAAAGACGGCCGGAGTGGGTGGCGTCAGACCAGAAGCAGGAAATAAACAGACAGAGACTTGGAGTTTGGTGGAGCTGAGCGAATGGTTTCGCTCAGCATTTAATAAAACAGCACAGAAAATAAAAGGTTTGAACAGAACACAAAACAGGACACGGCACTTGTAGCCAAAATAAACAGACAAACAAAACGAACTAACACTTAACAAACGGTGCACGGAGACAAACAAACACGTTGAGAACAAACACTTTACGTTTTATTTTGCTTTTCTTTCTCCTTCTCTCTCTCCCGTTCTCCACTCTCGAACACCCAACCCCGAGTGAATGCTACGTGTCTCTATATATACACTGTTGTGCTGGGATTCAATTACTAATTAATTATTCACTTGAATCCCAGCACGTGAATTAATTCTGTGCAACCCCGTGCTCACATATTACATTTAACCAGCACGTGAAGTGATTTGTGCCCTCCTCGTGCCTAAATACAAATCTACACTTTTTAAATACACGTGAAACACAGACCCGTTTATATCCCGTGTACCAATCTATACACCAACATTAACACACGCAACATACAACACATAACACACAATTGCACACAGGGGTGGGGCACATTGCCACATGCATCCTCAGAAAAGTCAAGTAGGTTAGTTAGACACGATCTCCCTTTCCTAAAACCATGCTGACTGTCTCCCAGGATATTGTTACCATATAGGTAATTTTCCATTTTGGCTCTTATTATAGTTTCCATAAGTTTACATATAATAGAAGTCAGGCTTATTGGTCTGTAGTTACCTGGTTCGGTTTTGTCTCCCTTTTTGTGGATCGGTATTATATTTGCAATTTTCCAGTCTGTCGATACAACCCCTGTGTCAAGAGACTGTTGCATGATCTTGGTTAGCGGTTTGTAAATAACTTTTTTCATTTCTTTGAGTACTATTGATAGGATCTCATCCGGCCCAGGGGATTTGTTTATTTTAAGAGCTCCTAGTCCCTTTAACACTTTTTCCTCTGTTATGCTAAAGTTATTTAAAACTGGATAGGAACAGGTTGACATGTGGGGCATGTTGTCCGTGTCCTCCTTTGTAAAAACCTGTGAAAAATAATCATTTAATATTTTTGCTATGTTTTTTTCTTCGTCTATGATTTTGTCATGTGTGTCTCTTAGACATTTATCTTTGAATGTTCTCTTGCTGTCGAGTCACGTGCCACTGTTATCAGGTGTGCTGCGGCGCGAATGTGACACAGATCAGAACCTGTAAATGTCTGACGAAGCAGTACTTAGGAAGTATGAGAGCGATGCTAAAAAGCAGAAACACAATGTCATAGCGAGGAAGATATGTTAAACAAAACACTAACGCTGACATGCTATTTTTTTTATAAATTTAGTAGTTTTTATTATTTTCTCCCCAATTTGAAATGCCCAATTATTTTTAGGTTCAGTTCACCGCTCCCACCCCTGCGCTGACTCGGGAGGGGCGAAGATGAACACACGCTGTCCTCCGAAGCATGTGCCGTCAGCCGCCCGCTTCTTTACACTCTGCAGACTCACCGTGCAGCTGCCTCAGAGCTACAGCGTCGGAGGACAACGCAGATCTGGGCAGCTTACAGGTAAGCCCGCAGGCGCCCGGCCAGACTACAGGGGTCGCTGGTGCGCGGTGAGCTGAGGACACCCTGGCCGACGTAACCCTCCCTCCCCCCGGACGACGTTCAGCCAATTTAGCGCCGCCCCCTGCGAGCTCCCGTCCACGGTCGGCTGTGGAATAGCCTGGACTCGAACCGTCGACATCCAGGCTATAGAGCGCATCCAGTAAAAGCACTCACCACTCGGGAGCCCCCCTGATATGCTATTTTAATACAATACCAATAAATGTATGTGACGGTACTAGTACTTTGAAAAATACATTGCAGAGAAATCAACAGGAGGAAACAACCAAGGTCTATTGATTGCAGTGGGGCAATCTCCATGGAAAAATAAAAATAAATCTCACCTTTTTCTCACTCTGTTTTGCTAGTAGTTTTACGTTGCGTGTGTTTCCATGGAGTTTTCTTTTAGACTGAGCAATTCTCGTTCCAAATGCAAATAAACCAATTCCTATTAAAATATGGGAGGCTATGTTTGTGCCTGAGTTCCAATTTGTACTTGCGCAACTTACTGATGTCTTACAGCTTTCTTAAACCAGGTTTCCATTAAGTTTTTATGTTGTCTTAAAAGACAGCTTGCCTCATTTGGTGCCCCCCACCCAGACCCCCCTCAAAAAACAGACAAGCTGCAGCATTACACAAATAATAATAAAAAATCAACATTACATAAGAAAGTGCTGTGTATCGCTGTATTATTTGCTAAACATTTTTTGACTGCATATATATTTACTACAAACCTATTATACACGTACATATTTGTAAGAGATAAGGACAACACATTTCAAGATAACTTGCTATTACTTGCTATTAGTCTGCAGTTTGCATTTCCCATTTTGTATGTGAAACTACCAGTAACTAACACTGTGGCCAATGCTCATTTTCAAAACTGGAACTAATGCAAACATCGAATCAGGTAAAATATGGATCACCTAAGACTGAATAATCTGACATTAATGTTAATCAAGCATTGTGGTAGTAAAACAGTAAAGGGAAGCAAATTAATATGTAAATAGGGGACCCCAAAACGACAACAGTCCGGGCCCCCATTAAACTTAATCCGGCCCTGGCTGTACCATTGTTTTGTTTGTAGTTCTTATCAACAAATGTAAAATAACTGTTTTCTAAAACTATGTTGATCATGTTCAGCACCTCTGCTGATGGTATTGATTTATCTAGTCTATTATCTAGTGCTTTTTGACAAGATTCTAAAGTTTCTTTACGAGGGACACTTGGGTACAAGGATTTTACATCCATGCAAAATAAAATTGTGTCCACACCCTAAAGTTTTTATAACAGAAGAATAAAGATGTTAGGACAGTGTTATATGTTGTTTATTTAAATGCAACAGTTTAGTTACTAGATTTTTTTTTTTCTTCTGAATTTTGAGTGAGGTTCTAAATGTGCAGATTTGTGGATTTGTACAATGCAAATAAGCAGCTTTTTCTTTGCAACATTCAAATTCAATATAAAAGAAAATAAGAAATGTAGCAATGCCAGAACATTTGTTGTAGACACTAAAGTTAGTTTTAAATGTGTTCTGACTTATACACATGAAAATGCATTTTACTTCTATGAATGTGATTGGTCAGCAATGAGGCTCCTTGCAAACCGAAGCCATATGAACTCGACACAACCCTCAACTCAGCTACCAGTGTCAATCGCTTACTGTCTGACATAAACATTGAAGTATTCCACTTACTTCAAATACAAAAGTCAAATGCTTTTAAATACACCACAACAGATCAACTATTTTTCTATCTATACATAAAACAAAGACTTCACCCTTGCTGAATAACTTATTAATAAGAATTGCGATGATTAATTATGTGTTTGCATTATAAGAGTACTGCTTAAAATGCAGAGCAATTCATTTTATACACCGCCTTCATTCTGCATGTTATTCGCTGGAATAGAAAGAAGTCTTAGTTAATCGTCTCGTTTCACTTCTTACTAAGTGCAGAAAACATATTTAAAATTAAATTAAATACTGATATTAAATTAAAATACCAACAGTAGACACATCAATCACTCGACACAAGTAAAACATTACAGTATGTCGATCTGTACACTGCTTGACTCAACACGAAAATAACATTTATACACCTAATTTCAATCATGTAATTGGCCTATTCACGGAGCCCAATGTTTGGGTCTCAGGACCCAGCTGTGGCAACACTGCAGAAGGCCCGACATGTATACTGTAAAGCATATTTATGTACAGTAAGTTACAGTGTCTATCAGAGGCAAGCCCCCAAACAAAAATTAAGTAATAATATTTACAACCTGGGTCCTCTGAACTATTGTATAGAATTGCAAAAATGCACATAAACGTGGTCCGCTAAACTGTGTAGTAGGTAAAACCCCGTAGTATGAAATGACTTATGACTCCACTCAGCAGCAGCTCAAGAAGCTTTATTACAATGAGCAAGGGAAGAGCAGCAGCTGTCACATGAACACACTCTCTCTTGGTTATTGACAAGGTAGCATAATATTTATACACTACTAGCGTAGCAATAATAGGCAGATTAACACGTCAGCATGGTTATAGAACTTTCTCAAAGATGAAGATTCCTTTATAGGGGGTTGTTTTTAGTTAGGCAGTTTCGCCTCAGAGTAGACATAACAGCGCCCTAGCCACATCTCTTTTTATCTCTTGAGAAACACATTTCAAGCAATTTCAATAGAACATACTGGAACATTTCATGGTCACATTTCATGGTCAAAAAACATCATGTAGCCCTTCTTAACCTGTTAAATGTCAAACCACATGTTAGTTGCCTCTTCAGGACCTTCGAACAATCTGGGCCGAGATGGTCCAAGTGTCAAGGCAGAGGTTACTAGCACATGTCTCTACACGGCATCGTTCTGGGAAAGTGGCTCGTATTGGGTCACTGGTACCATTGACCGGATGCGTGAGCAAATAGATTCGGTCATCAGCCCACGGAGGAGGCGTTTCTGCTTTTTCAATAGGCATTTAAAATAACATATCAGTAGTACAGAACTCAATAAAGCAAGCATGGATAATACTGAGGACAAATGTCCTACCATATTCCACCAATCAGCCCAATCTACACCAGCTACCTCTCCTGTTAACCCGCATAGAATACCCCAACCGCAAGAGCGGGTGTTTGCTAGAGACCGGTATTGCCAGCCAATGACGCTTGCACTCGAGCCACAACTAACACCTGACATCTGTGTCTCAACACGCTCTAATGCCAGCAGCACGCCTGTATGATTGATCGTCTTCATCTAGACCTCTGCCTCCTGCAGAGTTGTAGAGATGTTTATTGGCGGGGTCGGGTGCAAGCTCAGGTGTCCCACAGTCACCACCCCACGTGGCTCAAAACACGTGGTTGGAGATATTGGGCACACCTTACCGTCACCACCCACTATCATGCTTGCCACTGAGGTCGTGATGCACCATAGGGCAGCAGTGTGGAGAAGTGGTTAGGGCTCTGGACTCTTGACCGGAGGGTTGTGGGTTCAATCCCAGGTGGGGGACACTGCTGCTGTACCCTTGAGCAAGGTACTTTATCTAGATTGCTCCAGTAAAAACCCAACTGTATAAATGGGTAATTGTATGTAAAAATAATGTGAGGTCTTGTAACAATTGTAAGTCACCCTGGATAAGGGCGTCTGCTAAGAAATAAATAAATAAATAAATAAATAAATAAATAAATAAATAATGTCCCATTCTGCATCTGAGCGCCGTGCTCATACCCTATCTTCGGGTGCACAGTGGCATCCATTATTTGTGCTGACAGGTTTGTGCTGCCGGCATGGTCACATAATATGGTGTTTCCGAATTCAATACACTCAGCTGACCTTAGGTACATAGTGGCATTAGTGGCAACCCGGCTCACCCAGGTAATTTGCGGGACAATGACCTGTGCTCCAATCACTACCCAATACTATTTACTCTCATCCCTGTGCTCTGTTGATCCTGACTGGTGGTATATGGAGCAACCAAAATGAAACAAACACCATTAATACAACGCTCTGTCTGAACGACAATATTGTCTTGGAATTGGTGACTCACAGGGTACCCTGTTTGTGCCAATCTCTGCATCACCTCTCTTTTCCATGCCCTCCCTAGCATTCCCTCGTGCAGCTTGCATTCTATAACATCGCTCTTCCCTTGTTGTTAGGATATAGTGTGTAATATAACACGTAGCATATTTACAGCAATATCAACAGCATCCTCGGTCATTTGCTCTGTCGTGGCCAGCTTTTGAATAGCATCGCCTGTTTTCAAAAAACTGCCCATGGTTTTCTTGTTGTTGTTCAATGTCATTTACAGAATTTAGGCCAGAATTCACAGCTCCAAACCACCCCACATTGTTCAATGTATATACATGGCTAACCTTTTGTTGTCCCAATGGTTGAACCGCTTTCACCGCCGCAGGTACCACGGGTTCCTGAGGGTATCACAGTTTGGTATGTGACATTGGTAGTGTGGTACAGGCCTCGATATGGGCTGGTGAGGACAGCGTCCCGTACCTCAGCAACACATTCAATACCTAACCCACCCACCTCAACATGTTGGAGAGACTCCCTATGCGACATGGGGAGGCGTCCAGAAAGGAGATGTTATATCTTGGTTAAAATGGTTCACCATTTCCATGCCCATGCGATAGCATCTTTCTTCATGTTGAGTAATATTTACATCATCTCTAATTGCCTGCAAGAGGAATCTGATAGTTTTTACAGTTAACTGTATTGCATTTGCAGTATGATACACTCCAGTGGCAGAGTGCATCATACCCATAGCATTCCATGTATTAGTACCATCATTATTACGCTGCTGGAATTCTGCATTGATCCCATTTATTGTTGATTGAGCAGCCCTGAACCACCCTGCCAGTTCAGATAATACTTCACGCTTATGCCGGGTCCTTCTGACTGTTGCTATAGTGCTTTGTTTGGACATATCTTAATAAACCTTCCGTCATTCGTTGTGTAAAGATTGTAACCAGTGACGGGAAGTTAGAACAGTGACGTACAAATATGGGCACTGAGTAGTTGCAATGCACTGTGACCCTATGCCATACCACATTTGCTAATAACTGTAGTGGATCCCCAATTTCAACTAACCCCTTGCGTCCTTATGACATTTTCTAAATGTGCATGTGCCAAACCTGAATTTGTGCTGTATGTAGAGCAGTTGATCTGCCTAATCTCCACACCCCATACAGATCCTCAGGACTGCAGGAGTGAGGCAACCAGTGTATAACTTCCTGGGTGTCGTTGCCCCCTTGGCAATGATGGTATCTCAGAGAGGATACTCCCTGGACATGCTGATCCACTGAGGAATGGATTCTACTTTCAGACCTGACTGACAATGGTTGAAGCTCACCCTGTGGGGACAAAATAAAGTAAGTACAGGGCACCTGATCCATCCCACTTCCTCGTGAGATTTGTTCCATCCCAAGTCCATCACTGTCACCCTGTAAACACAAGGAAGTCATCATACATTCAAGCTGGCCCCTGGCGGAAAAATAATTAATGTTTATACAGTTTAGTTTGTATCTTAGGAACCAACCCACTGTCCCTTATTTTGTCCAGGTAACCCTGGTATAAATTAGGATCATTTATTGTTCTGAATCTCCTTCACCTCCAGTACTGAAAGCATTGATATAAGCACAGGGCAGACCAACACAGGGCTCCATTGCTCATCTGTTCTTCTTTGGCAGCCTGATCAACGTGGTTGCTGCATTTCCATTTCTCAGCTTCAGTACCCCCACTTTGTTGCCGTTCCAGTTCATCTGCCAAATGTTGTCAGTCAAAGCCTGATGCTTGATGTTTGCTCCCGTTGTGATGATAAACCCTATTTAGCCCAGGTGGCCGTATAGTCATACACCACAATACTGCCACTGGCACCGAAATTCCACCTTCGAGCTGCTTCGGCTGTACTGCTCGGTTCTAAGAGGATATTCATATCCCATATTCACAAACAAACAACTAACAAACAAACTGGTCACCATGCCAGTATCACAACCTAAAGATACCGTAATCCATTATTTTCACTAAGCTTGCATTCCTGCACTGTACTGCCTTTCCTGTCAGTTCCGTGACCTGTCCACAAAGCACTGCAGTTACCCTGTGACCTTCCCACTCACCCTGGGGAATCTAAATGAACCCCCATCTTACCAGATCCAGCAGCTCCCATAGCTTTGGTCTACCTTGTGCAACTCAGTAGCCACCCAGCGATCAGATCCTGATCGTATCAATAATGCTTTCCACCATGCTCAAATAATTATAACAATTTCCTGATGCCTGTCTGTAACAACTCAACCATAATCATATATACTTATTGCTCTGGTGCTGCCTGCTCTGTCCGACAGTGGATATACCCACTTCACTGTCTCCGTAGCCTGTTGCTGCAGAATCGAAACCCCAGCACCTAACCTTAGTTCTGTGCTCGATTGTGTAACCTCTTGTTCCCTTCACATACATCCATGCCATTCTCTGTCAGCTAAACTGCTTCATCCCATATAAAGGGCCTGCTGAAACATCATAGTTTCCTAGGTTCCTAGGAGCTGTCTGAGCTCCGTCACCATGTTAGGGTTAGGGATCAGTGTAAGAGCCTTTTTCGGTCTGTGCTGACGGCCTTACTGTTGTAGCTGAGTACATGTGCCAAATATGTTATCTGTTGTTAGAGTACATGTGCCTTCTTTGGATTGCACCTGTATCCATTCTCCTGTAGCACCGCAAGAGTGGCATTTAATGGACAAAAATTCAAAGGGCATAATAATAGGAGCATGCTATAGACTGCCAAATTCAGACGCTGAGCAAAATAATCCATTATACAATGACATTCGAAATGCGTGTAGAAAAGGAGAAGCCATACTAATGGGGGATTTCAACTTCCCCCGTATAAAATGGGAGAACCCGGTGGGGAGCACGACGGACGAAATTGAAATGATGGAAATGACAAATGACTGCTTCCTAACGCAATTTGTCAAGGCACCGACTAGAGGGGAGGCATGCCTTGATTTAGTCTTTTCAAATAATGAAGACAGAATAACTAAAACAGAGGTCAGAGAGCCATTGGCGAACTCAGACCACAACATGGTCTCATTTGAAGTATTTTTTAAAACCCCAAAAGTAATGACTAAAGCTAAGGTTTACAATTTTAGAAAAGCAAACTATGAAAGTATGAAACAGAAGTAGATTGGAGTAAAATAGAGAAAACATCCACAGAAAAGGGATTTTTTAAAAATGTAATACTAGAGGCGCAGAACAATTACATCCCAAAAGTAGACAAATCTAAATCTAAAACACAATGGCCAAAATGGTTTAATAGATCAATTAAAAAAAAATATTCAGCGAAAAAAGACACTTTACAGAGCGTTTAAAAGGGACCAAAAACAAAGTACACAGAAAGAGTACTTGGAACTGCAAACACAAGTCAAAAAGGAAGTTAGAAAGGCCAAGAGAGATAGAAATCAATATTGCTAAAGGGGCTAAAACCAATTCCAAAATGTTTTTCCAGTATTATAACAGTAAGAGAACATTCAAAGAGGAGGTTAAATGTCTAAGAGACACAAATGGCAAAATCATAGATTAAGAAAAAAAAATAGCAAATATATTAAATGATTACTTTTCACAGGTTTTTACAAAGGAGGACACGAACAACATGCCCCACATGTCGACCTGTTCCTATCCAATTTTAAATAACTTTAGCATAACAGAGGCAGAAGTGTTAAAGGGACTAGGAGCTCTTAAAATAAACAAATCCCCTGGGCCGGATGAGATCCTCCCAATAGTACTCAAAGTAATGAAAGAAGTTATTTACAAACCGCTAACCAAGATCATGCAACAGTCTCTTGACACAGGGGTTGTACCGACAGACTGGAGAATAGCAAACGTAATACCGATCCACAAAAAGGGAGACAAAACCGAACCAGGTAGCTACAGACCAATAAGCCTGACTTCTATTATATGTAAACTTATGGAAACTATAATAAGATCTAAAATGGAAAATTACCTATATGGTAACAATATCCTGGGAGACAGTCAGCATGGTTTCAGGAAAGGGAGATTGTGTCTAACTAACCTGCTTGACTTTTTTGAGGATGCAACATTGACAATGGATAATTGCAAAGCATACGACATGGTTTATTTAGATTTCCAGAAAGCTTTTGACAAAGTCCCGCATAAAAGATTAATTCTCAAACTGAATGCAGTAGGGATTCAAGGAAATGCATGCACATGGATTAGGGAGTGGTTAACAGGTAGAAAACAGAAAGTACTGATTAGAGGAGAAACCTCAAAATGGAGCGAGGTAACCAGTGGTGTACCACAGGGATCAGTACTAGGTCCTCTGCTATTCCTAATCTACATTAACCCTTTGCGGTCCTATGTCAGACCTGGTCCGACATCGCAATTTTCCCTTTCCGGTCCAATGTCGGACCCTGTCTGACATCATCAAAAAGACGCAAAAAACAGGTCTCTACTCGTTTTTTCACCGGAAAAACCATTCAATGGCCGAGTGGGACCGATAGGAGCTGGGAGAAGCCAAAAAAAAAGGGGCATATCTCATGAATACCTATAGACCCGACACCACATAGATAACACGGACAAACAAACAAGACAGCCGCTTCCGCATCCAGCGCTCAAAGAACATCACAGACATTTGCAGAGCTTTTTTAGATGTTACAGTAATAAAATAACGACTTAGATCACATTATTGAGGAGTTTGGTGATAAAACGAGTGATCAAGAGATGATTTATCGGTATGTACTATTAATTACGAGGTATGTAAAAAATATAGCGAACAAGGGGTGGGGCCGGGCTGGAGATGCAGTACTGAGTGTCCTGTTGATATGCAGTGCCTTTTAAACCTGTTTTACTGTGAAAAAAAATACTTTTAAACTGACACATGCTGAATAAATGGACCGCAAAGGGTTAATGATTTAGATTCTGGTATAGTAAGCAAACTTGTTAAATTTACAGACGACGTAAAAATAGGAGGAGTGGCAAACACTGTTGCAGCAGCAAAGGTCATTCAAAATGATCTAGACAGCATTCAGAACTGGGCAGACACAAAGTATTGCATGCAGGCAATAAAAATGTGCATTATAAATATCATATGGGAGATACTGAAATTGAAAAAGGGAACTATGAAAAAGACCTAGGAGTTTATGTTGACTCAGATATCTCTTCATCTAGACAATGTGGGGAAGCTATAAAAAAGGCCAACAAGATGCTTGGATATATTGTGAGAAGTGTTGAATTTAAATCAAGGGAAGTAATGTTAAAACTTTACAATGCACTAGTAAGACCTCACCTAGAATATTGTGTTCAGTTCTGGTCACCTCATTACAAAAAGGATATTGCTGCTCTAGAAAGAGTGCAAAGAAGAGCAACCAGAATTATCCCAGGTTTAAAAGGCATGTCGTATGCAGACAGGCTAAAATAATTGAATCTATTCAGTCTTGAACAAAGAAGACTTCGTGGCGATCTGATTCAAACATTCAAAATCCTAAAAGGTATAGACAGTGTCGACCCAGGGGACTTTTTTGACCTGAAAAAAGAAACAAGGACCAGGGGTCACAAATGGAGATTAGATAAAGGGGCATTCAGAACAGAAAATAGGAGGCACTTTTTTACACAGAGAATTGTGAGGGTCTGGAACCAACTCCCGAGTAATGTTGTTGAAGCTGACACCCTGGGATCCTTCAAGAAGCTGCTTGATGAGATTCTGGGATCAATAAGCTACTAACAACCAAACGAGCAAGATGGGCTGAATGGCCTCCTCTCGTTTGTAAACTTTCTTATGTTCTTATGTTCTTAACAGGAGCTTCGTGTCTGTAAGAGAAGAACTACACAACAACAGGTCATCAACAAACATTCTGTCATCGTCTTCTTCACCTCCCTTTGCTCCAATCAAGTTCACCGCACGTCACTCCCCTATCTGCGCCTGCAGCCGTCGCAACATTCTTATGCATTCACTATAATCTCCTTGCAGTTCTTCCGCCATTTCAGACTTTCCTGTGGCCTACTGCCACTTCACCAACAAGTTATCTTTAAATATCAATACGACCACAAGCATTGCTTTAAATTTTATTCATTCAAAAACTCGTTCTGAGTTGTGTCGTGACCTTGCAGCTGTGAGATGTGCCTTCAGTATCTACTATTAACACTTCTCTGCTGCTGGACAACTGCCCAGGCACCTTATCTGCATATTTGCCAGTTCTCTGGCAACACGCCCAGAATCTTATCTTTTATTGCTTCTGCATTGCCGTTGTGATCCATATTTCTCCATTATATCAATTCCTGAACTGAAGCTGGCTTCCGTTCTCAAACTGTGATAGATCCTGTCCCTTTTCACAGTCTGAGCTGCACTCTGCTATTTCGTGAACACAGTTTACGCGTTCCCACTCATCCTTATGTAATGTCACATAGTGTTAAACACCGGCCTTTTCTAAAATGTTGCTTTATCTTTTTGCTTAAGCAACACCCTAACCCTAACCCAAGCAATTATTAATAAAATGATTATTCTAAACTCACTTTTTACCAATATAATGTTCCAATATGACACAGAAAAAATGGAACGTTACTCTACTTTGTGGGTTTTATTAATGGTTTGTTTTCCTTTGTACCTTAAATTTACATGTTTGTTGGTGCGCTCATGGACTTTAACTCTGATTTTGTGCCCCATCTCCACCAGCAGTGGAAGAATGCCTGCTGTCCCCATCTCCACCAGCAGAGGAAAATGTCTGCTGTCCCCATTTCCACCAGCAGAGGAAAAATTCCTGCTGTCCCCATCTCCACCAGCAGAGGAAGAATGCCTGCTGTCTCCATCTCCACCAGCAGAGGAAGAATTCTTGCTGGTTTCCCCTTCCGAGACAGAGGGAGAGCCGCACCAGTCCCCTGCAAGGGAGGGAGAGTCGCACCAGTCCCCTGCCATGGAGGGAGAGCCTCACCAGTCCCCTGCCATAGAGGGAGAGCCGCACCAGTCCCCTGCAAGTGAGGGAGAGCCGCACCAGTCCCCTGCAACAGGGGGAGCTTACACACTGCTCCCACCTTCGTCGCCAGGAGACTACACGCTGCTCCCACCTCCGTCGTCAGGAGACTACATGCTGCTCCCACCTCCACCGCTTCTACCACTAGGAGCAGAGCAGCAGGAGCTGCCTCTACCTCCACCACCTTCACCGTTAGGAGCAGAGCAGCAGGAGCTGCCTCTACCTCCACCACCTTCACTGCCAGGAGCAGAGCAGCAGGAGCTGCCTCTGCCTCCACAACCTTCGCCACCAGGAGGAGTGCAGCAGGAACTGCCTCTACCTCCACCGTCAGGAGCAGAGGGGCAGGAGCTGCCTTTGCCTCCACCACCTCCACCGGCAGGAGCAGAGCAGCAGGAGTTGTCTCTGCCTCCGCCACCTCCACCAGCAGAGGGTGAATACCTGCTGGTTCCGCCTTCCCCAATGTGGGAGGACTGCTTGCCGCTCCCACCTCCACCACAAGAGGAGCTGCAGCTGAGTTTGCCATCGCCCGGGGATGCCTTCACGTCACCGCCCGCGGATGCCTTCACGTCACCGACCGGGGATGCCTTCACGTCACCGCCCAAGGATATCTGCCTCGCACCGCCCAAGGATGCCTGCCTAGCACCGCCCAAGGATGACTATAGGAGGCTGTGTGGTCCAGTGGTTAAAGAAAAGGGCTTGTAACCATGAGGTCCCCGGTTCAAATCCCACCTCAGCCACTGACTCATTGTGTGACCCTGAGCAAGTCACTTAACCTCCTTGTGTTCCGTCTTTTGGGTGAGACGTTGTTGTAAGTGACTCTGCAGCTGATGCATAGTTCACACACCCTAGTCTCTGTAAGTCACCTTGGATAAAGGCGTCTGCTAAATAAACAAATAATAAAATAATAATAATGCCTGCCTCACACCGCCCAAGGATGCCTGCCTCGCATCGCCCAAGGATGGCTGACTCGCTTCGCCTAAGGATGCCAGCCTTGCTTTGCCTGGGGCTGCCTGTTGCTCCGCATCGCAGCAGGAAGTACTGTGGCCGGAACCCCACCAAGGGGAGCTGCCGGCCACGAAGAAGGGGGGGGGGGGAGATCCGGAGACCACCAACCCCAGCAGCAGTTTTGCTGCCGGAGATCGTGGGGGAGGTCAGGAGACCTGCTCCCACTGCAGCACTTGCGCTGCAGGAAGTGCTGTGGCCGGAGCCCCACGGGGGGGATCTGCTGGCTTCGAAGAAGGGGGAGGTCGGGGGAACACCTGCCCCCGCAGCTTTTCCGCTGCCAGGACAGCCTGGCTACTGGCAACATTGCCGCCCATGAACCCCTTGAAGTCCCTGTTCTTGGCCTGGGACTTCGAGTGAGATTTTTGGGATTTTAAGGGGGGAGGTGGCCGTTGAGGCCACGTGTGCTGCGCACAAGGGGGGGGGGGGGGGTATATGTGGCAATGTGCCCCACCCCATGTGTATTTTTGTGTTTTATGTTGTATGTTGCGTGTGTTAATGTTGGTGTATTGTAGTTGGTACATGGGATATAATGTGGGTAATGAGCACGATTGTTTAAAATGTATAATTGTATTTGGGCACAGGGATTGCACTTCACTTCACGTGCATTTAAAGTACTTAATATGTGAGCACTGGGTTTTCAAAGATTAGTTCACGTGCTGGGATTCAAGTGAATAATTAATTGGTTATTGAATCCCAGCACAATTGTATATATAGATGCACAAAGCACTCACTCGGGGTTGTGTGTTCGGTGAGTGGAGAACGGGTGTGGAGAAGGAGAAAATAAAAAGTAAAAAAAGGAAAATATAAGTATTTTTACTCACCGTGTTTGTTTGTCTGTTCGTCCACTGTTTGTTTATTGTTAATCCATTTTTGTTTGTCTATTTATTTTGGCCTCAAGTGCCGTGTCCTGTTTTCTGTTTAACCCTTTGCGGTCCATTTATTCAGCGCGTGTCAGGTGTGTCAGGTCCAATTTATTTTCACACGTGCATTTTTTTTTATATGCGCTGTTTAAAAGTATTTTTTTTCACAGTAAAACAGGTTTAAAAGGCACTGTATATCAATAGGACACTCAGAACTGCAACTCCAGTCCCGCCCCACCCCTTGTTCGCTATATTTTTTACATACCTTGTAATAGTAGTACATAGTAGTACAATAGTAGTCAGAACAGAAAATAGGAGGCACTTTTTTACACAGAAAATTGTGAGGGTCTGGAACCAACTCCCCAGTAATGTTGTTGAAGCTGACACCCTGGGATCCATCAAGAAGCTGCTTGATGAGATTCTGGGATCAATAAGCTACTAACAACCAAACGAGCAAGATGGGCTGAATGGCCTCCTCTCGTTTGTAAACTTTCTTATGTTCTTATGTTCTTATGTTCTTATAACGATAAATCATCTCCTGATCACTCGTTTTATCACCAAACTCCTCAATAATGCGATCCAAGTCGTTATTTTATTACTATAACATCTAAAAAAAGCTCTGCAAATGTCTGTGATGTTCTCTGGGCGCTGGATGCGGCAGCAGCTATCTTGTTTGTTTATGTCCGTGTTATCTATGTGGTGTCGGGTCTATCAATATTCATGAGATACGCCCCTCCTATCGGTCTCTCTCTGCTCCTATCAGTCTCACTCGGCCATTGAATGGTTTTCTTGGCTTTTTCTGGAGAAAAAACGACTAGAGACCTGTTTTTTGCGTCTTTTTGATGGTCCGACATTGGACCGGAAAGGGAAAATTACGATGTCGGACCAGGTCCGACATAGGACCGCAAATGGGGTTAAACCTTTTATTTTTCAATAAACCTACTGAGCGCAGCCATTGCTGTCTGTCTGTGTACTCCTTTCTAGTCTGACGTCACCACTAGAGCCAGCTTGTCACAAGCTCCCAACAACGATCCCCAGGCTCCAGCACTATCTCCGTAGTAACAACATCCCCTTCAAATCCACAGCATGTAAGGTGAATTTGTTCAATATCTTCCTCTCTTCTCTACAGCATCCTTCCCATTGCAGACGTTATGACGACAGCACAGATCATTGCCTTCCAGTTTGCCCCGCACCCACTGGCCCATCTCTACATAGCTCAGCGCCTACATCTGGGAAACGCCAGGACCTTCATAACATAGGAGGCTGTGTGGTCCAGTGGTTAAAGAAAAAGGCTTGTAACCAGAAGGTCCCCAGTTCGAATCCCACCTCAACCACTGACTCACTGTGTGACCCTGAGCAAGTCACTTAACCTCCGTCTTTTGGGTGAGACGTAGTTGTAAGTGACTCTGCAGCTGATGCATAGTTCACACACCCTAGTCTCTGTAAGTCGCCTTGGATAAAGGTGTCTGCTAAATAAACAAATAATAACACCAGCCAATCAAAGGCCCATTCAGCAGTTCCCGAGCATTCGGATCCAGAGACTGTTTCACAGTCAGGAGCGGCCACTCCCGCGATCCATCCCGGGGTTTCAGCACCCGCTACTGTCGTCCAACAAGCTCCCCCTGTACCTCCAACTATAACCTTTCAGTGCAGGCATCCAGCAGGCCCCTGCTGTGACCTCTCTGGCTACTATGGGTGTCCAACAGGTCCCCATTGTGGTCCCTTCTCTGTCTAATGCCTTTCTTTCTTCTGCCTTTTCAGCTGCAGGTTTTCAACAGGGTCCCGTGGCCCCTTTCTATTCTATACCTCAAACAGCTGCCCAGCAAGCCCCTGCTTCCTATTCATTTCCAAACTCGCAGCAAACACCTGCTTTCCTTGCCTCCAGTTTTGGTTCTGTTTTCCCACCTCACCCGGGCCCAGCTCTATTTTCATTTTCTTTCCCTACGGCTATGGGCATCCATCAGGCCCCCATAGCCACTCTCTTCTCCTACCCCGCCTTCTCAGCCGCCGCCCCCAATTCACCCTAGTGCTCCAGTTTTCTGACAACCACCTTGTACTTCCTCCCTCCACAGTGTCTGGTTATTCTTTCAAAAATGGAGTGGCCCTGCCTTCTCCTGGAAATGCCCTGATATTCAACCCCAAACCTATAGCTTTCAGCCAATTCAGGGACATCATTTGCGAAATCTATCTCGACCGTCGGTGCGAGCTGAATGATTATTTATCCATAATTCTAGATCTATCAGTTCCCATTTTTTTTAATATCATAAAGCCTTTTCTGCCAAAGCCGCTGCCCGTCCAACAATGGAACCAGACGATCTACTGGGAAGCCCTGGAGCCCTGCCCACCCCACTATTTCCTGCTCCCTCACCGACCCTCTGCCCCATCCCCTCATGTCCCTCCCTCGCAATCCTTCTCATTCTTTCATCCCCTCCAGATCAAAAGATGGCCAGGGCTGCAATATTTTATTCTCCGAAGGCTGCCAGATTTGTAATAATTTTAACGAAGGAATCTGCTCCTACTCTGCCTGTAACTTCCTTCATATATGCAGCTATTGTGACGAAGCCCACTCTCAATTAGTATTAGTAGCCCCAAAAAACAGCTAAAAATAATAAACAGTGGAACAAATTCCTGTCCACATCTATTAATATCCAAACCCTAGCCTCAGAACTACACAAGCACCCTGACCCCTCTTTTGTGTCTTTCCTAATTAATGGTCTCTCTAAAGGGTTTTCTACCGGTCTTTTTTGTCTCCCTACCTCTTCTACTTATTGCAAAAACCTCCAATCTGCCATCTTAGACCCCGAATCTGTTGATATTTTACTAAAGAAAGAATTAGACAACCAGTTTTGTGATAGGTCCCTTTGAATCGCCTCCTTTTCCCACCTTTTGCATTAACCCCATCGGGGTTGCAATAAGGAAACACTCGGGCAAAAAGAGACTCGACCTTTCTGCTCCCCTAATGCTACCACCCCCAGCATCAATAGTTTAATCCCTCACAAAGATTTCTCCCTGCAATATGCAACAATCGACCACGCCATATCCTTAATCAAAATCGCTGGGAAAAACGCATGGCTGGCTAAAGCCGATATATCAAATGCATTTATCTGCAGAGTACAGTGGCACTCCAAATTTTACTTTTCTGTTTGCCTGACGTTCGGCTGCAGAAGCAACCCCAAGATATCTGATACCCTGTCAAAAGCGCTGTGCTGGATCCTTCTTAACAACTACAGCATTCCTTTTCTACTGCATCTCCTTGATGATTTTCTTCTCATTGACTTTCCCCACGCTCCCCCTGCCCAGAACATAACGATTCTCAAATCATTATTTTCAAATTTCGGCATCTCCCTAGCACCAGAAAAAACCTTGTGTCCTCTCACTTCCATCTAGTTTCTAGGCACCACCCTGGATTCACAATCTTTTTCGGCTTCACTCCCCCGGGAAATAATAGATTGTATTGTATCTATTATTTCCACTTTTCTGTCCAGTCTGTCTGTCTTACCAAGCGTAATCTCCTGTCCCTCCTAGGCCATTTAAACTACACCATGATAATTCCTCAAGGAAGAGCTTTCATCTCATACCTTCTTCTTCTCCCTTCTGTTGATTCCCTTAACGACGTCATACTCCTGGATCATTTTTGCGGCGAGGAACTCCGCCTATGGGAGCTTCTTCTAAAAGAATGGAACAGCATTACATTATTTTATGATGACTGTCTTCTGCTGCCCAAAGACATTCAGCTGTTCACAGATGTAGCGCCCTCTCTCGGCCTTGGAGGATACTACAAGGAGAAATGGTTTTCTGTTCCATACCCTGAAGAATTCAGCACCATTCCTATATCCGATCTATCACTGTAGCCGCATTGCTTTGAGGGCCTTCCTGGGCCCCAAAATCTATTCTTATCCACTCAGATAATTCAGCTACAGTCAAAATCATTAAGAAAGGTCGTTCATCCTCCCACCATATAATGAGAATATTCAGAAGGATTACCTTGTTATCTGTTACTCATCAGTTCATTCTCAGAGCTCAACACATTCCTCGCCACCTGAGTATAATTGCTGATTCTCTTTCTCGTTTCCAAATGCAGAGATTCAGAGCATTATCTCCTGCCAGCTCAGATTCCTCCCTTTTCAGACCTGTCATTCCTGTGAGCCACCCGCTGCATTCCCTGGTTCTGCAGAACAGCTCTTCTCAGCATCGCTCCCCACTCACTACAAATGTACTGGTGATCCTGGAATTGCTTTAAAAATGATCACATTGTATTCAACATTCCCTTCCCTTCATTTTCAATGCCCGTAGTATCATTCACATTTATCTGCTCTGGCTACTCCTCACAGTTTTTAGATAAAACCTTAGAAGCCCCTTTTCTTCTATCCTTTTTCAGGTTTCTTAGGTGCTCAGAGTTTACATCACACTGAAATACATTTGTAGCATCAGTTACACCTATGCAGCATAAGGAGCTTGTTGCCTGCTACACATAATTGTGTGACAGAAAACCTAGCTAGGTTATTATCATGTCTAATAAAAATTCTTAAGCCGTTAAATATAAAGGAATCAAATGTAATGGTTTCAAGGGTAAATGCTGAAAATGGAAAGTAATTATTCAATCAGTGTTTTCTACTCAACACTATGTTTAGCTATTCTTTTGCAGCAGTTCTTAGTTACCTGGTTAATTGTTTAAGTGCTTTTATTGCAATGCCCTGGTTCTCATTTAATTAATTAGCTTTGTCTCATTAAGCCATTTGGTCAATTTCTTGATAACAGGCACCTGACTGGTTTAGGGGGAGGCAGTTTTTGTGGAGAGAGAAGGGTGTGACGTTTGTTCGTTGGTTTGTTTGTTAGAAACTGTGACAGGCTAGCTGCAGGGAGGACTTCAGACCAGAAAGAATCACAGAGACAGACGTATGGTGTGTAACTGAATAGCGGCAGCGCTCAGTATTTTAATAAACAAACAAAAGGTTTTAAACAGAAAACAGGACATGGCACTTTAAGCCAAAATAAATAGATGAACAAAACGGATTAACACTAAACAAACAGTGGACGGACAGACAAACAAACATGGTGAGTCAAAACAAACAAGTATCGTAAACAATGTGTGAGAGTGTATTTTTGTTTGCGGCGCAGCTAAAAAGCGCTGCGTCTTTTGTTATTGTATTTTTAAAAACCTCGTGAGGATGCGTGGCTGATCAGCTACTGATTATTTAACTAGCTGACAGTCACGCATCCTTACTAAACGCGTGCAGACTGTGGCCGAGGGGTAATAAGATAATTAACAGCTAGTTAACCCCTTGGCCAGAGTATAATAACCTGCAGCTGTCAGTGCTGCGAGGAGGGTGTACAGAGGAGAGTACAGGAGAACATGGGAGAGCGAGCGAAAAACAATTGCTATATTTAAAATATACTTGTTTCTGTTTATTTGTTTGGCCATCGCGCCTTTTTGTTTTGTGTTTTGTTGTTTGTTTAAATCTTTTGTTTTGTTTTATGAGTTAATAAATACGCTGAGTGCAGTAGCATTCAGCTTCACTCGCCCATCCACTGTTTTGGTTGGTCCGTGACGTCACCACACCTCACCACTGCAAGCCATCCTGCCACATATGGTGTCCTGCGTGGGACAAACAACGCCTCCAACAGCCAGACCAGGAAAGAAAAGGACGTTTTTTTGTTTTTTTTTCCGAACAGTGTTTTGTGTTTGAAAAAAAAAAAAAATGGATAAAGTGGATGCCTACATGAAGAGGTGGCATGAGCATCAGAGGAAGTTGAAGGAAGGAGGGGCTACATGGTGCCTTGCCTGCCTGGAGTATGGGCACCTCCCTGAGGTGTGCCCATATGAAGACCCCCTCTTTGTGCAGGCCTTCGATCGAGGTGAGGTGGAGACCGCGGAGGAGTGGATCCACCTGAAGGCCGTACCATCGCCGCAGGGGGATCAGGAAACCTGCCTCACCTGCCTCAAAGGGGAGGAGTGGTGCTTTGCCATCGGCAAGGTTGGGCACAAAACACCCGACCAACCCCCTCCATGGCAGGAGGTGGAACTGCTGGTCCCGAGGAAGGGAAGGAGTGGTGGTGCCAAGAAGGCAAAGAAGCAGGCTCCAGCGCCTGAGTGGGAGCAGCCCGAACGTCCACAGCCGAAGAGGGGGGAGTCGGTGCGTCCACAGCCCAGAAGGGGGAGAGGTAAGCTGCAGCAGCAACAGCAACTGCAGCAACAGCAGGAGGAGGTCGGGGATGATGGCTGGGAGGTTTGTGTTATAAACCTCGTGGCGGAGTTATACCCTGGCTGTGGGGCATATGGGCACATGTTGGTCATATGCCCCAGGCAATACGAAGAGGCGGAACGCGAGCATCCAGCGCCCAGAAGAGGGGAGCGCGAGCATCCAGCGCCCAGAAGGGGGAGCCTGTGCATCCAGCGCCCAGAAGGTGGGAGCCCGTGCATCCAGCGCCCAGAAGGGGGGAGCCTGTGCATCCAGCGCCCAGAAGGGGGGAGCCCCGTGCATCCAGCGCCCAGAAGGGGGGAGCCCATAGGTCCAGAACATAGGCCTCCAGGAGCAGAGCAGCGGGAGCTGGCTCTGCCTCTGCCACCTCCACCACCAGGAGCAGAGCAGCGGGAGCTGCCTCTGTCTCCGCCACCTCCACCACCAAGAGCAGAGCAGCAGGAGCTGCCTCTGTCTCCACCACCGCTAGAGGCAGAGCAGCAGGAGCTGCCTCTGCCTCCGCCACCTCCACCGCCAGGAGCAGAGCAGCAGGAGCTGCCTCTGCCTCCGCCACCTCCACCAGCAGAGGGTGAATGCCTGCTGGTTCCGCCTCAGCCGCCGTGGGAGGACTGTTTGCCCCTCCCACCTCCACCAGCAGAGGGTGAATACCTGCTGGTTCCGCCTCAACCGCCGTGGGAGGACTGCTTGCCGCTCCCAGCTCCACCAGCAGAGGGTGAATGCCTGCTGGTTCCGCCTCAGCCGCCGTGGGAGGACTGCTTGCCCCTCCCACCTCCACCAGCAGAGGGTGAATAACTGCTGGTTCCATCTCCACCTCCACCAGCAGAGGGTGAATACCTGCTGGTTCCACATCCACCGTCATGGGAAGGACTGCTCCTGCCCTGCCTCGCACCGCCCAAGGATGCCTGCCTTGCACTGCCCAAGGATGCCTGCTTCGCATCGCCTGGGGCTGCCTGTTGCTCCGCATTGCCTGGAGAGCCACCAGTTACAGGGTACGAGGGAGAAGTGGAGCTCCCGCTGCCGCCTCCATGGCCAGGGGCTCCCCTCCCGAGTTCGCCTCCCGAGGGTCCGCTGCTGCTGCCGTCGCCTCCCGAGGGTCCGCTGCTGCTGCTGCTGCTGTCGCCTCCCGAGGGTCCGCAGCTGCTGCCGTCGCCTGCCGAGGGTCCGCAGCTGCTGCCGTCGCCTCCCGAGGGTCCTGTTTTGCCTGAGGTTGCTACCAGTCCTGCCATGCGGCAGGAAATACTGTGGCTGGAGCCCCATGAAGGGGAGCTGCCGGCCACGGAAAAGGGGAGGGAGGTCAGGAGACCAGCTCCCCCAGCCGCACTTTTGCGGCAGGAAATACTGTGGCTGGAGCCCCATGAAGGGCAGCTGCCAGCCATGAAGAAGGGGGGGAGGTCAGGAGACCAGCTCCCCCCGCAGCAATTTCGCTGCAGGAGAAAGGGTGGCCGGAGCCACACGGAGGGGAGCTGCCGGCCATGAAGAAGGGGGGGGCAGGTCTGGAGACCACCCCCAAAATTTCCTTGGCCGGAGGAGCCGGCCTGTGCGTGGTCCACTGGGACGCTACAGCTGTTTGGGTGGGAGGAGGACATCCCACCGTGGCCGCCACCTTTGGCCCGTTGCTGCCCCTGTTCCTGGGCCGTGACTGCTAGCCGGGACTTTGGGGACTAAGTGGGGAGGTGGCCGAAAAGGCCATGTGTGCTGCGCACAAGGGGGGGAATGTGTGGCGGAGTGTCCCGCCTCTATATATTTATTTATTATTATTTGTATTTTTGTTTGCGGCGCAGATAAAAAGCGCCGCGTCTTTTGTTATTGTATTTTTAAAAACCTTGTGAGGATGCGTGGCTGATCAGCTACTGATTATTTAACTAGCTGACAGTCACGCATCCTTACTAAACGCGTGCAGACTGTGGCCGAGGGGTAATAAGATAATTAACAGCTAGTTAACCCCTCGGCTGCCCGTGCTGCGAGGAGGGTGTACAGAGGAGAGTATGGGAGAACACGAGAGAGCGAGCAAAAAACAATTGCTATATTTAAAATATACTTGTTTCTGTTTATTTATTTGGCCATCGCACCTTTTTGTTTTGTGTTTTGTTGTTTGTTTAAATCTTTTGTTTTGTTTTATGAGTTAATAAATACGCTGAGTGCAGTAGCATTCAGCTTCACCCGCCCATCCACTGTTTTGGTTCTGTTACTTCCTGGTCCGTGACGTCACCACACCTCACCACTGCAAGCCATCCTGCCACACAATGTTATGAATTATTTTGAATGATTTTACTTTATTTTACTCCTCCTCTCTCTCCCGTTCATGACTCACTGAACACCCAACCCTGAGTGAGTGAAACGTGCATCTATATATACTGCTGTGCCGGGATTCAATTACAAATTAATTATTCACTTGAATCCCAGCATGTGAATTAATTATGTGCAACCTCGTGCTCACATATTAAATACTTTAAATGCATGTGAAGTGCAATCCTGTGCCTAAATACAAATATACATTTTAAATACTCATGCTCATTGCCCACATTATATCCCGTGTACCAACTACAATACACCAACATTAACACACCACACTCAACATATAACATAAACTATTATAATCTACTCTGTTTTGAAGAAGAAAGAGAACACTCAGGAAAGAAAGAGTATCTAAGACCTTAATCCTGATTATAATTAACTTCTTGAGCTGAGTTTTGTTCGGCATTAGCAAATTAAGAGTAATGTATTGACTTTTTTATCCACCATCCGGATCTCTGGGCCTCATCTCACCAAGCCGTTCCTGGTTTCTTCTGGAAGGATTATTCAAGGATTATTCAACCAATCTATTTGTCCAAAGGGAAGTCGTTTGTAGGGTGGACTTTTCCTACACCAGAGGAACCTAACTCTGATGCTGCATCATTTCCTGAACTCTGGGTGAGAGATTACCAATTTAATATTTTCTTTCTACTGGTTTATTTTCTTCTGCCCTGGGCAAGGACAATTTCAACAAGGACATTATTTTTTCTTTTTGGACATTTGTAGTGTTTTTAGTTGAATTCTGCCCTGTGGAGAAGGCCTCCAATTGGACTATTTTTTTTTCATATCGATTGCACATATTTATTGTTTTTTGTTCTAATTGTGGATGTATTTTTCTTTATTTGTTTTCTTTGGCAGACTCACAACCTGTATTTCTATGATGTTGTTCTCCACGCCTCAATACACATTTATTACAGTGATTACTGTCTTCCCTTGCATTTTTGTTCTTGGTTTCTGGCACTCAGCTCACCTACCTTTTTAATTTTTTGTAATTATAGGTAGGAATACAATTTCTATCAACTAGTTAAAATAATTGATTTTCCGCCACAGTTGAGATTGTTACACATTCAACCCCCAGATTCACCCCTGTATCTCCGACCTATCTATCACCTCATCTGATACCCTTTCCTTCCTGCTCAAAAGAAGTAAAACTGACCAGTTCCCTAATCTATTTGTTTAAATTAAACTCCCATGTTAGTCCCTACGAACCCCTTCTCTCTTTTCTCCATCTCCGTCTTTCTCAGGGTGCATCACCCTCAGACCCGCTGTTTATTAATGAACATGGAGCAATCTTCACTCGCCATTGGCTCCTCTTTCACCTTCGCCAGATTCTTTCCAGGTCCAGATTCGCAGCTGAGCAGTTCTCCGGTCATTCCTTCAGGATTGGAGTAGCTTTTTCAGCTTCTCGCCACAGAGTTCCAGACTCCCTTATTAAACAGTTAGGTTGTTGGTCCTCCAGTGCTTACCAATTTTACATTAGAACAAATAACGTATTACAGATCCTAAAAATGCTTTTACAAAAATTTGCTGTTAGGTGTTAGTAGCTTGCCTGGAGGAAGGGCAATCGAATCGGCCATGGATTCCCAGAGGTTTATTTCCCAAATATGGGTTTTGTTTTCCTCTCCTGCGTGCCAACGATCCTTGTTAAAGGTTGGCTAAACCTTCAAGTAGGCTATATCCAGTACCATTAGCGGCATTGAGACCGGCTTGTACTTTTTGGGGGTCTCAGCCTCATCCAGTCGGCCAGGCAGTGAGCCATCAAACCAAGTTAGGTTTGATGCCAAATGAATGTGTATATATAACATACTTCTGTATAAAATTGTATTCTCCACATTCTCCTCAATAAATATTTGTACTAAAACATTTTGTGATTAGTGTTTGTCCCGAACTACTGAAATTATTATTACTTTGAGACAATCTTTTATTAGGGAGCTCCCCTAAATCCCTTGTTTAGAAAGATACAGGGTATTAATGCTTGTGACAAATCTGCCATGTGGATGCGTGGTTGATCTGTTCCCAGTCTCGAGAGGGGGCTCTAGCCCACACGGCAACTCCACTAGGTCGGTGTATACCTACAAGTGGAAGTATTTTCAAGCCTAGTGCCTGGCTAGGAGCCATGACCCCGTTACTTGCCCGATGCCAGTTATATTGCAGTTCCTGCAGGAATTGCTTGATGCTGGAAGGTCCCCTTCCACGTTGAAAGTGTATCTGGCAGCTATATCTGCTTGTCATGCCCCTGTAGATTCTATGTCTCCGGGTGCGCATTTTTTGGCTAGGTGCTTTCTTAAAGGCGCACAGAGATTACACCCTCCTAGGAGGACTGTTCTTCCTGAGTGGAGCCTTAACATTGTACTGGAGGCTCTTACAAAGGCCCTGTTTGAGCCCTTAGACTCCATAGAGCTGAAGTACCTGTCTATGAAGACAGCCTTCCTTTTAGCTATCACCTCTGCATTTTCAAATTCAGGCCAGTTTTTGAGATATTCTGCTTAGCTGACAGCCGAGTTTCTAAGTCATGCATGCACAGTTTACCATAAACTGGACCGTTAATTCATTTAAGAGTAACCCTTAGTACATGAATCAAAGTTAATGTATTTTTTACTCTCCCCAGAAAACATTTAGGAACATGGTATACCAAAAAAAAAAAAAAGCACATCTCATTTGCTTATGTAATGTCCATCAATATATTGTGAGGCGTAGGGATTTATCAGAACTTCTGGGTTTAAGAGACCAGTGCCCTTCAACAACTTCAAATAAATCCTATTGTATTGTATTAGTCAACATTTCCCTTATCTATTCCTGATAGTTTATACTGTAGGTCAGGGGTTTTCAACCTTTTTTTGAAACTGTACACCTTCTATCTGGAGGTTTCAGCTCGAGTACCCCTTTACAATTTTCGCTCAACTGAACGGTACCTCAGTTACAATAAAATGGAGAATAATCTGATGACCCCCCCCCCCCCCCACAAACTGCTGGTTTAGGACAGAACAACAAACAGTAGGCTTAATTCTTAAAACTTTTAACTACAAGTATTTGGATGCACAGAATTAAAAAGACAAGTATTGGGTTAGGAACACACCTATTTTTTTGTAACTTTGACTGCCTTTTTTAAATTTTGGCAGCCTTTTGTAAAAGTGAAGGCCTTTTGATACCCAGCATGCACTGCAATACCCAGCAAAGTTATACACTGATATTCTGATAGCACAGCAATTCAAATGAAGTTTGTAATTGGTTGTGTTCCTCAAATACACAATAAAAAGTGATATTTATAGGGTATACAGTTATACAGCGATACAGTGGTTTCGGACATCTAAGAACAGGTACTGCGAGCATCTGGATTCATACCCAGAGGTACTCTGTAGCCTCCTAGGACATTCACAGCTTGTTTGACACCCTCTGTAGTTGCCCGTTTCTGCATATAAAGCAAAATGCTGTTTGTCAATCTCTCTTTTTTCTTATAAATCAGTCTTTGCAGGAATCATTCCAAAAACACTTGAATCAGTTAGGGACTACCAGTCTAACACTACAGGCCTTTAAATTGCAAGTTGCTAAGTGGTTGCGTTCCTCAAATTTGCACTGCAAAGTGATATTTTAAAGAATAGGGTATATAGTGCTTTTTTTCGCCTCTGCTCGCTTTTGGTGCAAAACTATGCTCCGATACACTCAAGCTGATACTGTGATCACAAAACACTTGGAATAGACTTAAATTGGTGCTTATGTTGCATAAATACACTACAAAATGAGCACATTTCAGGTCTTATATATAATGGACATTTTTTGTATGTATTTTGCTATAGGAAATCGCGGTCGGGGGGGCGGTCCTCCTGTCATACCCCATGAGTCCACAAATCCTGGGCCAACAAACTCGTTAGTACTCTCTTTAGATGCACAACAGTCTTAGCTAAAGAAAATGGGTTCCTTCGAGTTCGTACAACCCACGACCGCCATTGGCCGAGCCTTACCCCGATGGTGTTTTTATTATGGGATTTGTCATAGGGAAGGGGGTGGTCTCTTATCGTACCCGTATCTCCACGACCCCTGGGCCAACAAACTCAGAAGGGCACTCTTTGCGTGCACAAGAGTCTTAGCTAAAGAAAGACATTGACCACGGGTTCATACGCCACCCCACCGCCAGATGGTGGGCGTTGCCCCAAAGGGGTTTTATAATGGGATTTCCCATAGACATTTTTCAGGGTGCTATATCTCGGGATCCGGGGGTCCCCGAGACTTGAAAATCGGTACGGGGGTCCACCCCGGGGCCCCTGTCGATCCCTCCAAGCGATGTGTCCCCAGCTAGAAAGGACACCAGTTTAGACTTTTTTTGCCAACCTGGAGCTCAAAAGCTATTGGAAATGCAACCTTGACATGCCATCATGCTGAAAATGTGTAAATTTGTTGAAAATGTAGCATTTGAAAACGGGTGGCTCCCTGTGAAAGAGGGCCCCCAGACATGACCCTAGGAAGTTCAACCCGGTTTCTAGGCCCCGGGGTCATGGAGATATGACCCCAAAAAGGGTAGTTTTTGGACATTTTTGACAGGGCGTATCTCGGGTTCTGTGGGGGTTAGGAACTTGATTTTCATGGTTCAGATGCCAGGACGGCTTGGAAAAGTGAATTTTTTCATCATGACATGAGTTTTTGGGTGAACCACCACACCGTTTTAGGGGGTGGTTTGGGGTGCTCCCCTGAGTCTATATCACTTTGAATGGTGGTTCTACGTGCTCAGGTTCGAGAGATATGCCTCAAATGTGTTTTTCAGCCCTGCCACAGACATGAATGAGGCTGAACACCCTGAACGCCCTGAAAATATTTTTTGCAAAGAATTGCTACGAAACTGGGCACGTTACATTCAGGCTGGTCTAGAACCCTTCGAACGGTGGTTGTAGGTGCTCTGGTTCGAGAGATATGACTGAAAATGTGTTTTTTAACACTGCCATAGACATGAATGGGGCTGAATACCCGAAAATATATTTTGCAAAATTGCTACGGTGGGTGAATGCGTGCAGGGGTTGCATGGTGGTGTGTGCGTGCAGGGGTTGCATGGTAGTGTGTGCATGTAGGGGTTGCATGGTGGTGTGTGCATGCAGGGGTTGCATGGTTGTGTGCATGCAGAGGTTGCATATTGGTGTGTGCATGTAGGGGTTGCATGGTGGTGTGTGCATGTATGGTTACATGGTGGTGTGTGCGTGCAGGGGTTGCATGGTGGTGTGTGCGTGCAGGGGTCACATGGTGGGTGTATACATGTAGGGGTTGCATGGTGGTGTGTGTGTGCAGGGGTCTTATGGTGGTGTGTGCGTGCAGGGGTTGCATGGTGGGACACGTGTGTGGAGGGGAATTGGAGTGCAGGTTTTGCGCAAAAGAGGGCGGGGAAAAGACTGGGAAGGGTAGGGTAAAAGAAAAATTACTACAATCATTTATTTTCACTTTTGACTCCCAGTCTCCTTTCCCTCACTTTATGATTTTATTTTGTGATTATTTAATTATTGCCAAAATAAACGGACTTCATCTACTCACAGTTGCAGTCTCATTTCTGTTATCTAAAAACCAAAGCGGCCCAGAATTTGGTATGTTATGTGCAAACCAAATCAGCCCAGAATTTGCGACGTAAATGGAAACAGGGGAAGTCTATATGTAAAACTGTGATTACATTAGAGATAAACTAATGTATCCTCTAACAAAACTGCAATAGTGTATACATTTTATATTAAAATATATCGCAGAAACAAATATAGATATATGCTACTTGAAAGAAAAAAGTACAACACCACAGAAAGCCAATTCTTACATTCGTGCATAACATGATAATTCATATAAAGTAATCACCCATAGTTTGTAATATCAGTACAGCGTAATACCACATTATATTTTAATGGTAAGGTTGTGGAAAGCAGATCACTCTCTCTCTCTGATCACAATGTTAAAAATGCCTGCACGCTTTTCCACTCGTGTGACGACATATTCATGTGACAGACATGGACCAATCAAAACGCGAGACTGTTATGCGGTTCCATCCCAAAAACCGGGCCTGTGTCATACCTCGAGGTTTGCTATCTGCCAACGGGAGCGTGTGATTCCTCGCTCACGACGCTGTCACTGCAATCCACTAGACTGTAGAGCAGCGCCTGCTGCAACGTGAACATGTGGTCTGCTGCAAACAGGAGTGAATTTTATTGCTTCTGGACGGAAGATGTTTGTGTAAGCTTGTGATTTCGGCGATTCTACATCCAGAATAGATTGTTTAAATACAGTAACAACAACTATATATTGTGTTTCTTCAAATGTGTATAAATTAGCTAGTTACTTGTTAGCTAGTAACTACTCTTATTAGGACGGAAGTATTGTATGTACTCTTACTATATTGTGATTATCGAACTGTACATGTGTATATTTTAGTTAAAGTTGCTCTGAAGTTATTGTATATTTTATCTGCTCTTACTGTATTGTGAAATGTGTATATTTTGTGACAACTGTAAGTCGCCCTGAGTAAGGGCGTCTGCTAAGAAAATTAATAATAATAATAAAAATAATAATAGTAAGAAGAAGAAAAACAACAACAAAACGCAACAGTAATTAAATGAAGTCTTGTGACGAATTGTACCAATATGTTTCACAGATTGAAACACTCTTGTTTATATTTATTTATTATTATTATTACTACACAAGTAATCTACCATGTGTAAATTAATCCAGTTAGTTTATAATTCAGTTAAATGCAGTACAATCTTCTAAATGTTTATTTACTTATTTATTCGTAAGTAATTTAATTCCTGACAGCTTTTCACAACTGTCACACACACAGATAAACCAATAAAAGAAACGTTGGACTTTAATTATAATTATTTTTATTTGCCATCTGAATGCATACTCAACAACTTTTGTCACTCTGCTGTGCATTTGCTCTCAATAAACAAGTGGGCACCATTTTTTCCAGGGGCACCGTTTTTCACAGTTGCCCTGGAATATTTGGTGTCCCCTCTGTAAATTAAGCAGGAGCTTGCCAAAAATACCAAACTTATACTGTTAGTGTGTCTCTCTTTCACCTGCATGCTAAATAGGTTTTTGTCACTGCTGTGCATTTGCTCTCAATAAACAAGGGGCACCATTTTTTCCAGGGGCACAGTTTTTTGCAGTCACTGGAATACTTGGTGTCCCCTACAACTACAAAAGTATCCAACAAAGGACAAAGAGGAGAGAGAGTACCGCAAAATTCTCTCACCAACTTCTGGCAGTAGGATGCCAGTTACACCCAACAGATACCCAGTTCTAGCGGAAATCGAAATGAACCTGATACAAAGGAACATAGGAGGTGACTTGCATGTAAAATAAATATATAACAGGTATGTTAACACTGAGTAACTTTTGTAAATTAACTCTTGAAAATCTGAAACACTGACTTAGCAAACTTATCGATGGAATTCCTTTGGTCTTTGATTATGTTTTGACTTGACATAGTGTACAGCAAACGATTTACAGGTTTAACAATGCGACCCACGCGTGTTCTCACCCGATTAGTTGTACTCTGCTGTTCTGAAACTGTGACGTTATTCGGTGAGGTAGTTCTCACACTACTGGGGAGACCAGACGGCTCCACATCGACATGAGATTCCGAGATAACTGACTCAGCTGATAAACATTGTTGACTTTGCACTTCATAGTCTTCTTCCGATCTAGAAAGTACTGACGCCACCACCAGAGAATGGTCTTCAGGGGACATCTGTGAACATGCATCAACACTTGGGGGAAGTGTTACCCAGTCTTGCGTCCTACTCACTGAATCTTCTGGCTCAACAACTGGCACTGGATCCTCAGTGGCATCATCATCGGACAATCCAGAGGTATGGTCAGAGCACGAGGACACAATGGAATGAGTCCGGTCAGAGGTCCCTCTAACATCTAGGGGAAAGAAATTAACCAGCATAAACAAATTCCGATGCACCACTCTTTCTTGGCCAGTAAGGGAATGCTGGATCCTGAAGGTATGGGTGGCAGGGTTCTTGCTGATCACTGTATAGACAGTCGGCTCCCATCTGTCCGCTATCTTCCGTTTCCCTCTATCCTTCTTGTTCGCCACCAGAACTCTATCACCCTTCTCAATGGGCACTCCTTTGACCCGACGATTGTAAAACTCAGCTTGGCGGTGCTGCACCTTGGTGGCGTGTACCTGTGCTATCTGCATAGCTTCTTGGAGGTCTTTTGTGAGAGATGCCACATAACTGTCAAAACTGCCAATTTCAGAATCTCTCAAGATGTTTCTAAACATGACATCTACAGGCAAACGCGGAACCCTCCCATACATCAAGTAGAAAGGAGGATATCCCGTAGTCTCGTGCGTAGTACAGTTATATACAAACGTCAGCGTTTGCAGCTTCCGAGGCCAGTCCCGCTTTGTCTCAGGTGGGAGCGCACGGATCATGTTCCCCAAAGTCCTATTAAATCGCTCCACGCTTCCATTCCCCATAGGATGGTAAGGTGTCGTGTGAGACTTCTTTACCCCCGATATCGATAGGTTGCAACCCCGGTTCCCTGAAAGAGAAAATAACCATCAAGGTATGGGATATTGCCGTCAGGCAGTAGCGATTGGGATATTGCCGTCAGGCAGTAGTGATTGGCTGAGCTTTATAGCAAAGCTGCCGATAGGCCTCTGCACGAGCTGCCACGTAAGCCCGCCCCCCTGGGAGCTTACTACACGCAGCACACAGAGACTCTCTTCCTCTTTTGCTCTTCAGGCCGTGAAGGCTTCCGGAGCGACCTCGCGGCTTGATGGTTATTTTCTCTTTCAGGGAACTGGGGTTGCATCCGCAACCTATCGTTTGGGGCATGCAGGATCTTTTGTCAGCCCGATAATGTTGGCGTCTTCACCAACGCGGCGAACGCAGCGTCCACCGGTGGGAAGGACGCCGACCCAGCTTCACTTGCCCCTTGCATGTTAAAGGCCGAGGCCTTGCGAGAAGTCGCAGGGGCAGAGGCCGGAGCCCCCCAGATGGACTGCACCTCCTTAATAAAGTCTGGGAATGTCGGAAGCATCCTGGACTGATGGGGTTGGGCTGAAGGCTGAAGGATCGCCGTGGTAGTTCCGTCATAGGCCACTTGATGCCCAAGTGGCGGGTTGCTCTCTCCACCACAGACCACGTCGGGTCATCGGTATCCAGCACCTGGAGCTCGATGTCCTGCTCAGAGTGCTGGGAGGCTACCTCAGCCTCTATACTCTCCCCTTCTAGGATGTCAGATGCGTCTCTGGAAACTGCATCGATATCCCACTCCCTTTGAGGTTGCACTGGAAGGGCAACGACCGGTGCAGGTTGTGGAGGGGCCACTGGCTGGCTACAATGGGCCCAGTCGGTTGTTCTGGGACTGGGGGCACCACATTTGCTAGGGACATGAGGATGGACTGCTGCCCCAACATAACCTCCATAAATTGGGACATTTTGGAGGTTAGCTCCGCCACCCCCGACCTGTCTCTGTATCGCCTGTCCCGACGAGGGGAGCGAGAGCGTCCTCTCCGTCGAGGCGATCTGGAGTGCGACCTAGACTCCCGACGGGGGCGTACCCTACGAGGGGAGGGGCTGCGTTCCTGAGCGCATCTGGCGGGGGACCTCTGACCAGCTGTTAGCTGGGAGGACGGGCTCCTGGAGAGCTGCAGCCGCCCTGGCGGCGTCGCCGTAGATGACGGCAGGGCAGAAATGGTGTGGGATGATCCTGAGGAAGGAGAGTGCCCACCCACTGCTTTCTTCGCCCTTTGGCGGAGGGTGCGTGCCTGGAAGCCAGCACAGAGATGACAAAAAGCCCTATCCGCCAACACGGATGTGGCATGCTTTGGCCCCAGACACGTCACACAATCATCGTGCGGATCGCTGGCAGGCAGCTTTGCCTGACAGGTCACGCAGCGATGAAAGCCCGACATCTCTGTCGAGCGTGGCTCAACGAACGCTGAAAGTGCGTCGAGCACCGAGCGTAGAGCACCGAAGTGTCGAGCACCGAGTGTCGAGAGCCGAAGCGTCGAGCGCCGAAGCGTCGAGCACCGAGCGTCAAAGCACCGAGCGTCGCGCACCGAGCGTCGAGCGCCGAGCGTCGAGCACCGAGCACCGAGCACCGAGCGTCGAGGGCCTAAGCGTCGAACGCTAAGCACCTAAGGTGCGTGCGTCGAGCGCCGAGCGCCGAAGCGTCGAGCAGCGCCAAGCACCGTGGTGCGCGTCTCGAGCACCGAGCACCGAAGCGTCGAGCACCGAAGTGTCGAGCGTCGAGCACCGAAGCATCAAGCACCGAAGCGTCGAGCTCCGAAGCGTCGAGCTCCGAAGCGTCGAGCTCCGAGTCCCAAGCGCCGAAGCGCTGCACCAAGCGCCGAGGCGCTGACACCACGCGGAGTGTGAGTACCAAGCGTAGAGACGCTAGCACGAGATGCCTAAGCGTCAGCTGACCTGCAGAGCGGAGACGCTAGAGCTGGTACAGTGTCTGATGCTGATTATACTTACCTAGGTGCTTAAGGGAGTATGTGTTTGGTGGTCGTCTTCCTAATGGTGAAAAAAAGGGATTTTTTTTTTTTTTTTTGTGGGACGCTGCAGCAACACTATAGTGCTTAGTGACTGTAAGGGCAGGCCGTACAGCTACCACGCGGTAGGGATGGAACACACCCCAGTGGATTAATATATAGAGGCTGCAGAGCAGGCTCCACACACACGCGGTCTAGCCAGAGGCAAGACCGAGGCTGCAATGCGCGCGTGGCCAAAGGCCAACGCAACGCGCGTCCTAACAATATATATATATAACAAATATAAAATATATTACAAAAACCCCAAAACACACGATAACAATTATTAAATAATTGATAGGAAAGACGAAGACCACAAAAACGTGATGCCGAAGCAAAGCGTGAAGGAATATATAATGTAATATAAAATTATATACACAATTATACAAACCGAAAATACCAAAATAATAATGAGTACAACTGAAATAAACTCAGAGAAGGTGCAAAAACCAGCTTCTCAAGCCTAAACTTAATGAGTACAGTCAGTCGACAAGCTCTAATGATCTACCGCTACCAATGCTGAAAACAAAAGAGGAAGAGAGTCTCTGTGCGCTGCGTGTAGTAAGCTCCCAGGGGGGCGGGCTTAAGTGGCAGCTCGCGCAGAGGCCTATCGGCAGCTTTGCTATAAAGCTCAGCCAATCGCTACTGCGTGACGGCAATATCTCATTCGCTACTGCCTGACGGCAATATCCCATACCTTGATGGTTATTTTCGACTTGAAAGGGAACTCAAGTAATTCACGGATAAGGTGGCTCGCAAAGTTTGCACCCTGGTCTGAATGTAAGCGTTCAAGAAACCCATAAATACAAAAGTACCTGTCCCATAATTGTTTGGCCACCTGTTTAGCTGACTGATCTCGACACAGGAATGCCTGGGCCAGCCGTGTGAAATGATCAGTGACTACTAAGACATCTATGGACCTGTTATTCAAGTCTTTGGCTGTCCAAAAGTCAATGCACACAATTTCAAGAGGCACAGATGTCTTAATACTTTCAAGAGGTGCCCTGCCTTCAGGATCAGTAGCTTTGCTGACCACACAGCGCTGACAACGCCGCACATAATCTTTCACATCCCTGTCTATGTGAGGCCAGAAAATTTTTTGTCTTGCCAGACTTAGACTCCTGAATTGGCCCTGATGACCTGCATTGTCATGGATGCCCTTTAGAACTTCAGCTTTGAATGAGTCGTGTACCACGAAAAGATAACGCTTCTTCTTAGTTATGGTATCTTTCAACACTCTATAAAGAATCCCATTACTAGAGGTGAGCTTTTCCCAGTGTTTCAGATATCTGAGGACCAGCAGTGGTTCCTTAACTCTTTCTCTTCTGGACGGCCGCCGTCCCCTCTCCATATAGGTCAACACTCTTGAGAGTATTCTGTTCCCAAGCTGCGCGTCTCGCAGCTCCTCTTCAGAATATGCCAGCAAGGCATCTTGTCCAGGTGGAACCAGCTGGGGAAGATGCTGCACAACCCCCATGGCGCGTGCTCTCGTAGCAGACTCCCACTCAGTATGCATCTCAAGAATGGCTGACACTTCATCCTTTGAGAATGACCGATTTCCAGCGCATGCAGACCTACACACAACTTGCCTGGCTTCAACTCTGAGTTCTTCCAGGGGACTATTAGACCACCTGAAGACATCTTGGACAGTCTTTTGAAACTGGGTTAGCTTCCCCAAGCAGTTCCACATAAGGTTCAAGAAGAAGTCTGCAACCAACACTTCCCTTAACAAAGGGTTCACGGCTCAACGCGTCAGCGACCACATTCTTTGGACCTGGAATATACTTAATATCAAAGTCATAGGAAGCCAACTTAGCCACCCACCTCTGCTCACAAGCATCGAGTTTTGGCTTTGTCATGATGTGAGTAAGCGGATTGTTGTCTGTCCATACTGTAAAAACATGCCCCTTAAGCCAGTGGCTAAACTTATCGCACATAGACCACTTCAAGGCCAAAACCTCAAGACGGTGAGCTGGGTACTTTCTTTGTGCCTGTGAAAGTGACTTGCTTGCGAACGCAATAGGTCTAGCTATGCTCTCACCTTCCTGGACTTGCGAAAGAACAGCACCCAAACCATCCAAGGACGCATCAGTCGACAGTATGAAAGGACATTTGAAATCTGGATGGGCCAGAGCAACACAGTTCACCAGAGCCTGCTGTAATTTTTCAAAAGCTAGTTGGTGTGCGGGTGTCCAGTCACCAGCATTCAACTTCCTAAATGACTGAGTGTGTTTGAAGGCTTTACCTCCCCTACATTTCCTCTTCTGGCCTGCCAACAGCGCAAACAATGGCTTAGCTATGGCTGAGTAACCATCCACAAAGTGTTGGTAATAATTAACCATTCCAAGGAAGGATCTTATCCGCTTTTGAGAGGGGGTAACACCATCTGGTTCCATAAGGTCTACAGTGCTCATCTATGAAATGCTGTCAACTTTACTTGGGTCAGTGGCAACTCCATTCTGATCAATTATGTGACCGAGAAACTTTACAGACAGTTTACAAACTTTACACCAGAAACCAGCACTTCTTAGGAGCCAGCTTTAAGTTATACATTCTCAATCTGTTAAAAACAACCTCCAAACGGTCCAAGGCCAATTTCTCAGTTGGCGCAAAAAACAGCAGATCATCCAAATAACATAAGAGGCTTAGTAAATTTTGATCCCCAAAGATGCTTGTCATCATACGCATAAAACTGGCTGGGCTGTTGCAAAGCCCTTGAGGCAGGCGGTTGTACTCATAAAGTCCCATTGGTATAGTAAAGGCAGAGTATTTTTTGTCATCCTCATGTAATGGCATGTTGTAGAACCCTGAGGTGAGATCCATGGTGCTAAAGAATGCATTACCTCCCAGCGCAGCCAAACAATCAGCCTGGTGAGGCAGAGGGTGCACATCCTTCAACGTCCTTCTATTCAGCCACCTAAAGTCGGTACATATACGGAGATCCCCATTCTTTTTCCAGACGAGCACAACGGGTGAAGCATATTCACTGGTCGATTTCCTAATGATCTCCTTCTCTTCCATCTCACTAAGAACCTGTCTGAGCTTCTGCTACTGAGCTGGTGGCACTCTGCGGTAAGGTAATCGGAAAGGCCTCTCGTCAGTAAGGCGAATCCGATGGACAAAGCCCCTGGCCTCACCACAGTCAAGCTGATGTCTTGAAAAAACGTCCTCGTATCTCACAATCAGGTCAGCCAGCCGTTGTCTCCACTGCTCAGAAACATCACAGGAGTCAATGTCCAGATCATTTAGGCCAATCAGCTTCAACTTCAACCTAATGTCGGCAGCACTGGTTGTCTGATATCTCTCTGTACTGGGGTCATGCATGGCCTCCTGGTGACAGCTGACAAGGTGATCCCTGTCCAAACCTGGACCCTCAGCCTCCATGTCCTCAAGAGCCAGACAGGTGAAAACACCAGCAACCTTAGCATTACGTCTCAAAGTAACAGGGTTGTTAGATAAGTTAAGCAGCTTCAGCAGAACCCACCGATCCCCCCATAAAGGTGTAACTATCCTAGCCACTAATATATCTCTAGGAGCAGAGCGAGACGAGGTAGGTTCAGCAATTACGGTACTACCAGGTAACATGACCGAATTCTTTGGCAGTTTGCCCCACACAAGGTATTCACAGCGTGGCTGAAGCGTAACAGCTCTATTGCATCTTACCATGCCAACCTTATCAGGAACACTGCTACCTGTCCAGCGATTCAGACCGGCTAGTAGAGACAAAAATTGGTCAGACTCTGAGCAATTACCAGGACTAGGTGTACATAGAGCTTTCCAAAAGTTCTTGTGCTGCTTGAATCGACGGAGTATGTACTTTATGACATTGGTGCCCAGTATTAACTCATCCTGTTGTCCTTGTACAACTAGAGTTGGTACAACCAGCCTACAACCATAAACTTCCATCTCAACATTGAAAGCTCCCTTTGGTTGTACACGGTTACCACCACACCCTACTAGTACAACATCAGTGTCTAACTGGCTACTCCCATTGAGAGCCCCAGCTCCAAGGAGCTTTTGCTCAGCCACCTCACTCAGCGTACAAGCCATAGATCCACTATCCAACATGGCACCCAATGTGACCAAGTTACGAACTATAACAGTAGTATAAAACAGACTATCACTACCTCCTATCACTTGCGTGTTCTGAAAGACAACTCTCTCAGGTACTGCAGATGAGACCCTTGCCTCCTGGTACAACATCTCAGCAGTAGCGTAAGTATCAGTATGGGAGTCATCAACAAGACCTGCACAGCCTCCCTCCAAGTACAGGTCAGCTAGTTTCCCTGATTAGGATTAGATGGCAATGTCAGTCCATTGGAACAGTTGCGTTTTACATGTCCAGGGGTGAAGCAACCAAAACATAGTTTTTCAGACATGCAGTGCGATTTTGTGTTGTGGCCCTTATCTCGACAGACCTTACAAGCTTGTTCGGCCAAAGGACCACGACGTGACCTACCACCATAAGGAGCTGGTGTGAAATCAGTCTTTTTTTGGACTTTATCTAAAACTTGCTCAAGCATGCCTATCATGCGATTCAAAATGCATTCATCGGAGAGCTGGGGAGCATGGACCAAAAATGGCCCTGTGGGAAATGGTTGTTTATTACACACCTCAGGATCAGGATGACAGTTCAGGTCAGGGTGAGTCTCATTGTTAAGCAACACAGCATTGTGGCTCTTGTGCTGTTGAGGAGTGACTACTTTCTTGGAAGACCTTTGTTCCCTCTGATATTCATCAATCCTTCCCTGGATTTCCTTTGTAGTCCACTCATATATAGTTTTGCTTTTGAAAGCAAAAGCAAGGTCAGAGTCTGGGCAGTACCTAACGAACATCCTAGCCACCTCTTCACCAATATTGTCCATCTTTCTGCCCTGCCTACGAAGACCCTCATTAGCCAAATCAGCTGCCTTATTGATTCTAATCCAGTAGTCAACAGGATTCTCCTTATGTTTTGGCAATGTAGAATAGAAATCTGCCAGTGGTAAGCAAGAGGATGTATCGCTAAAATACTGCAAAAGCATGTTGTAAACCACCTCAAGTGTTTGAGTGGAACCTAGGGAAAGGTCACTTCTCAGACCTATCTTAACAACATCTCTAGCTTTTCCCATCAACCTACTCATTACTTCCTCAGTCTGTTCAGAAGCACAGCATTTCTGTTTTTTGATATACGCTCTCATCAGTTCCACCCATTCCTGCACATTGTATTTATCTGTATCATCCCCTCTGAAAATTGGTGGCTCCCTGTCAGACTTAACTTGCACATTGACCTGGGGAAAGCTATGTTCATGCAATTGTGAAGGTCTGTCATCTGAGTTAGTGCCATCAACATCCCCGCCACCAATCCCAATAGCCCTATTCGCAAGAATCCTAGAAGCAATAGAGTCACCAATTTGGAAACCTATCTGTCCAATCATGTCACTCAATTGCTGTAAGGTGTCACTATTAACACTGGGAATAGAGGTGTGAGTCTCCCCCTGCACATACCGCCCTATAGGAGAGCTAACTGGGTTCTGTTCTACCCTTGCACTCCTAACACTTGCAGAAAAAGAGGGTGAAGCACCCACACTCTGACTCCGATAACCACTAGTGAGTTTGGTTCTATCATATGATACACCCCTTCCCCTACCATAGTGAAGACCGTGAAAATCAGAAAGGTTACAACTAAAGTCTGACTTATGAGCCATATCAACACAGAAAAAAAAGAATAACAACAAAAAACAGTATATACAGAAAAATGTTTTTCAGTACAATCACTTGAGTCCTTGAGCTGGCTATGCTGTCCTATGGTACCTGACCAAAACCCTAAACAGCAGCTGGATCTCAGCGTTGTTCCCTCCAGACGATCTGCTTCAAGCTGATCTCATGGATCCGAGTCACGGCACCAGTGTAACCCTCTCGGTTGTGTAGCCCTGGTCAGCACCAAAAGACGACTCTGCATGCCAGAGGAGCTGCTGATGCTTACTTGGTTTTATTTCTGTTTGGAGCATCTGACAAAATATACCAAATAAAACATAAGATTAGGCAACTTCCAGTCTGAGCATGTTTCTCCTCCAGCAATAACAAAAATGCTTCTGCTCAAGACCTTGACACAATTTACAAGCAATGCATAATATTACATACAAGCATTCCGATACATGTTAACATGGTGATCGTATAGTTTCAACTTAGCAAAATAACATCAGCTTTAAATACATTTATGCTCAACCATTACATTCTTAAGGATTAGCATTTATAATTTCTTACAACAGACAACTTCCAATGTATCATGTTTTACATTTCCCTTCCTCCCAGTTTCAGAGTTATTATTATTATTATTATTATTATTATTTATTTCTTAGCAGACGCCCTTATCCAGGGCGACTTACAATTGTTACAAGATATCACATTATACATTATTTCACATTATACAGATATCACATTATTTTTACATACAATTACCCATTTATACAGTTGGATTTTTACTGGAGCAATCTAGGTAAAGTACCTTGCTCAAGGGTACAACAGCAGTGTCCCCCACTGGGGATTGAACCCACAACCCTCCGGTCAAGAGTCCAGAGCCCTAACCACTACTCCACACTGCTGCCCAAAGACCTCATATTAAAAATAAAATTGAAAACATTCAGAAAAACAATAACATACCTGACAAAATATATCAAATAAAACATAAGATTAGGCAACTTCCAGTCTGAGCATGTTTCTCCTATACAAGAAAATGAAACATACCGATGTTATTATTAGAAATCAATACTGTCTCTAGCAGTAGTAGTAAGCAGTGTAAAATGGCGGTCGCGTGGCTATCTGGTGTAATACTACAACGTGGTGCCAACAATAAAACTGCATAACATTAAAATCCGATAACAACAACGTGTAAAAAGTTATGTTTTACATGCAGAAACGCCTTACGCTTACTTTTCAGTTTTATATACTAAGTAATGAGGCTGTGTGGTCCAGTGGTTAAAGAAAAGGGCTTGTAACCAGGAGGTCCCTGGTTCAAATCCCACCTCAGCCACTAAATCATTGTGTTACCCTGAGCAAGTCACTTAACCTCCTTGTGCTCCGTCTTTCGGGTGAGACGTAGTTGTAAGAGACTCTGCAGCTGATGCATAGTTCACACACCCTAGTCTCTGTAAGTCGCCTTGGATAAAGGCGTCTGCTAAATAAACAAATAATAATAATAATAATAATTAATGATATTTCGTGTAGAAAGATACCTTGTTTACAAAGACAAGACTGAAACACCTACCTCCAGCAATAACAAAATGCTTCTGCTGAAGACAGGAAGTTACATCATGAAGCCATGCCCAAACCATCAGTCGCCCAAAAAGTTTCTTTTTTTTTTTTTTTGGACTAATTTTGGTGAAACTCTTTTTTATTTTTATTTATTTATTTATTTTTTATTAACGTAATTTTTAACTCTGTTACACTGACACCCTGGGATCCTTCAAGAAGCTGCTTGATGAGATTCTGGGATCAATAAGCTACTAACAACCAAACGAGCAAGATGGGCTGAATGGCCTCCTCTCGTTTGTAAGCTTTCTTATGTTCTTATGTTCTTATGTTCTTCTTAAGTAACTAGCTAATTTATACACATTTGAAGAAACACAATATATAGTTGTTGTTACTGTATTTTAACAATCTATTCTGGATGTAGAATCGCCGAAATCACAAGCTTACACAAACATCTTCCGTCCAGAAGCAATAAACTCTCTCCCGTTTGCAGCAGACGCTGCTCTCCAGTCTAGTGCAGAGGTGCCCAATCCTGGTCCTGGAGGGCCGATGTCCCTCCTGGCTTTTGTTGCAACTGTGCCCTAAATTACTTAATTGGACCAATCAAGCCCTTATTAGAAGCTTAATTGGTCCAATTAATCAATTTAGTGTACAGTTTGAACAAAAACCAGGAGGGCATCGGCCCTCCAGGACCAGGATTGGGCACCCCTGGTCTAGTGGATTGCAATGACAGCGTCGTGAGCGAGGAATCACGCGCTCCGTTGGCAGATAGCAAGGTTTGTTGCAAGCGCATGCGCACATCCATTGGGGACACATGAATCCTAGGGGGCACTGAATTCATCGTAATACCTGATCACACATGATTGATTTAGTTAGATCCCTAATACCAACACACAGTGTTCACGAGCGCAATAAACCAAAAGGCTACGATGACTTTATGGCAGTGTGACAGAAATACAATGAGTTCTGGTGATAAATCTTCCTTCCGACCTGTGAGGGCGCTAAAGAACAGGAGGAGAAGTATCTGGAAGGGCTGGCCTGACAGTTCGTTTCCGGGACCGGGAAGTGGGTCAGCCTGGAAGGAAGCGAGACTCTGTTGTAAAACCGTATTGATTTGACAGGTAAACGAGGGGCAGCTGCAAGTAAAAAGACAGCTGCAACCGTTTACCTAGATATCATGCGGGATTACATATAGGGGCCAGGGTAACGCTGTTCTTTTCCTTCGTTTGGGTTAAGCCAAGGACCGAGAAGGACGAGACAGTAAAGTACTGTAACTGTATCACTCTATAGAGAGTTGCGTGTGTGTGTTTGTGTTTGTTTGTAGCTGTAAAATAACTGTCTGTGTTTTTGGAATCACCAGACAGCTAAAGCACATCCGGAGCTGTCGCCGTGGGCCAGCACAAGCCGGATCACCACATCACGAACCGTCACAAAATAAAGTGTATTCACTCACCACCAGCACGACTGCACGCACCCGAGACGGGTGAACGTGTTTTTGTTTTCTTTTGCCAGGACTGTAAACCTGTGTTTTCATCCCCGCGCTCTACACATCGTTGTGTATTGCCGGGGCTTATTATTTATGGTCACTAGACCAGGAATTAAAATAAAATAAAGTTTTCCCACTGGATTATCGTTGTCTGCCTGTCACTCCTGCACCGCATCACCGCTACACCTGTTCCCCTTACTAACCACTTTGCCACACGTGGTGTCAGAGCACGGGACTATGGACCGCAACGCACTGGCGGAGCTGCTGCAGGCGCTGGAGAGCAGGCGCGACGCAGAGGAGAGAAGGAGGGAGGAGCGCTACACGGCGCTCATTGAACGGGTAGGGTTGGCCGTTGCTGCAGTGACGACCCCTACCACAACACCGCTGATGTCACCCCCGAAGGCACGGGCAATGAATATGTTGGTGGAGGATGACCCGGAGGCGTATTTGGTGGCGTTCGAGCGGCTGGCTACCGCGGCGGCTTGGCCGCGGGAGTTCTGGGCCAGCCAGTTGGGACCCTGCCTGATTGGGGAGGCTCAGGCAGCTTACCAAGCCATGACCATCACGCCACCGATTATAACCTGGTCAAGCAGGCTATCCTCCGCCATCTGAACATCACCACGGAGACCCACCGGGCGCGGTTTAGGGAGTACCGGAGAGCCCCGGAGACACGCCCCAGGGTGGTTGCAGAGCGGTTGTGCGACCACATGGTGCACTGGCTGACCCCCGGGAAGAAGACCGCCCAGCAGATGGGGGAAGCCATTGTGGTAGAGCAGTTCTGCCATGTGGTCGGCGCCGAGACCCAGGCGTGGATACGGCGCCACAACCCCGACACCCTGGAGGAGGCGGTCAAACTGGCTGAAGATTTCGAGGACTCCCTGACCTCTGCCCGGATCGGGATCCTGTCAGCCCCTGCCCTTCGGAGCAGCCGACCTCTCCCTCCCTCTCCTCCAACACCACCACCACCCCCCACGTTCCAGGGACCCAGACCTCCTAGAGCACCGACCCCATTGGGCCCCCTTGCCTCCCCCCCATGGAGACCAAGGTTGGCCCCCAGCTGGGGTAGAGGTGCTGCCCCTGCCCCGTTGCCATACCAGCAGCGGGACAGATTTCTAACCTATGCCCCCTCTGTCCCTCCTATCTGTTTTAGGTGCCACCAGCCGGGACATCTGGCCAGGTCATGCCCCGCTGCCATGGAGTGTGACGTGGCCGCGTGCAATTGGGCACCTGAAACTGGTAAGCGGGGGGAAAATGGTCGGGAGGGGCCTTGTTTGATTAATGTTGTGTTAGGGAATGTGAAAACCCACGCATTAGTGGACACAGGGTGTGAGCAGACTTTGATTAGGACAGCTCTCCTGGGCGGTGTGTCGTGGCGGCCACGAGGTCAGGTGGCCATCTCCTGTATCCATGGAGTCACGGCGGCATACCCCACATTAAAAGTATATTTATCGGTAGGACCGATAAAACGTCACCTTGTAGTCGGGGTGGCGGAAAGGTTGCCACACCCAGTTATTCTGGGCCGAGACTGGCCAAAATTCAAAGAATTGATGCAAATAATGGCAGTCTCAGCCACACACGTAAACGTGGCAGAAAAAAAAGGAACGAATTGGTGATGTGTTTCCTTTTCACACTGAAATGTTTTCCCCTCTTTTCCGTCCTAGAAAAACAAATAAGGAGAGACGGACCGCGAAATGGGAGGGAGCATTTGTGAGACAAAGCTGGGGTCTGGTGGGAGAGTGCTGCAGTGGTAACAAACGCCAGTCGAAGGGAGTGGGAACGCAGTGTGACCGAGAGAGCGAGGTTACTGGACCAACTAGAGCAGAAGTTATTCCAGCCCCTCTCAATGTACCGGACCCGTGGTACTCAAGCGCGGACCTAGTGTGGGGCCAACATAATGACCCGTCACTGGTGCACGCTTGGGGGCAGGTCCAGTCCATTGAAGGTAAGGATGTTGACGGCGCTGGGGCGCTAGTATATCCACATTTCAGTATCAAGGGGCAATTACTGTATAGGGTAAACCTAGCCGCGGGCACAGAGCAGCCTGTAACACAATTGTTGGTTCCCCCGTCTTGTCGGACCGAGGTCATGAGGCTGGCGCATGATATCCCTTTTGCGGGGCACCTCGGAGCCGAGAAGACGAGGGAACGGATATTGGCTCGATTCTATTGGGTAGGTCTTCATACTGATGTGTCGAGATATGTAGCCACATGCCCAGACTGCCAGCGAGTAGCGCCGGGTCGAGTGCGCCCCGCCCCTTTGGTCCCACTGCCGATTATTTCCACTCCTTTCGAGCGCATTGCAATGGACATAGTGGGCCCTTTGCTACCTTCTGACTCCGGGTATACGCATATATTAGTGGTGGTGGATTACGCAACGCGATACCCGGAGGCAGTTCCATTGAGGTCCACTAGTGCCGCTGCAATAGCCACCGAGTTAGCGCAGATTATGGCTAGAGTAGGGATCCCCAAGGAGATTTTGACCGATCACGGGACCAATTTTCTGTCCAATACGTTACAGCAGGTGTACAAAATATTGAAAATACGTCCCATCAGGACATCCGTTTATCATCCACAATCGGACGGTCTGGTTGAACGTTTTAATCAGACCTTAAAGTCGATGCTGAGGCGATTTGTAACACAAGAGCAGAAACATTGGGCATCGCTTCTTCCCTACCTCCTGTTTGCGGTGAGAGAAGTGCCGCAGAGTTCAACGGGGTTCTCCCCTTTTGAGCTCCTGTACGGCCGGCAGCCTTGCGGCATTCTCGACCTGCTGAGAGAGGGGTGGGAGGAGCACAAAGGCTTGTCTAAAAATGTAGTGAAGTATGTGCTCCTACTAATAGATCGCCTGGATTTGGTCGGTCGTTTGGCCCAAGACAACCTCAGATCGGCTCAGCACCGACAGCAGCAGCATTACAACAAAAATGCACGGATTCGAACCTTTCGACCAGGGGACAAGGTAATGCTGCTACTTCCCTCATCAGAATCAAAACTGTGTGCTAAATGGCAGGGGCCGTATGAGGTGATTCGGGCTATAGGGAAAGTAAATTATGAAATTAGACAGCCCGATCGCCGGAATGAACGTGAAATTTACCATGTTAATTTGTTAAAGCCCTGGCAGGCAAGGGAGGTCTTATTTATAGCCCCAGGCAATATGGAGGATGATTTAGGCCCCTGTCCAGAGACCCCGAGCACAAGAGCAATTTCAATGGGGGAACAGTTGGTTCCGGATCAGCAAAGAGAGCTGCGTAAGCTTATTGAGGAGTTCAGTGATGTTTTTTCTGATGTGCCCGGCAGGACAAACTTAGTTGAATATGACATTATCTCTCCACCAGGTGTCACAGTGCGAGAGAGACCGTACCGGATCCCGGAAAGTCGACGAAGTGGCGTGCGCAAAGAGGTATGGGATATGCTCGAGCTTGGGGTGATTGAACCTTCCAGGAGCGAGTGGTGCAGCCCCATTGTTATAGTGGCTAAGAAGGACGGCACCAACCGCTTCTGCGTGGATTTCAGAAAGGTAAACGCTATTGCTAAGTTCGATGCGTATCCCATGCCTCGGGTCGACGAGCTTTTAGACAGACTGGGAAAAGCGAGGTTTATTTCCACTCTGGACCTGACAAAGGGATACTGGCAAATCCCTTTAACCCACAGTTCTAGAGAGAAAACCGCATTTTCAACACCAGAAGGGCTGTTCCACTTTAAAACCATGCCATTTGGGCTACATGGTGCGCCCGCTGCCTTTCAGAGACTGATGGACCAGGTTTTACGCCCACATCATGAATATGCAGCAGCGTATATTGATGACGTGGTGATTTACAGCTCCACCTGGCGAGAGCATTTGGCTAGGCTTGCAGCCGTTCTTCAGTCTCTAAGAGCAGCCCGGCTGACAGATAACTTGAGAAAATGTGCGTTTGCCAAAACAGAGACTCAATATTTGGGATTTTTAATGGGAAATGGAAGGGTGAGACCTGTGGTCACCAAAATCCAGGCTTTGGTTGATGCAGCGATCCCCAAAACCAAGACTCAGGTGAGGTCACTACTGGGCTTAGCCGGTTATTACCGCCGCTTCATCCCCGAGTACGCCACAGTGGTTAACCCGTTAGTTGACCTCACCAAAAAGAGTGCGCCAAATTTAATTAAATGGTCAGCTGAGTGTCAGGGGGCGTTTGATACGATTAAGCGTAAACTTTGCCAGGCCCCCACTCTTATTACCCCAGATTTCACCAAGAGATTCATCCTCCACACCGACGCCTCGGATGTAGGTTTGGGTGCAGTCTTGTCCCAAAAAGTAGCTGGAGTAGAACACCCGATATTGTACCTAAGCAAAAAAATTTTACCTCGGGAACGTAACTACTCCGTAGTCGAAAAAGAGTGTTTGGCCATTAAATGGGCTACTCACTCTTTACGATACTACCTGCTGGGACACTCATTTGATCTTGTCACAGACCACGCCCCACTCAAGTGGTTAAGCACAATGAAGGACAGCAATGCCTGGATAACTCGGTGGTATCTGGCATTGCAGCCCTTCATGTACCATATGGTACACCGTGCGGGGAAAGACCACCAAAATGCAGATTATTTTTCCCGGGAGGGGGGAGCAATGGGAAAGGTAGAGTTAGCCGAGTGTTCCTTCGGCTCCACTCTGAGCGGTGGGATATGTGACAGAAATACAATGAGTTCTGGTGATAAATCTTCCTCCCGACCTGTGAGGGCGCTAAAGAACAGGAGGAGAAGTATCTGGAAGGGCTGGCCTGACAGTTCGTTTCCGGGACCGGGAAGTGGGTCAGCCTGGAAGGAAGCGAGACTCTGTTGTAAGACCGTATTGATTTGACAGGTAAACGAGGGGCAGCTGCAAGTAAAAAGACAGCTGCAACCGTTTACCTAGATATCATGCGGGATTACATATAGGGGCCAGGGTAACGCTGTTCTTTTCCTTCGTTTGGGTTAAGCCAAGGACCGAGAAGGACGAGACAGTAAAGTACTGTAACTGTATCACTCTATAGAGAGTTGCGTGTGTGTGTTTGTGTTTGTTTGTAGCTGTAAAATAACTGTCTGTGTTTTTGGAATCACCAGACAGCTGAAGCACATCCGGAGCTGTCGCCGTGGGCCAGCACAAGCCGGATCACCACATCACGAACCGTCACAAAATAAAGTGTATTCACTCACCACCAGCACGACTGCACGCACCCGAGACGGGTGAACGTGTTTTTGTTTTCTTTTGCCAGGACTGTAAACCTGTGTTTTCATCCCCGCGCTCTACACATCGTTGTGTATTGCCGGGGCTTATTATTTATGGTCACTAGACCAGGAATTAAAATAAAATAAAGTTTTCCCACTGGATTATCGTTGTCTGCCTGTCACTCCTGCACTGCATCACCGCTACACCTGTTCCCCTTACTAACCACTTTGCCACAGGCAGCCATGGCTAAAATTAATGCACCCAGCTCAGTTCTTGGCAATGCTACAAATAGAGAACTTTTGGAAAAACTTAAAACCAACCCTGCCACAAGTGGGTTAGTCTCTGTATGACCCCCTATTATAAGAAAGCCGTCAAAACAGACAGGATTAAAGTTCAGAGTTCGGCGCTATGTCAATGGTATAGGATACTCCCGATAGGGTTGAAACTTTTAAACGTAAATTGTTTAAAAGGCCTGATTGGCTATCTGTTTAAGGATGTGCATTTTTTTTGTTTAATATTTTCTGTTTCTTATGTGTAAATGCAATATGAGTTTGTTGTGAATGTAACAAAGTGTTACATATTATGCTTGCTGTGCATTTACGGTGTTTATGTGTATTTGAAATTGTAATAACAACAATTTCGAATTATTATAACTTTTTTGTAGTGTTTTTTTTAACCTCATGTACATTAATAATATTTATCCATACAGGTGTTCATAGCACTAATAAACATCTGTAAACACTATATAATAAGTGCATTTTTTTAATTAACATTTTAAATAAAGGTTAACATTCATGACACACTTTAAATTCACAAAAACCAATACACGCCTGAGCTTGCCCATATTCACTAGGGTTAAATAAGCTTTGAGGCGTGTGTCTCTGTCTAGACATGTTTTGCACAAATTGCTAAACCATTTGATCATTTAACGTAACATCTCCAGAATAAAGTTCCAAAATGTTTAAAAGGCATTCCTTTAAGCCGGGTCCACACCTGAGCAATCAGTTGCGCAACCCAATTGCTCCCGAAATTGTACAACTCAGTTGCGAGCAATTCCTATGTCCACATCTGAGCAATTCCTGTGTCCACATCTGAGCAATTACCTGTGCAATAAGGTTCCCGCGTCTACAAGTTTACGATAACTGAGGTGAGAGGTGAAGTAGTTTTTTTGGTTTTGACAACCGAGGTGACACGGTTTTTTGTTTTTTTTTCCTCCCATGTCTACAAGTTTAGAATCGTATTTATTTTTTGACAACCGAGGTGACACAGGTCGTAATGTGTCCAGTAATTAATGAGGAAGAGTTGGCTGTTATTATTTTTTCAACTGTTATTTTAAATACCATATTCCCTAAAGGAAAAAACAAAGCCGCATAAAAGCTGGATAAAATCGTTTAATTTTTTTTTACCGCCGACATTTTTAAAATTAGAGCTTCTTAATATGCAAGCTGTGCAGTCAGCATTATAAGAACCAATCAGAGTTGGCGAATTACCACGTGATCGCCTGTGTCTACAGAAGTCGCTCAGCTGGTTGCCTGAAAAGTAGAGCACTGCTCTACTTCAAGCAACTGGTTGCGCAACTGCTCGGAACTGGTTGCAGGGACATCCACATATAAGCGACTCGGTTGCAAGCAACTAAGTTCACCTCAGTTCACCTTACACTACTTCACCTTGTAGATGGAATAAAAATGTAAAGAAAACCTGTCACCTCATTTATCATAAAAAAATGAAACTTGTAGATGCGGGAACCTTGTTGCACAAGTAATTGCTCAGATGTGGACAAAGCAATTGCTCGCAACTGAGTTGCACAATTTCCGGAGCAATTGGGTTGTGCAACTGATCGCTCAGGTGTGGACCCGGCTTAACAGACAACACATCTTGCAATTGAACACTGTTATAGACTATGCATTTTGCATTGGTGTTTAAAAATGTCATAATAGATTTTGGGAAGAAAAAACTGTCTGGCGAAAAACCATAGGAATCAAAAAATTCTGCACTTCTGTCGTCTGTTAAGTAAATAGCTAGCCAGTGCTCTCCAGGTAAGTTATGGGGGGGGGTATTAATCACTATACACAAAGGTCTTTGCGTCTGTTTATCTTTGGGTAACATGTTGCAGGGAAATACGCCTAAAAATGTCTCTCTGGTTGGTGCTGATTTTGGATTATGTGTGTTTTGTGTTGCAGAGGAGGAGTGAGCCGTGGACCGGCAATTATAAAGAGCACGTCCCTGCACTGCACAGCACAGCACAGCACCGCACTGCACCACTCACGGCACCACGCTTCTCTGGAGCGAGAGCACTGCGTGCACAGAGAACGTGGGGACGGACAAAGTCCCGTTTTTGTTTATTTTTAAGAGAGCTGCCGTGTACCCCCCAATACCATCGCTGGTAAAGGGGTGGACTTATTTTGGGTTATTTGTTATTATTTTTATTATTATTAAAACCCACAGACTGTTTTGGGAGAAAGGATTGTGTGGACTTGATTTATTTACTGCACCACTGCACCTGACTACAACCCCTTTGCAAATTCTTCACGATCCACCAGCAGCAGTTTGACTGTCAGTCGCTTGTCAGCTGTTTCCACAAGTTGAAAGTATTCACGCACGCAGTTTCTATTTTGAAAATCAGGCTGTAGAGGCTTAGTCGGTTGCTGCTCACCGTCAGCATACAGAGCAAAAAAAATTATGTCGTAATGTTTAAAATTGAAGGGGTTGTCCGTGTAACTCCCACTGAAAGCTTTGTCAACAAAGCCCACTGCCACGACTTTTGGTAATTGTCCCAAGAACAGGATTTCCTGATTACAACACGACTGCCTGCGGCTAAACTAAATACTTTCATTTGAACCCGATCAATAGGATATTTGGCATTAGCTGTCAACAGAGCCTCCGCATGGCCGAGCCGTTACAGTGTTTACGTTGCTCATTAAGCAAAATGAATCTCTATTACGAGTGAGTTTAATTTTTATATCAACACCATTCAGCATTAGTTTGTCTTGAAAAAACAAATCAGCGTGCAGGTGTCCCAATAACTCCAATTTTTTGCTTGAAGCTGTGCACTGGCCCTTTTTAAAACCTTCGTTGGCTCCAGTCAGCGTGGTTATTTCGTGATGTCCTGGGGTATCTTTGTAAAACAGACCTGTAGAAAATTGTGTTTTCAGAGTATCTTCGCTGTAATTAAGAACAGCTTCTATAAAAGCCCTGTAGTGATAGCTGTTATTTAATTGACTGACAAGACGGTCCCCCACCGTGATATCAACTTGACTAAAAAGAGATGCTATGGGGTAATTTACAAGGCTCACACGTTCATCCGCCGCAATGTCTGACCCGTCGTCTTTAACTATTTTACAGTTCAGGTACAGCATCATGTTATTTAAATCTAAATAATCTTCACCGTTCCCGGCTATGTAAAATTCCAAAGGGGCATTTTCTGAAAGAGCTGTAAGTGGTGGAACTTCAACATAAATACTTTTTTCGATGCTAGTTTGAGTAGGGGCCATCTGAAAGATATCCAGTTCTGATTTTGCACATTCATCTGGACATCCGTGAACAAATGCCATTGTTAAAAAATATCTCCCCCTGCTCTGTCTATACGTGGTCCGCTTCTTAGACCCTCTTTTGCTTTTATGAGTGTTTCTGCCTTTAGTCGACCGTCTTTTACAAGGAGCAGGCGGCCCCCTAAGCAGCGGCTGTGACGTCTTTCTCTTTCTCCTGATTCCCCTTCTGATAAACATTAGCCCCAAACCTTCTTGTTTGGGTATAGCCCTATTCACTACAGAGCTGGTAACCTGACCCATCATATCTTTGGCGATGTTCCTAGCAGCTGATTTCATATGCGGCTTTACAATTTCAAACCCTCGCTTCATAAGAACATAAGAACATAAGAAAGTTTACAAACGAGAGGAGGCCATTCAGCCCATCATGCTTGTTTGGTTGTTAGTAGCTTATTGATCCCAGAATCTCATCAAGCAGCTTCTTGAAGCATCCCAGGGTGTCAGCTTCAACAACATTACAGAAGAGTTGGTTCCAGACCGTCACAATTCTCTGTGTAAAAAAGTGCCTCCAATTTTCTGTTCTGAATGCCCCTTTATCTAATCTCCATTTGTGACCCCTGGTCCTTGTTTCTTGTTTCAGGTCAAAAAAGTCCCCTGGGTCAACATTGTCTATACCTTTTAGGATTTTGAATTTTTGAATCAGATCGCTGCGTAGTCTTATTTGTTCAAGACTAAATAGATTCAATTCTTTTAGCCAGTCTGCATATGACATGCTGTGGCGGAGTGTCCCGCCCCTATGCATTATTATTTGTATTTTTGTTTGCGGCGCGGATAGAAGCGCAGCGTCTTTTATTACTTATTTAAAAACCCAGTGAGGATGCATGACTGATCAGCTACTGATTATTTAAGTAGCTGACAGTCATGCATCCTTACCAAATGCGTGCAGACTCTGGCCGAGGGGTAATAAGATAATTAACAACTAGTTAACCCCTCGGCCAGAGTATAAGAAGCGGCAGCTGTCCGTTCTGGGGGGTTGTTGAGTATAGAGAGGAGAGTACGGGAGAGCGGAGAGAAAGAGCGAGGAAAAAGAACAATTGCTATATTTAAAAAAATATACTTGTTTCTGTTTGTTTGGCCATCGCGCCTTTTTGTTTTGTGTTTTGTTATTGTTTAAATCTTTTGTTTTTGGTTTGTTAATAAATCCACGCTGAGTGCCATTGCATTCAGCTTCACCCGCCCATCCACTGTTTTGGTTTCAGTTACTTCCTGGTCCGTGACGTCATCACACCTCACCACTGCGAGCCAGCCTGTCACACATGCCTTTTAAACCCAGGATAATTCTGGTTGCTCTTCTTTGCACTCTTCAGAAAAGGCCCAGCCTTCCTAAACAGTGCCCTAAACAAACCTCCAATACCTGCCCCATACATGACAGGCAGTCCCTGAATCCCCGGTAAACCATTTCCTACTTGGCTCTTGTAATAATTTTTGTACAAAGCGGGGTCTCCGTAGGTTTTAATTACAACCATCGTTTTAAAAGTTTGTAGCTTTCACCGGACGAAAATGCAACTTGACAATAACTTTCCCAAATGCAAATGACATGTGCTTGTTCTGGTCTGACTTTATTTCAACTGATACAGTTCCAAAATGATGCGCACTCACTGGGTAATGAGGTTTGTCAAACAATGATGTGATAAATTTGCCATCGTCTCCTTTTAAATTAACACATCGTAACAGAGGGGCGTATGCGTCCAGGGTCCCCCATTACCTTGGGGGACCCTGGACTTAACAGGATAGATCCATTATGGGCAGCAGTGTGGAGTAGTGGTTAGGGCTCTGGACTCTTGACCGGAGGGTCGTGGGTTCAATCCCTGGTAGGGGACACTGCTGCTGTACCCTTGAGCAAGGTACTTTACCTAGATTGCTCCAGTAAAAAACCCAACTGTATAAATGGGTAATTGTATGTAAAAATAATGTGTTATCTTGTAACAATTTTAAGTCACCCTGGATAAGGGCGTCTGCTAAGAAATTAATAATAAATAGTAATAAATAAATCTAACATGTCCTTTATAGTTTTATAATATCCTCTCTGTATGACATAGGTCCTAACGTCTCTTGTTGTTTCTGAAAACAGATCAAAAGTCAAATCTTTGTTGATTGTATTGAACGCATGCGGGTAGTGTATCTCTACCAATGCCACTTCCCATTTCCCGGTCAGCTGTATAGGTTTCACTGAATGATTTGTAAAACAGGATCTTGTGTTGCCTGGAAATAACTCTGAAGAAGCGTTGCTTGTCAGCGTCACGTAAAAACCGTTGTAATCCATTTTAAGTATTTTTCAAAAACTTTGAGCAATATCTTTCACGTCCGAAGCCTTGACCCAACTATTAAATTTAGCACCCCAGCTGACCCACTTAACAAATAACTGTTTGTTAGCGCCTCTCCCCCTGGTAGCCAATATGTTTTGTATGCGATAAGCTCAACCTGCCGCTTTCTTCACCTTTAAACCCCTTCACACATTCTTTGATTATGAAAATTTCATCTGTAAAAGTCTGTTCGTATCCTTTTTCAAATGTTCCCTTTAATTTAGACACTCGCACGTGATCCCCCTTTTTAAATGCAAAGTCTGCCGATTTTCTTTTAAACAAATCCCCATAGACAATTTTCCAAATCTTTAAAGAGTTTAAACTGTTAACATCAGAAGGCCTCGACTTAATAATTCGGTGGTAGCTGTGGTTATAGCTGTGTATAAAGTCTGACAGAACATCTATATACCTGAACGTGTTTCTTGCTGTAAAGTAGTGCCACACTTTTGATTTTATAGTTCTGTTAAATCTTTCAACAACGCTAGCTTTCACATTGCTGCTTGTCACAAAGTGTACAATTTGCTTTTGTTTTAAAACAGCTTGCAAAGTTCTGTTCAGAAATTCAGTACCCTGATCTGTTTGCAGTTTTTTAGGCACACGACCCTGACTAAATATGTTTTGGAAGGCCAGTGCAACTTCGCTCGCCTTTTTGCTCTTCAAAGGGACGACCCATGCATACTTAGACAACACATCTATACACGTTAAAATGTACTTGAAACCATCGTAAAGTTTGAATACTGCCCCATATCTACTAAAACGGCTTGCCATTGCCAATCGATGGTAGACACAACCGTTCGGTTCCTCTCAAAATGCACCCTGGCTGGCTTATGTACAGTGTATGCGTCTTGTTCCGAAAGCCAGTTTGACTCTTGCAATTTTGCAAGAATGGGCAAAAATTGCAGGATCCAGATGTGCAAAGCTGGTAGAGACTTACCCAAAAAGACTCACAGCTGTAATAGCTGTAAGGTGCTTCTACCAAGTATTGACTGGGGGGGGGGGGATACTTATGCAACCAACAAATGTCTTTTTTTTTGTTTAATTAACTTTTGTGTCACAATAAAAAATATATTGCACCTTCAAAGTGTTAAGTATGTTGTGTAAATCAAATGGTAAAAATCCCAATTAAATCCATTTCAATTCCAGGTTGTAACACTACAAAATGTGGAAAAGTCCAAGGGGGGTGAATACAAGGCACTGTATATATATATATATATATATATATATATATATATATATATATATATATATGTAGGAGGGTTTATTTAAGACCCCTTAAGCACAGACAAATAAGCAGCCAATGTAAATGTTCTTTGTCAATGGTTTTATTTTATTTTAAACAATAATGTTGAAGACATTTTAAACCATTTTAAAATATACATGTTATATATTCAAACGGGACACCACAAAATCCTGATTAGTAACAGTCACTTTACAAAGAAATGAGGCACTGTCTTCCAAAGCATTCATCACCGCCTGTCTCTCCCCATCCTTGTAACCTTTAGCACAGATCATAGCTATTCTTTCTAACATGCAGTAAAATGTGCCTGCTGTAACAATTGGGACTGCATTTCCAAATGATCGGCGCAAAATTCTCTGAATCCTCATGAAAACACCACCCGCCATTCTCATCGACCCTTCTGAAAAATATAAATCCAGCATCAGTTCTGAACCCTCATGAAAACACCACCCGCCATTCTCATCGACCCTTCTGAAAAATATAAATCCAGCATCAGTTCTGGTACATTTTGCATGAATGCTTCAACATCGGCCAAATGTTTGGCAGCCGCCGGTTCCAATGTGATCATTTTTCGACCCATTTTACTACACATTAGATTTGTAATTACAGCTTCCAGGACAGATTCACGAAATGTATGTACACTTATTCTCTCAGGAAAAGGGCTCCTGTCTTGATCCTGTAAATATAGGGCAAAATGTAACGGGTTACAACAGGACACACACACACACACACACACTCGAACACACATGTGCGTTTATACATCTGCGTAAAACATCTTGTAGTGTTTCTTTTTAACAACACGATTAGCCATTTCCAATATTTCACTGTCTGCATTTTCAAGAAGGTTTTTAATAGTCACCAATGTCTGGTGATCTGCCCTAATAGCTTTTAAACGTCTAACAATTTCCTTTTCTGTTTCGGCTGTAACATATATATACCACGCTTAGCTTTTGCTATGCAGAGTATTGTCGACATCAGATGTGTGATGCTTATTTTGTTACAGATAATAGACACAGTTGAACAGACATCTCCTTGATCATTTTCAAAGCTTAGACACGTGTGGTGCTTTTGCCACGGTTCATCAATTTCACAAGCATAGCAGTCATCAACCAGAGTGACCTTGACACATTTTAATAACACAGAGCCTATAACAGCATTTACAGTGTTGGTCATTATGTATTGTACACGATCATAGTCATTTTTAAAACTACTCGGCATATCGTTCTCATTGCTACCAGCAAGACACGCACAAAAACACGACAGGTTCATTTTAGAAGGAGTTGTGCAGCCCGCTGTTTCAGTTACTCCAGCGTCGTTCTCATCTTTATTCTGATAAGAAAAAGAAAACACTATAACTAAAATATTTAGGCAAAATCAACCCTCCATTTTAAGTTGTAATAATTTTATATTTACCATCGATCCCTCTTCGTCGGATGTCGAATCAAGCATATCGATTCCCGAGGTGTTACTCATCACCTCCTCTGAGTCAGCAGCAACCACCTTCTGTTCAAGGGGTGCCCTGCGTTTCCACTAACAATACAAACAACAAAATATTAAATGCACTTTACATTTTAAGATTCTAAAATAGTTTAAAGGCTATGTACAAGTTAAAGATTTACCTCAACATCCGCCTGGTCGTCATTAGTCGCCAGTTCAGTCTTCACGGGTGTCTGATACAAGGTGTCCTCTTCGATCACGGCCAGGAAGGACATCAATGTTTTCTTTAGCGTTTTGCATTTGAAGAGCCATTATTTAAGAGAAAATATAGAACCAACAGCACTTACAGAATAACAGCACAAAAGAGTAGTTCGTTCTTGTGCAAGGCTTTTCATTAAGAATTTGCATATATTTATACCCAAAACAGAGGCCCATTGCCCCCATGCAGTTATTGCGAATTGGTCAGCTTGGTAAACATTTTCAAGGGGCCCCAACCCCTAGCCCGTTGGTTCTGGGCCGCTATATTCTAAACTGGGTGACCAGCAACCCCACTTAGCAGAGGAACAGTGATGCTGTTAGCCAGTGCTGGCACACCTAGTTTCTTATCTTTGAGCGACGCCTCTTAGTTTCAGGTTGGGGGCATCTTTTCATAAATGGTTCTCTTTGCCCCAGACACCGTCAAGCACAGCCGCATTTAAGGTTTGTAGCGTTTTATTTAAAAATGTTTTTTCTTTAACCAAATATATTGTAACAAGTCTAACATCGCCGCAACAACAACGCATAGTCAATGTTTGTATTATTTTGTATTGTTTTTTTTTAATGTTTTAAACTCAAGGCACTTTGTAGCGCATTTCAGGAGAGTCCTGTGTTTCGTTACATGTGCTTCATTTAAAGATGAATCAATCACAGACCCGCATAAGCGGTGAAAAATAAATAAGACAGTAAAGGTTGTGTGGTTCAGTGGTTAAAGAAAAGGGCTTGTAACCAGGAGGTCTCTGGTTCAAATCCCACCTCAACCACTGATTCATTGTGTGACCCTGAGCAAGTCACTTAACCTCCTTGTGCTCCGTCTTTCGGGTGAGACATAATTGTAAGTGACTTTGCAGCTGATGCACAGTTCACACACCCTTGTCTCTGTATGTCGCCTTGGATAAAGGCGTCTGCTAAATAAACAAATAATAACAATAATAAAAATGCTAGCATAGCCATGTATACTGGTTCTCCCATTTTATTTTGTTTTATTAATTTATTTATGTATGTGTTTTAAACTGTTTAGCATGTTTTTTAGTCTTTTTTCAACAGACACGCGTCTCTGTTCTCTGTACCATGTAGCATTTCTCTGCTTTTAAGTACATGCCTTGTAATCCTGTTTTTACCATATTACCTATGGTTTTATTTTTTCAACTCTTTATACATTTTTAGTTTTCTCTTTTACTAATTTCCCAATTTCAAGCTTGTTTATTTTTTCACCCATTAAACCTTTTTGTTTGCACCCATTTTACCGTTTATTTTATTTTTCTGAAATAAAGCAACTGTACAACCCTGTTTTCAAACTCATTTTTATTTGGTTTTACCGTTCTATTTATTTTTCTGAAATAAAGAAAACTGTATACCCCTGTGTGACAGGGTGGCTGGGTGGTGACGTCAGGTCAGAAGCAGGAAGGAAACAAACTGACACCAATTAAGCAGTACTGCAGTTTAAAAAGAAAGACGCGGCGGCGCACCGTTTTATTTTTAAATAACAAAAATAAATACAAAGTTTAAACAAAAAAACACACTGTCCTCACAGAGCTAAAACAAAAGGTTTTATATTTAAATACAAAACAATAACAAAACTTGCGGCGCTTTGCTGTCATATATAAATAAATCATAACGATAATAATAATACAACAATACAACAAAAGAAGTACAAAAACTGCACAGGTAGCATTACTATGCGTGACTGCCAGCTAATTCAATAATCACCAGCTGACAGTCACGCATTCCCACGAGGTATTTTAAAACAAAACACACAAATACATTTTTAAATAAATACAAATAACAAAACATACGGCACTTCGCCGACAAATATAAATACAATAATAAATCATAAAAACACAAATTACAAAATAACACAGGGGCAGAGGGGGGACCCCGTTCTATAATAAAATAAATAAATCAATGTACTGGGCACCTCGCCCTGTTACACCCTGATTTCAAACTTATTTTTCTAAAAGGTCTGTTTTATTTTATTTTATTTATTTATTATTTATTTATTTATTTATTTTCCCCATTTTACCGACCCATTTGTTTTTCTGAAATAAAGAATATAACAAACTGTATACCCCTGTTTAGCCATTTCACTCTTAAATACAATTAAATATAAAAAAAATAATACCCCATTTTAATGTGATAAACTACAATCACGGAACATGGTTTCCAAAAATACATTAAAAACTACATACATGTGACAGGATGGGAGGGGGGATTTCCATATTTGCATTAAAACTACAAAACTTAACAGGAAGGGAGGGTGGGACGTCCAGAGTTGCTTAAAGACTACAAACATATGACCAGAACTGGGAGGCGTGACTTCTGGTCGATTCTGATTGGATAAGGGGACCTGTCAAAACCAAATGCTGCATTCTCATTGGTTAAAAATTAACATGGTGATATCTAATATAGCTTAATACTACTAAGGCAACAGTGGAGCAAGTTAAGATAATGTTTAAATGTTAATTAAGTGATGTATATGGCTCATCTTTGTTTCTGTGTGGCAGTGAGACTGACAACTTGCTGGGCATGGCAGAGAGAGATTGATTGATTGATTCACTGTATTGGGATGGAAGTCTGCATCGCAAGGGAGGCTGGGAGGTAGGTCGCAGAGAGCTGATATCCCCCGCTGAGAAGGCAACATTCTTACACAGCGTCTTGAGTTATGGGCACGTGTCTTTCTGAGCAGACCTAATGGAAAACATATGAATGTACAAGTGATGAAAACCAAAATTAAAATAAAAATAACTTTAAAACTAAAAATCCTATCAAATATTCACCACTGTTGGAAATAAGTCTGCAGAGACAGCTACCTCTGCTGGAAAATTACATTATAATTTGCATTGTACACATGGGACATTTTACATTTTTGAATACCCTATTAATCTTTTAAAATACTAATACTATTTAAATACTGTTTTTAAAAAAATTAGACATCACAAAGGGTTCATGTTCCAAAGGACATCACTCTACCCCCTACCTTTGTCAAGATATTAATGATTGAAAATCGGAGTTTAACATAGAAACTAAGCTGAAACCACAACTATCATGCCACTGCAATTTCATAAGAAGGTTAAAATGTGTCCCTTTTTCTCTGTTGTTTTGAAGGGTTACAAAATGGCAGTGGTTTATGTGCAAACAGTTATTATCAGCACTTTCTAATGTAGAATATGGAGATTGCAAGAATATAATCATTTTGTTTAATATAACATTGTATTTTCTAGGCAACGTAGAAAATAAAATCTATACTAATTACATACTGAAGACCAAAAAGCCCATGGAAAGAAATCATGCTTTTTGGGTTTTCTGGAAATATAACTCTCTGTACAAATGTTACTTTCAATTTGGAGATCAAAGCTGTGGCTCTCACCTCTGTCTACAATACAAACACTGAAGAACAAGAATACTTTCATCTCTGTTGTTAAAACATGCTCTTTAATCTCATGACCTTGCCCCAGAAATTACCTGTGATGACTACAGAAAGTGGTATTAGCCTGTATAAAGGGTACCTCTATCTTGTCCTTTTATCTCTACTCAAGTCACTTGAGGTTTGTCAGAGAAGATGTACCATCATAGAAACATTTTAAATAGGATGATTCACGAAAGGTAGAGTCTAGGTAATACACGTACAGAGACATAAGGGCATAAAACTTTTTGTCAAAACAAGACTTTTTTTATACATTTAAACTGGTCTGCTGTACATGTAATTTAATACAATTAATGACTTGCTATTTTAAAGGATATTGACATGTATTTCTGTTGAATTACAGAAATATGTGAATTTGCACTTATTAGTCCCTGCTTAAATAAAATGTCTACTGTTAATTCAAATAAAATCTCGCAATTTTTTGATTTTTCTGTAGCTTCAGTCAACTGTAATGTGTTAAATGTACAGGGACATTCTAATTGCTATGGAAGCTTGTATGAAGTTAGAAAGCATGTGATACTGATATTAAAAGCTTGAATGGGGTTGGGTGTGGTAAGCTACAGGGTAGTTGGTGTTTGTTTTGTTTTTATTAAAGTGGTGTACGGAATTATTTCCCCCCATATTCTCCCCCAATTCAGAATGCCCAATTATGTTTCCTTTATCACAGATATCCCCACAAAAACTTAAGGTCAGGGGGGCATCCTTATATTTCACGAGTAAGCCAGTTGTCTCTTTACACCAAGAAGCTCTACAGTGGATGTAGGTAAGCTACCCTGGAGGATAAAAGCCAGCTCTGAAGGTGTCCGCTAACTGAGCGCTGTAGCTCAGTGAGGAGAAACTATCCCTGTGGATTTTGCTTCCCGAACCCACAGGAGCGCCAGAGCCAATGCAATGCTCCCTTTGTAATCCCCAGTGAAAATTTCAACTTTGCACAGCCAGGGGCCGACACTCTCCTGACTGTATGACTCACCCTTTTCACCATGTGGTTGTGCCTTTATAAGGAGAGTACAGCCCATTGGGTCGAGAGCAAAGTGGGCAGTGAGTTTTTTCTTTGTTCCCAGACTAACTTCATAGACCATATAATAGAGCCTGTGGCATGCACACGCATCAGTTCACATGTGATTAAAACCTAGACCTGAAAATCTCTCTCATTAGTCTGCTGTGCCATCTATAAAGAGTTTTAAAATAATGTACTGGTACCATACTATGGAAAAGGGTTCAAAATCCCAAATTTGATATTGGAAATAACAAACAAGTTACTAGTAACAACATATGTTGCTTTCAGACAATTAATATTAGCATTTACAAGTATGTTTCAGATATGTGTTTACTTTCTGAAATGGCATTAAACAGAATTATCTCTGTACTGCATGTCTCTGTACTGGAGGGCAACAGGATTCATTATCCCTTCCTACAGCATGGAACGAAACTCTTACAAATCAAACACATAGCCCAAAGAGCAATTTAAATTTCTAAAAGCTTAGAGATATCAAATCTGTGAGACATATAGTACCACACAACACTTTTCTTCTTATCTGTTTGAACACAATGCTGTTCCAGAGCCTCACATAGTATAGAGAGGTAGTATGGGGGGCTTATTCTATAATCCACATGAGGTCTCTTTCCTTTTGTGTTCTTCCATAGATCACAGGTACATAGAGGACAGAATTGTACTTCTATCGTAATTGAGCTACACAAGTTGAATGCTTTGACCTCTTGAAAGAAGTGTTTTTACAGCAAAATGATATTCCCCATCTGCAATGTTAGAATGATAGAATCAAAGGGACAGGTCTCAAATGATTTCCATTTTTATCAGTTTTTAATTTATTGGAAGTGGGGGTATATAGACACATGAAGTTTAATAAAACTGAAGTTCAGGAGGAGGGACGGACCCCACGCATTACGTCATCTAATTGTAACCTATTGGAATATATAAATACCCATGTAACTCACTCTCTCTCACGTTTGATTCATTCACATCCCTCCACCTCCCCATCTCCACCAGGAACTTATCCCAATTACAATCACTATGGGGGGTCTCCTGCCTCATCCAAACGACCAGGTAGTGTGCCCTCAAACCAAGCAGGTTTGATACCAAATTGTTTCCAGTCAACCTTCACAGATGGGGGACACTGCTGCTGTACCCTTGAGCACTTAACCTAGATTGCTCCAGTAAAAACCCAACAGTATAAATGGGTAATTGTATGTAAAAATAATGTTTTATCTTGTAACAATTGTAAGTCGCCCTGGATAAGGGCGTCTGCTAAGGAATAAATAATAATAAGTAGACATTTTGTAATCTGCAAGTGACCTACCAAACCAGGTAACTACAGACCAATAAGCCAGACTTCTATTATATGTAAACTTATGGAAACTATAATAAGATCTAAAATGGAAAATTACCTATATGGTAACAATATCCTGGGAGACAGTCAGCATGGTTTTAGGAAAGGGAGATCGTGTCTAACTAACCTGCTTGACTTTTTTGAGGAAACAACATTGACAATGGATAATTGCAAAGCATACGACATGGTTTATTTAGATTTCCAGAAAGCTTTTGACAAAGTCCCGCATAAAAGATTAATTCTCAAACTGAACGCAGTAGGGATTCAAGGAAATGCATGCACATGGATTAGGGAGTGGTTAACATTTAGAAAACAGAAAGTACTGATTAGAGGAGAAACCTCAAAATGGAGCGAGGTAACCAGTGGTGTACCACAGGGATCAGTATTCGGTCCTCTGCTATTCCTAATCTACATTAATGATTTAGATTCTGGTATAGTAAGCAAACTTGTTAAATTTGCAGACGACACAAAAATAGGAGGAGTGGCAAACACTGTTGCAGCAGCAAAGGTCATTCAAAATGATCTACACAGCATTCAGAACTGGGCAGACACATGGCAAATAACATTTAATAGAGAAAAGTGTAAAGTATTGCACGCAGGCAATAAAAATGTGCATTATAAATATCATATGGGAGATACTGAAATTGAAGAAGGGATCTATGAAAAAGACCTAGGAGTTTATGTTGACTCAGAAATGTCTTCATCTAGACAATGTGGGGAAGCTATAAAAAAGGCCAACAAGATGATCGGATATATTGTGAGAGGTGTTGAATTTAAATCAAGGGAAGTCATGTTAAAACTTTACAATGCATTAGTAAGACCTCACCAAGAATATTGTGTTTAGTTCTGGTCACCTCGTTACAAAAAGGATATTTCTGCTCCAGAAAGAGTGCAAAGAAGAGCAACCAGAATTATCCCGGGTTTAAAAAGCATGTTGTATGCAGACAGGCTAAAAGAATTGTATCTATTCAGTCTTGAACAAAGAAGACTACGCGGTATTCAGATTCAAGCATTCAAAATCATAAAAGGTATAGACAATGTCAACCCAGGGGACTTTTTTGACCTGAATAACAAGGACCAGGGGTCACAAATGGAGATTAGATAAAGGGGCATTCAGAACAGAAAATAGGAGGCACTTTTTTACACAGAGAATTGTGAGGGTATGGAACCAACTCCCCAGCAATGTTGTTGAAGATGACACCTTGGGATCCTTCAAGAAGCTGCTTGATGAGATTCTGGGATCAATAAGCTACTAACAACCAAACAAGCAAGATGGGCTGAATGGCCTCCTCTCATTTGTAAACGTTCTTATGTTCTTCTTATGTTCTTATAAGTGTCCTAGTTTTTTTTTGAAAAGCATACTTGCAGTCTTACATTCTGTAACCTCTGTGGTCTAATATTTTGCATTACTTGGCTTAAACTCAGTGAATAATAAGCCTACACATTACACATTTTATTCTATTAAATTTCCACCAGTCAAGTCTCATCATTTGTTCAATTACTTCAGAGTTTTCTCACCAACACTGTCACTTTATTATTTTTTTTATTAAATGTACTTTTCTAGTTTTCAGAAGTTAAATGTTATTTAATTTTATATTTCAACAGGAATGTATGTTCTGTTTTATTCAGTTGACAGGAATTGTACAAAAGTTATTGTATTTCTTGCTCTTATTGTATTACTTGTATTGTAACGCTTGAAATGTTTTTGCTTACGATTGTAAGTCGCCCTGGATAAGGGCGTCTGCTAAGAAATAAATAATAAATAATAATAATTGTAAAATGTATAAGTACATGTATTATTTGAAATACAGTGACTCTCAAAAGTATTCACCCACCTTGGACTTTTCCACATTTTATTGTGTTACAACATGGAATCAAAATTTAATCAATTATTTTCTGTTTTATATTTGTAATTAATTTAGAACAATGTGTAGATTTTATTTTTCACTTTGACATTATGGTCTTTTTTGTGTTGATCAGTGGCAAAAACTCCTAATTAAATCCATTTTGATTCCATGTTGTAACACAATAAAATGTGGAAAAGGGGGGTGAATACTTTTGAGATCCACTGTATGTTCTGCGTTATGTGACATGGTTTCCTGGCAAAAATGTCAGATTCCCTTATGTAAAATGTTCAATGCATGGAAACCATACTTTCACTTTATTTGCCATGAAAAAAGGGGGTATTTCTAGGGAAATGAAAGGCTTTGCATGCAATGTACAGGGCAAATCTTTATATGGCCCAACCTAGATGGCTCGAGTGAGAAAAAAAAAAAAACACACACACAAGGAAATTGTTTAAGTAAGGAAGCAGTCCCTAAAACCAAAACTATCTTAGAAAACGTAACAAACTGGTGAGCTTACAAAACACCACATATTTGATGAAGTAGACATAAAGGCAAAATATGTAAGATCACTGCAGATTACCACCTCCAGAACAATTTAAATACCTTGCAGACTTGCCACATGAAAAAAGTGCTTTCCTGGCTACCCACTGGATATACGTTTTAGAACTGGTGGAAATGTCACACTCCAGGCATGTTTATAATGCAATTGTTATTGTCTATTGAATAAACAAGTATTCTGTGGTTTTCTTTCAATGCACATATTTAATTGTGTTAACATGTGCACATTGTTTTATCGTGCTACAGTATCTCTCAGTATTGGAGAACGAGATCCACGTAAAAGGCTATTCATGTTTCTTTGGAGGTATCACCACTCCAACTATTTTTGAGTTGAGACCACCTGTGGTTTCAATATTTTGTCTGCTGGTTACCTACAGCTGCTTTGTATTCTACTGTACTTTATTTAAACGAAAGGAGCACTGTCCAAGAATGCAACTGTAACTTCCAGCAACAAAATACTTTAATTCAGAGCAACAATGCACGTTTTTATTTTTTATTTTCAGACAATACAGTACAGGGTTATTATAAAGTCACTTATAAAGCTTTAGACAGATTAAAAAAAAAGTATAAATCGCTGCACATCCTTCAGCTTGAAACAGTGGGAATCCAAGGTTCAGGGATGTCTCTGCTGAATCACTGGGCTGATTTAGGAACTGGCAGGACATGTTCTGGGGTCAGTCAGCATTAATGGGACAACATTTCTTTTTTTTCTTTTTTCTATACAGTATTTACACATAGTAAACACATAATTGTACACTAATTACATAAAACTACTGTAGAAGGTACTGCTTACACTGACATTCACAAGTTCCCAAAGCAGCACAATCAGGGGACGCAATTAAAAAGTAAAAGTAGCAGAAACTGTGAAATTAAAATCGAAATTTCAAAAACAGTGCTATATGCAATATATAACAGAGCTAATGTATTACATAGCAAAAGGTGAGTGTTTTTACGACCATCACCACCAGAGAGTACTGTTGTCTTGACTATCCATCAGTTGCCGGTTCCATTCCACATGAAATCACAGCTGGAGTGCCTCATTTCTCTCGCTCCTCTACCTCTCTCTCTTTCTGCGAGTGGCTTCAAAGAGTCTCCGTTCAGAGCACATATCAACAGCTAAAGGCATTAAGAGTCACCATTCTCAACAGATCAAGAGAACTCCGCATCTCTCAGAACCACTAAGACAGGAAGCAGTCTGCTAGAGCCAAGAGGAAAGATTACACATGCCAGACGATGCTGATTGTAGTGCATTTCTAACAAATTAAGTGTTTGAAGTTGCTTGCCAAAGAGACGCCTGGAAGACAGAATTTCAGAAACTATTTTTAACTATTTAAAAAAAACTATTTAAAAAAACACCTTATAAAGTAGCCAACAGGAAGCAAATAGTTACAGAAAATACTGGATTAATTTGTAGTGCTGAGCTTGTCAGGTTTAGGAAGAGTAAAAGCGAAATGGAATTACCGACGTTGGACGGGATATCCACAGCGGTCATAGAGTGCATGGTGATACAAAGCAACTTCTCTTCTAATTACACAACGAATTTGACTTTGTATTACAACACCACCACCTGTGGAAACGGCTCTGTGACAAGGACAATAACACCTCAACGTCCTAAAGGTAAGAACGAAAGCAAATTCGGTGCAGTTACACTTCACATTAGATTAGTTTATATACTACTGATAATAAAATCCACAAATGTATTTTGTCCCTCTAGTTTGGTGCGTTCTTTCACGCTTAACACTATATCAAAAATAAGTTTAAAAACATGATGCACATAGCTTACCATCAAAATATATATATATATATATATTTATGTTTTTATTAATATGTATTTCGAAATGAAACGTTTAAAAACATATAAAGTTATACCAGAGTATTACTGAAACAGACTTCCAAAACACTGCAGTACAGATGAAAATTTGCAACCAGCAGCAATTTTTATGTTGGTATGAAAAACAACTTTTGTTCTATTATAAATGTTTGCTAAGTAAAATGCAAGTTTGCATATGGCTTTTAGTTATGTTTTGCCAAAACATTCCTGTCATTCGAAATAAATAAAATCACGTCTCTCGGGTTAATTTGACCAAATTAAAAGTAATTGTGGAGTTAAACTAACAGTTACATTATGTTTTAATAACTTGCTGCACCTATTTTATTTAATTGGTTATTTTAAATATTATATACAACAAACAAAAGTAGTTAGAAATACAAATCAATCAAAAGATTTTGCTAAAATAGTTGAACAAATGTATTTTATGAATGCGGATCGTTTTGATATTTGTACAGTATATGTTTACATATACAGAGGGGCATTTTGACGCAATAACTTTGCGAATTTTAACATACTGAGCCTAGTATAATGACATTTTATTTGCCGGGAGGTCTGTGGTCATACAGTATACTAAGTGGCAACAGCATTTAAAATTGATTTTTGTCACCGTTTATGTAAGCAATATTCTCAATTCAACACGCCATTGAATACAATTTATCAAAATCTGTAGGTGCTCGGGCTTTTTTCAAATAGTAGAGCCTTGGATTTATTGGATTTATCGAGTAAAGCAATGTATCTTAACATGTCACACGTTGTTTCAGTCCAGTGGACAAGACTTTCATATTCAGTGCTGTATTTAACAGATCCAATAACAGATGTATATGTTTTTACCAATGTATTACTAGAGAATCAAAACCATTAAAAAATATCAATCATTTAAATAACTAACCTGAGCCATATTGTTGACAGAAGTAACAGAAGATGAATATACTGTAACTAGCTCAGTTATTTCAAAATGAGCTAGGCTAGCTAAACTGATTTTTTTTTTTATAGAAAAGGCAGTTGTGTAACATAAAGAGGCAAGATAATAATTTCTCCAGCAACATCAAAGCAGGCAATCCTGACATTGAAATCTGGAATACTGCTTCCTGCATAAAATACAACTTAAGTATAGAAAACTAGCAAGTGATCGAACATCAAAACTGGAAACTGCTTTTTAGTAAAAAGCTTTAACATCAGGTCAACTAAAATATTTGTTTACAAACTAAATATTCGTATTAGTTTTAAAAAGGATTTTAGAACATTGTTAGAACTTTTATTGTCTTTTATTGTCATTAGAACTTTAAACTTTTTCCAATCCCTGTTGCACATGCAGCCGTTGCCTCACTCATCTGTTTCACTCCACTTCTTCCTACAGGAATTTTTCTGGACTAGCTAAATAAATCAGTAAAGCAAATTCATAAACTGTAACATGTGCAAGGATAGCAAAGTATTACAATTTTATTAGCAAGCTGAAATTGGTATCTAACTGTGCTGTATCGCACTGTTTTGTTGTTTTCGCCTGTTTAGTTGATAATGGCTAACTTAGAAGAGCAGGGAAAATGACCCCGCTAGACACGCCCCTGTGCACAATCCTTTCTTCACTTTTATTCCCCCTTTTTAGTATAATTGTGGTTTGACAACTGGAAGCAATGTATACCAAATAGCTATTGGACATGACATTAACTATGTACGTTAAGATATGAACCAAATATCCAAATACAAACAACATAATAAATAAGTATGTTTGTAATTCTGAACACAGCCATGGAAACTGATCATTAAACCACCAGCTGTGTACTGTATATGAAAACAGATGGATTTAGTGAAGAGGATTTAGTGAAGATTATTCTTGTTCAGTTGCTTTCATAGGCATGCAGTGCGTAGATAAAAATATACCATATACCATATAGTACATATGTGCTGTCTACACAAGTACATATGCACATATACACAATTGTATATACAACAAGTACACACACACACACACATATATAGAGAGAGGTAGATAAATAGATATATAGCTAGATATATACTTACAGCAAATGGGTGCACTGCTGTTTAGGCACTGACTGTGAAGCTCACCTTTATACTTTAACACATAACATTTTTTAACCAAAGTAATTTTTAACTGACTATTTAAAGTGTACTTATTTATTTAAAATATTTACCAGGAACATTCATTTAAACTATTGTAATAGCGTTTACTGGAGATACAGTTTTTGTGTAGTCTATTGGAGGTGTTGATGTTCCTATAGCATTTGTACAAATCAGCATGAGCTGTATAAAAGTGTACAAAAACAGCAAAAGTCATCAATACCAAAGGCTGTGTTGCATTTATCTACCTAAAAGTTGAAACTGTTTCTCATAATATTTTCATGATTTACTGCCTCAACAAAATACAATAAGGTAATTCCAACTATATGGTTAGTTTTATTCAGAAGTTTATGGTCACAATCACTAGTTGAAGGCAATTTACTGTTGTTCTTTTGTGCTTTGAGGTAATAAACAGTATAGTAAAATCTAGATGGTTTGTTTTAGCTTTTACAGAGACCTTTATCTAAGCTGCCCTCTGGTAACCTGTCATGTTGAATTAAATGCTTTTCTGTCCTGTTATCTGTCCTGCTCAAAACTACTTTCTGTGGAATTCTCAGTTAGTTCATTCATAATGTAAGAATTAAATACTTTGAACAAAAAGATTTTACAAACCCCTTCGTTGTACAGTGTTCCCTCTAAGGCTAAAATTAAATAACAGTATTCTGCTTGTATACTGTTATTTAAATGGTCTGACTGGCAGTTGTACGTGACATGCTATACAAATGTATTGTGGTTTATTCTTTTTTTCTGCTATTTCTGTACAGTGCTTTGTGATACTTTTGTATAAAAAGCACTATATAAATGCAATAAATAAATAAACAGTCAGCACTCACATATCCGACCCTATAAAATTTTGACTTCAGTGACGGTTAAACGCGTGTGATGCATATCTGATTATTTTATCTGATTTGACGTGTATGTAGGTGTGCACGTTGTAACCTGACCCCTACCACCCAAATAACCCCCTGCCCTGCACACACACACACATTTTGTACGGGAAGAAAAAATATGACTTGAGTTTGAGGAACTGTACAGGGAGATCTTGATTCTCATTTTAATGATTTAATGATGTTAGCATACGAGTTGGGGGGGGAATAACACATCAGTAAAAGACAAAAATGTTTTTTCAGGGAACACAAAAAGATACAATGTCAAAAATACATAGCTGAAAGGGCTGTGTATTAAAATAGGTAGGCTTCCATTTAGATGTACTGAAGTTGGTTTTGTTGGTACAGTACTATATTTTCAACAGAAGCAGTATTTCAGAATGATGTGATTCTGAAAATATCACTTGCCAAAAGAAATGAACTGTAATACAGTACATACTTTTAAATCTGGTATGTACTTGTAGCAGTATGTAAAATTCTCAATTAACGACAATACAGCGAAATGAAATCAAAATGTTACCCACGCACAGAACTGCTTAAAGCGTAAATGGCAATGCAATTTAGCAAAAGATTGAAAAAACAACAACACCAGTTTCCAGAATGAAAACAGAATCCAAAGTCAGTATTCAAAATTGCAGAATATATGCTCGATAAGGCCCTAATGTCACAGTTCACTTGCAAATGAAAATGCACAAAAGCAACTAAAGATCACAGATTTTAAAAAATGCATCACAGTATCTAAAACTGTTTAATGATTAACTTTTACATTACCATGCTTTGTCTTGTTCACTTTGTTTTTGGAGGATGCGCTGTGTAACTACAGTGCACAATAAAGACAGACTGATTTGCCTGTGACTGTTAAACAAGTACATTGTAACATTGAAGAGATGGGCTTTGTATCGGAAAACTGGTGGCGGAGTCAGAAATCGCGTGTGACGGCCAAGTGCATTAATTTAACATAGAAGGGAAAAAACAACAAAAAAGTGTCACGGATGGCTGATGTGGGTGAGAACTAATTGTGGGGTGTTGCGCTCATGTTTATTCATTAAACAAAAATAATAACGCACTGTTAAACAAAACAGAAAACAAAACGGCCCTATGGCCAAACAAACAAAACCTATAACAAGTATCACCAGCATGAATAGCAGTGTGTTATATTAATTTGTCTGGCTTGGTTTACATGCACTTGAAAATGACTCTACAGTCATGACTGTGTGACATTGTCACACGAATACATCGTGAAACACACATACACACACACACACACGCACTATACATTTATGGACTACTTCAACACTAGAACCGCCGCGGTTATACTCATACCTACAACCGCCGGTACATTTTAAACACCGTCTAAAATGAAAGACAAACTATCGGATACAACTCAAAAGTTTTATTCAAGCACATCATAGCAAACGTCTGCACAGCCGAAACGCTGTATTTAAATGAACAGTTAAACATAAAAGGGTTTATTTTCTAACTTACCACATATAAAGCACTACTTCAAAAAATGAAAAACTATAATAAAATAAACATTTCAAAAGAAACTAATGTGTAAACAGGTATATGTACATACAAAACTGTAAAACGCTCAACTCTCGACGCTCGACGCTCGGTGCTCGGCGCTTTGACGCTACACGCTCGACGCTCGGCGCTTCGACGCCACACGCTAGACGCTCGGTGCTTCGACGTTACACGCTCGACGCGTCGGCGTTATGACGCTTGGCGCTTCGATGCTAGACGCTCGACGCTCGGCGCTTCGATGCTCGACGCTCGGCGCCTCGACCCTACACGCTCGACGCGTCGGCGTTCTGATGCTCGACGCTCGGCGCCTCGACCCTACATGCTCGACGCGTCGGCGTTCTGACGCTCGACGCTCGGCGCTTCGACGCTAGACGCTCAACTCTCGACGCTCGGTGCCCGACGCACCTTCGATGTCGTGCTCGACGGAAATGTCGGGCTTCCATCGTTGCACGTCTTGCCAGGCGAAGCTGCCTGCCAGTGACCCGCACGATGAGTTTGTGGCATGTCTTGGGCCAGAACACGCCGCATCCGCGCTGGCGGATAGGGCTTTTTGCCACCGTTGTGCTGGTTTTCAGACACGCACCCTTTGGCAAAGGGCTAAGAAATCAGTGGGTGGGCACTCTCCCTCCTTGGGATCTTCCCACACCATTTCTGCCCCGCCGACGTCTACGGCGACGCCGCCAGGGCGACTGCAGCTCTCCACGAGCCCGGCCTCCCAGATTACAGCTGGTCAGGGGTCCCCCACCAGACGCGCTAGGGCTCGCAGCCCCTTCCCTTCTAGGGTATGCCCTCGTCGGGAGTCTAGGTTGCCCTCCAGATCGCCTCGACGTAGAGGACGCTCTCGTTCCCCTCGTCGCGACAGGCGATGCAGAGACAGGTCAGGGGTGGTAGAGCTAACCTCCAAGATGTCTCAGTTCATGGAGATGATGATGGGACAGCAGTCTCTTCTCATGTCCCTAGCTAATGCAGTGCCTCGAGCCCCAGAACAACTCACTGGGCCCGTCGCTAACCAGCCAGTGGCTCCTCTACAACCTCCATTGGCCGTTTCCCTTCCACTGCAACCTCAGGACTGGGATATCGATGCCATTTCCAGGGATGCATCTGACATCCTGGAAGGGGACAGTATAGGGGCTGAGGTAGCCTCCCAGCACTCGGATCAGGTCGCTGAGTCAGAGGTGATGGATACTGACGACCCTGTGTGGTCTGTGGTGGACAGAGCAACCCGCCACTTGGGCATCGATTGGCCTGGGACAGAGCTTCCCCGGCGATCTCTGTTTGAGTCACCTTCAGCCCAGTCCCATCAGTCCAGGATGCTTCCGGCATTCCCGGACTTTGTTAAAGAGGTGCAGTCTACTTGGGGGGCTCCGGCCTCTGCTCCTGCGACGTCTCGCAAGGCTTTGGCCTTTACTATGCAAAGGGCTAGTGAGGCCGGTTTAGCGTCCTTTCCACCGGTGGACGCTGCGTTCACCGCGTTAGTGAAGACGCCGACACTATCTGGGCTTACTAAAGACCCAGCTTGCCCCAATAAGCAGTGCAGGACCACAGAGATGCACCTGAAAAAGGGAACTCTGCGGCCACGGAGGCAGTTAGACTGTCTAATATAGCCAGTCTACTGACGGTTTACCAGGCGGCACTCCTTCGAGACCTACCTGAGTGCCCTTCTGCGGCCCTCAGAAGCGAGCTAGGCACACTCAGTCAGCTGCTGGTGAAGCTAGCCCAGCTCAATGCGCGGGCTCAGGGCAGGAGCATCGTGTCTATGGTGGTGGCCAGAAGACAGCTCTGGCTCTCGCACAAGGCCCCTTTGCTGGATGCTCCGACTACACCCGGACACACATTTGGTCCGGCGGTGGAGGAGATGTTGCAACGCTCCGTCAAGGCGCGGGAGGCGTCGCTGCAAATGGCTAAGATGTGGCCAAATAAACAGTTCCAGCCAAAGCGGCCTCCGGAACAGCCATGGCGTAGGACACCACCACAGCAGCAGGCGCAACCACGGGGTAGTGGGACCTCCCCCGTAGGTCCATCAGCGCGCGGCCAGCCTGGGTTTGCAAGACCGCGGCGCGTAGAATGGCGCCCTAGAGGAGGTGGCAGGTCACGTCCTTGTGGCTCTGGCCAGGCCCCTCGTGAGCGAGCACAGCCAAAGCAGCCCTGAGGCATCCAGGCAGCTGTTAGCGCACCCTTACACTGTTCCACAGCTCCAGTTCTGGCAACAATGCACCAACGATATCTGGGTGCGCAAAACTATATCTACTGGGTACACCCTTCAGTTCCAGTTAAAGCCTCCCCCCTTCAGGGGGGTGGTCGTAACTGCAGTGAAGGACCCGGTTCAGTCCTCAGCTCTGAATGTGGAAATACAGGCATTGCTCAGGAAGCGTGCCATTCAACAAGTAGACCCTGCTCTGATCGACCAGGGGTTCTATTCCAAATACTTCCTAGTGCCCAAAAAGGATGGCGGGTTCCGCCCTATTTTAGATCTACGAGTACTGAACAAATACCTACGGCGGTTATCGTTCAGGATGCTTACGCACAGGCACATCATCCAGTCAGTCCGACACGGCGACTGGTTCACCACCATGGACCTGACAGATGCGTACTTTCACGTTCCCATCTGCCTGGGTCACAGGAAGTATCTGCGTTTCGCATTCCAGAGCAGGGTGTACGAGTTTTGTGTCCTCCCATTCGGCCTGTCACTAGCTCCTCGAACCTTTTCCAAATGTATGGATGCCATTTTAGCTCCCTTGCGGGCTCAAGGCGTCCGACTGCTGAACTATCTGGACGACTGGCTCGTCTGCGCGCAGTCGAAGGAGCAGTTGGCACAGCACACAGTGATGGTTACAGACCATCTTCAGCGGCTAGGTCTGAAGGTCAATTCAGAAAAGAGCCGCCTCGTACCGAGCCAACAGACCGAATTCTTGGGTCTGCATCTGGACTCAGTGTCCATGGAAGCGACCCTGTCGATACAAAGAGTTGCCTCGCTGGAGCGGTGTCTCTCCCTATTCAGGTTGAGAGAAACAGTCAGCATGGAGCTGTGTCAGCGCATGCTGGGGTTGATGGCTGCCGCCTCGCAAGCCCTTCCTTTGGGCTTAGTACACCAGAGACCTGGTTCAATGCCTTCGCGTTGCATCTGCGGAGAGACAAACACCGCAGGTTGAGGGTATCCCGAACCTGCTGGGAAGCACTGCCCTGGTGGAAAGTTCCGTCGAACATCCGCCAGGGCGTACGCTTGGGTCCCATCTTCCGAAGGGAAGTCATCCCAACCGACGCTTCCAACCAGGGTTGGGGAGCAGTCTAGAATGGGACAGGGACACGTGGAGTGTGGTCAGGACCCTGGAGGTCAGCCCACATCAATGCTCTGGAACTCAGAGCGGTGGACCTCGCCCTTCGGCACTTCTTGCCAGTGCTTCTAGGCAAGCACGTGTTAGTGCGGTCAGACAACACCACGGTAGTGGCGTATATCAACCGCCAGGGCGGCTTGCAGTCCCCCGATCTTCACCGGATGGTAACACGGCTGTTGCTTTGGGCACAACCGCTTTTAGCCTCTCTGCGTGCGGTTCACCTACCGGGCAGAGTCAATTACGCAGCGGATCTCCTGTCCAGAGGAGGTCCTCTTGTAGGCGAGTGGCGTCTTCACTCTCGGGTGGTAGAGCGCATTTGGGAATGGTTCGGCACAGCGCAAGTCGATCTCTTTGCTTCGCGAGAGACCACGCACTGTCCCCTATGGTTCTCGGTGAAGGACCTCGACAGCCCCCTAGGAGTCGATGCACTGGCTCATGAATGGCCGCCAAGGCTCCTGTATGCATTTCCACCGATTCCGATGCTCCCCGCCTTCTTGGAGAAGGTCAGGGTAGAGCAAGCGACAGTGATTCTGATCGCTCCTCGGTGGCCTTGGAGAATAGCGGACCTGTTGTCCCAAGCCCAAGGAGGGCTATGGCATCCAAACCCCAAACTCATGCAGTTATGGGCTTGGCCCCTGAGCGGGAGCGCCTGTCAGCCTTAGGGCTTTCGACGGCGGTTATATCGACCATTCAGAGTGCGAGAGCGCCCTCTACTAGGTCACAGTATGCGTATAAGTGGCAATTGTTTCAAAGTTGGTGTCTGGCTGAGGGCCATGACCCGGTCTCCTGCCCTATGGCAGTGATATTACAGTTTTTGCAGAAGCTGCTAGATGAGGGGAAATCTCCCTCTACACTTAAATTGTATTTAGCCGCCATTTCGGCTTGTCAAGTACGCATTGACGGGTTATCACCTGGTTGCCATTTTCTGGCATCTCAGTTCCTGAAAGGCGTAAGACGCTTGCGGCCTCCAAGGACGACCAGTTTACCGTCATGGAGCCTTGATGTGGTGCTAGAAGCCCTTTCGTTACCGTTCGAGCCTCTCCACAGTGTGGATATGAAGTTCGTGTCTATAAAGACTGCGTTTTTGCTATCAGTGGTATCAGCAAAACGCGTGGGCGAGTTACATGCACTTTCGGTGCATTCATCATATACTCGTTTCGCAGGAGACGGTTCTAAGGTCTCCATGCGTCCAAATCCGGCCTTTTTACCCAAGGTCATATCCCCGTTTCATATGAACCAACCAGTCGAGTTGATGGCGTTCCATCCTCCTCCTTTTTCTTCCCCAGAGGAAGAGCGGTTACACATGCTCTGCCCTGTGCGGGCATTGAGGTGTTATATTGACCGCACAAGGACTGTGAGGCAAACAGAACAGCTGTTCATATGCCATGGTTCTAAGACTTTGGGTCAGCCGTTGTCTAAGCAACGCCTTTCCCATTGGATAGTGGATGCTATTAAGTTAGCATATGATTCTATGGGCATTCTGCCACCAGGGCAGTTGAAGGCACATTCCACTAGGGGTATGGCAACATCCTGGGCCCTCTTTAGAGGGGTGCCGATGTCTGGCATTTGCGCTGCAGCCAGTTGGGTTACACCGCATACTTTTACGAGGTTCTACCGGTTGAATGTACTGGAATCCTCTGCTCCGTCATTTGGAGCATCTGTGTTACACTCTTATTACGCCTCAGGTTGTGGACGTATAGAGTGGTTGACAATATGGTGTGACTATTCCACCTTAGGACAGGTGTCATTGCGAGCATAGACGCTGAGGCGCAGCTCCGCATATGCGTAGATGTACTGCCTACGCAGTTGCGTTATGACGTAAGTCTGTCCTACTGCCGAGAATCCTCCCTCGCGACGGCTTGGGTACACTGTTCCCATACCTTGATGGTTATTTTCGACTTGAAAGGGAACGATAGGTTGCGGATGCAACCCCGGTTCCCTGAAAGAGAAAATAACCATCAAGCCGCGAGGTCGCTCCGGAAGCCTTCACGGCCTGAAGAGCAAAAGAGGAAGTGACTCTCCGCGCTTACACGGCAGCTCGCGCGGAGGCCTATCAGCAGTTTTGCTATAAAGCTCAGCCAATCCCTACTGCCTGATGGCAATATCCCATATCTTGATGGTTATTTTCTCTTTCAGGGAACCGGGGTTGCATCCGCAACCTATCGTTTTTAATGGAAAATCAAAAGTAACATATGATTTCTCTTGCGTGTGTATCATAAGAACATAAGAAAGTTTACAAACGAGAGGAGGCCATTCAGCCCATCTTGCTCGTTTGGTTGTTAGTAGCTTATTGATCCCAGAATCTCATCAAGCAGCTTCTTGAAGGATCCCAGGGTGTCAGCTTCAACAACATTACTGGGGAGTTGGTTCCATACCCTCACAATTCTCTGTGTAAAAAAGTGCCTCCTATTTTCTGTTCTGAATGCCCCTTTATCTAATCTCCATTTGTGATCCCTGGTCCTTGTTTCTTTTTTCAGGTCAAAAAAGTCCCCTGGGTCGACATTGTCTATACCTTTTAGGATTTTGAATGCTTGAATCAGATCACCACGTAGTCTTCTTTGTTCAAGACTGAATAGATTCAATTCTTTTAGCCTGTCTGCATACGACATGCCTTTTAAACCCGGGATAATTCTAGATTCTAGAGCAGCAATATCCTTTTTGTAACGAGGTGACCAGAACTGAACACAATATTCTAGGTGAGGTCTTACTAATGCATTGTAAACATTACTTCCCTTGATTTAAATTCAACACTTCTCACAATATATCCGAGAATCTTGTTGGCCTTTTTTATAGTTTCCCCACATTGTCTAGATGAAGACATTTCTGAGTCAACATAAACTCTTAGGTCTTTTTCATAGATCCCTTCTTCGATTTCAGTATCTCCCATACAATATTTATAATGCACATTTTTATTGCCTGTGTGCAGTACTTTACACTTTTCTCTATTAAATGTCATTTGCCATGTGTCTGCCCAATTCTGAATGCTGTCTAGATCATTTTGAATGACCTTTGCTGCTGCAACAGTGTTTGCCACTCCTCCTATTTTTGTGTTGTCTGCAAATTTAACAAGTTTGCTTACTATACCAGAATCTAAATCATTAATGTAGATTAGGAATAGCAGAGGACCTAATATTGATCCCTGTGGTACACCACTGATTACCTCGCTCCATTCTGAGGTTTCTCCTTTAATCAGTATTATTATTATTATTTGTTTATTTAGCAGACGCCTTTATCCAAGGCGACTTACAGAGACTAGGGTGTGTGAACTATGCATGAGCTGCAGAGTCACTTACAACTACGTCTCATCCGAAAGACGGAGCACAAGGAGGTTAAGTGACTTGCTCAGAGTCACACAATGAGTCAGTGGCTGAGGTGGGATTTGAACCGGGGACCTCCTGGTTACAAGCCCTTTTTCTTTAACCACTGGACCACACAGCCTCCTCCCTACAAGTTTGCTTACTATACCAGAATCTAAATCATTAATGTAGATTAGGAATAGCAGAGGACCTAATAGTGATCCCTGTGGTACACCACTGGTTACCTCGCTCCATTTTGAGGTTTCTCCTCTAATCAGTACTTTCTGTTTTCTACATGTTAACCACTCCCTAATCCATGTGCATGCATTTCCTTGAATCCCTACTGCGTTCAGTTTGAGAATTAATCTTTTATGCGGGAGTTTGTCAAAAGCTTTCTGGAAATCTAAATAAACCATGTCGTAAGCTTTACAATTATCCATTGTCAATGTTGCATCCTCAAAAAAGTCAAGCAGGTGAGTTAGACATGATCTCCCTTTCCTAAAACCATGCTGACTGTCTCCCAGGATATTGTTACCATATAGGTAATTTTCCATTTTAGATCTTATTATAGTTTCCAATGCTGCAGTGTGGGTGATGCCCCATATTTTCACAAGGTTCTATAGACTGAATGTCTTAGATCCCAGAGTGCTAAGGTCAGCCACTAAGTCTACTCTTTGACAGACATATTCCATAGTGTGGGTTTACCCTACACTTTTATCTCTAGTGTTTATATACTAGATATCATAGATTCCCTTCAAAACCCTGGGTTCTTATAACAAAGTGCTAAGGGTAGCTATTCAGTCTACCTTTTACAGCATATACACTGAGGTGTGGGTTCTCGCCACACTTTTTTAGGTTCTGTGGACCCCTTTTAGCACATCTGCTAGTGCAAGTCCTGCACTTGGGACAGCTTAGGTATACTATCCCAATCAGTAATTGAATAACATTTCATACTTGAAAGGGGACGTTAGGTTTTATAACATGGCATCTTTGACTCAGGCAAATTGGGCTACACAGAGGTATATCCCAATTGGTAATGGATAACATTTATATTTCAAGGAACCAGGGTTATGGTATATTACCAAATATTTTCTAGTTTGCACGTCACCAGTATTGGTACACACGGTTATCATAGATACATCATACTCATAGATGAATAAACACTAACACTGCCCTCTTTCATTAATGTCTTTCTTGCCAGATTTGGATTACTCTGTGAGAATTCTGCTATACTCACTGATTTTCCTGCTCAGTGTCTTTGGAAACGCATTGATTATCATCGTTCTGATCTTGAACAAACGATTGAGAACTGTCACCAACTCCTTCCTGCTCTCACTGGCCCTAAGTGACCTGATGGTGGCCCTTTTTTGCATGCCATTCACCCTCATCCCCAACCTGATCGGGGACTTCATCTTTGGGGAAGCCATGTGCAAAACTGTGGCCTACTTCATGGGTAAGTGCTGTTGGCAGCTGGGACCTGCTTTTTTATACGCCATGTAAACAGGGCTATGTGTATGGATTTGAGAATTAAGAAACTTGGAGAAAATGCTCTACTCTTCTAAAAGATATTTTATTCTGTGTAGGTTTAGCTGTGTTTAAAGGGATTAAAAGCAAATGAGGTTGACATAATAATATAACCTAAAATAAGTGTTCCTGACAGGATATTTGAAAAAGTAACGTAAGTACAACTAATTAAAAAGTGTAAAAATTATATGTTATTTTCTGAATTATTGTTTGATATGGCAAACTACAGACTCTCTGTTTAACTCTTGCTACTGTCTGACTTCTTGTACACTGTGATTCTCATAATATCCAAAAATCAATAAAGCTGAGAGATTAGAAATATCTCTGGGAATAGCTGTCAAAAAGGTTACACATGAAAGGATGGAACCCTTTTATAATGCTCCACCACAAAACTCCTGCTAGGCTTTCAAACATAATGTAAATGAAAAATATATATTCTATGTTACCATGGTAACAGATCCCTAAACTGGAAAAATAAATTCTGGTATAGTTACATTCATATGTATGAACATGACTAATATCTTTTATATTAGACTGCTTCCTTCATTAGTGCAGTGCCTGCCTGGGCTGCTTTTTCAACAGATGCCATGTTTATCACTAATTAAAACAAACACTGTAAAGCAGACAATAATAGGCTACATTCAAAACAAAGATCTGGCCAATTCGAAAAGAACGAGCTTCACACTTTAAACCAGGTTCTCTCCAAAGCATAAGCGTAACCTGCGCAGATATAACTATGAATGCAGCATTTTCTACAGCAGTGCGTCGCAGTTTACACAAACAAAATAGCCATCCAAAAACTGTTTAAGAAAGAAGGTGAGCATTATAGAATGTATTGTGACAAATAGGCATGTTAAATGTAGAAGTAGGGGGTTTCTATTATTTTGGCCACAGTGAAGTGGGTATTTGTCACCTCAGTTTTGAAAAGGGTTTATAAAAAATGTGGCTCAGTGTTAGAAAAGGGTGTGTTTTTTTATTATTTTTTTTTTAAAGCAAATGGTTTTTAAACCACTGAGAATGGCATACAGATCCAGTAGAAAGAAACTTAAGAATCACCTGATCAGGTACGGCTGGAATTATGGGGAATATAAGGAAGCAGAGCTTAGCAGCAGGGTGTGATGTAGTATAGTGGTAATGGCGGAGTTTGTGTTACAAGTGAAACGTGTGAGCTGAATCTTTGAACCTTGAACCAACAGCTTCTGTGGATTAAGAGTGTCTGTTGTGTGTGGCACTCGAAAATCTGAAGAAAAAGGAAAAGCGAAACAGAGGCTGTTTGGAGAAATAGCGGAGAGGGACATTGAGCAGAAACAACTAACTAACTAGCTATTATTATAAAGCACATATGAGAAATCAGCCAATCACAGAGCAGCATTTCCAAACATTCCTATACCTCTTATCTTGTGTATAAATGTCATCCCATGCATAGAATGATCAGTATTTCAAAAATAAAACACTCTAAATAAAAACATAGCAAAATAAAAAATCCTTTCATTAACTTCGACCTTTGTTTTAATTTGGATAAGTAATTGGGACATATTACATACTGATGTCCCTGGCCGTGAATATGTCACTCAAACATCAGCATTTCAGGCCAAAAATCACCAATACCGGAATCACCAATACCGGAATACGAATGTAGTCACAGCCAGATTTTGAAAATTGTCCTGTAAAACGATTTAAGCTGTACGTTTCCAAGCTTTAAGCTGTACAGCCAAGGTTTTTTCAGATTCCACAAAAAAAAAGGTCAGTTACTAACAACGCTTCAGGACACTTAAATGCTAGTGGTGCAAGCTTTACAGGATGTACATGTTTTTAATAAATAGTTTCGCCACGTTTAACTAGAAAATACAGCACAGATCGGATCAGTTACGGTCGATCCTCGACCAAACCATTATTACACGGACAAGGGGGGTTGAATGTTATATTTAACGAAAGTAAAAGTTATTTTCACTGTAAAGATATTTGTGTGTCTAATCCTCGTGTGTGTGATTTATAATAAGTTAATATGTTGTGTGAAGGGTGTCTCAGTTTGTGCAGCCAGAACCCAAACTGCGAGAGATGACATCTCTTATACAATAAGAGACACTCTTCACACGATGTATTAACTTATACAGTGAACCAGCAGTGAAAGTTTGTCTGTGTGATAAAGATTCTCCTGTTTCATTGATGTCGTGTGTTCTACTTGTTTTATAGTTGGGAAAACGTGAATTTAGGGACAATTATTTTAGGTACTTTGGCTCTGATTTCAATACACAAAAACGAACATTGCGAAGCATGTTGTTGTTCATGCCTGTTTATGGGGAAAATTGACTCAAGCCAAACGTGTGAGAGAACGCTCATTTATTAAAGGACAGTGTGTTTAATTTGTGACAATCGGTAATTGTGCCCAGTATGTTCTGTACCTTTAAATTTTTATATTGGCTTGCCTTTAAACGTGAGCAGCAGGCGGTGAGCAAGAGTCACAAAGACAAAGACATGCCAAATCACAGACACAGTGAGTCAGTCACAGAGACAGAGAGAGAGCAGAGACGGAGAAAACTTTTGAACTGTCATAGCAGCGTGCATAGAGACAAGCAGATTTTTATTTTTATTTTTGAATAGTGTAGAAGTTCAAATTAGTAAATTGGATAAGCACCAGCAGTGTTCGCGCTAGGCCGCACCATTGCGCCAGTGGCCCCCTGAAATAAAAAAATGTCCCGCTGAATTTCTCTTAACATGCCCGTGTGTCCCCCTCCCCAGATGCAATTCCAATAAACAGTGTATATATCACACACTTAAGGATTAGACACATAAATATCTGTGAAAATAACTTTTATTTTCATTAAATATAACATTCAACCCCCCCTTCTCCCTGTCTAAAAATGGTTTGGTCCAGGATCGACCGTAACATGACAAAACTATTTATTAAAAACAAATGTACATCCTGTAAAGCTTGTACAACTGGCATTCAAGTGTCCTGAAGCATCGTTAGTAACTGAAGAGTTGAAACAGTTGCTTTGATTTGGTGTAGGAAAGGTATAAAAGAATTTGAAAAAGCCTTGGCTGTTGGGTGAAGTTTAGAAACGTACAGCTTAAAGCTTTTTACAGGACCATTTTTTAAAAATCTGCCTGTGAGTACATTTGTATATCAGATATTGGGACTGTCTAAGAGCACCTTGGTGATTTTTGGTCTGTAATGCTGATGTTTGAGTGACATACTCACAGCCAGTGCCATCGGTAAATACAACAAAGTTATTTTTACAGAGATTAGCAGTGTTTTCGTTTCCTCGTCTATGAAAGAAAAACTGTTTCTCGAACCATACTTTACAGAGCAAGTTAGTAAATGTTTTTTTCACACGGTTCTAGACGTATACAGTTTCTTCAGATCTGTTCTTGAAATCGGCTTTTTATGATTTACATAATTTAAGCCATGACAAGCTGCATGTTTAGCTTGTAGATTTAGGTGTTTGTTTGCCTGACGGAATTCAGAATCTTTAGTGATATCAGTATTTTTATTCCAGGGGTGTTGCTGAAGGTAACGGTTAATCCAGTGCTCGAGTCCCCCCCCAATCATTCAACAACAGTTAAAGTTAACGTATTAATGAGTGTTCAGATGTTTACAAAACAGCAATACATGTACAGATATCCCTCTTCCCACAGTATATAATGAGTAAAAGTTAAATACATTTAAATGTAATTTCTATATATTGTGTATATAAATCGGTGGTCACAGACCCAGAATAAATGTTACTTTTCTTAACTTTAATATAGTGTTTCAAACATATATTAACTAAATAAAAGGTCTTCATGAATTTATATAACAAACATGCACATACCGTACAGTGCTAAAGTGTTCATACTGTAAGTTACATCCCTTCTGTTTTAATGTATTTATTGTTAATAAATACAGTATTGTAGTACACTTGTGGAAATTTAACTTACCTGTCAAAGCTGTTTTTAGACTTCTTTTTAATGACAGGAAAGTAGGACAGTATCCCACTATGGTTTTTATCAGACATTACTATCAGTGGTGTAGTGGTAAATAACAGTTTGGAGTTGAACAGATAGATTGAACAAATAAACATGAAGAGATTAATTGTTATTGTCTTTTCCAATGACACGCCAAGAGACTGAAGAATAATGAAAGCAGAAAGCATAGAAATACTTGAGACTGTAATTAGGAAGTGTACACTTACCCTGATACCAGTAGCCAGAGTAATGTGCTACTGAAGTAACTGCTGGGGAAAAAATAATGGTTTGGAAATATCTATGTATAACAATGTGCTTGCATAATATATATATAACAAAAACATTGTCAATGTAAAAAAACAAGTTAGAAAACGCAACGGCCATTTAAATGGTGATATCAAACACAAAAGCCCAAGTTAGAAGCAATTGGGGCAACTTTGTCAAGCATCAAGCAAATAGGCACAATTGGAAAGGTGCTGGGGCCCAACATTCACACAATTGTTGCTTCTAACTTGGCTTCTTTTTTTCATCGCTCCACTTTACATTGAAATGCTCATTCCCTTATCAGCTTGGTTGTAACCAGAATAAAGATGCTGAGACACATATGTGCCAAAGAAAGTGCTCAACACAGACTGAAGTGTTCTTGGTTATCCTTACAAGCACTACAGAGAGAAAGACAGACGGGGAATGGGAGAGGTGTCATCACATGCACAGACAAGTATGCTTTGGGAAGACACACAGACAACATGCAGGTAAGGCACATGGACAGACATTTAGCCCATACATACAAGAATACCTTAAAGAGCACAAAGCAGTATATTTCCATCAATGAAGATGATGAACAAGACCAATAATGGCAACGAGTGCAAGGGATAATGAGAATGCAAGGTAAGTGTATGGGAAGTGACAATTGACGGGGCAGGCATTGCAGATCCAGGGCTAGAGTGTTGGAGCCTTTTTTTTGGTTGTGCATTGTCAATGTTTTTTGTTGCAGATGTGACTTTTCAGCTGATAAGGGAATGGTCACAATGCCCTTGAAGTTGTACAGAGCATTTCAATGTAAAGCGGAGCGATGAAAAAAAGGCGCCAAGTTAGAAGCAAGAATTGTGTGAATCTTGGGCCCCAGCACCTTTCCAATTGTGCCTATTTGCTTGATGTTTGACAAGGTTGCCCCAATTGCTTCTAACTTGGGCTTTTGTGTTTGATATCACCACTTTAAATGGCTGTTGCATTTTTCTAACATTGACAATTTTTACATTGACAATTTTTGTTATAGATATCACTTCTTTTTTTACTTTTTCAAATAATGAATAAAGCGAGGGAAAGATATTTGAGAATGTGTATGGTAAATAGACAGAGACAAGACAAGAGAGTAATAAGTAGAGTAATATAAGAGAAATGAGAAAATATTTGAAAGTAAAATAATGGTAGAAGGGACTTTTGGACAGTATTGAAAGTGTAAACATTGTATTCTTATAGTTGCATCAGTGGTGAAAACAATATGTCTATTTTGGTAGGTATTGATATATTGATATTTACGTAGGTATAAAACTACAATTTTATGAATGGTACAAAAGGTACATATGCATGTCAGTGCTAAAGGGTAGTATACTAACACATTTTAATGCTGGAAAAAAAATTGTTCTCCTTGATATAGTGGTGTTATGAACTTAGGCTAATGTAAGGCATTTGTAAAGCTCTTCATAAAAGGCCATATACATGTCCTTTGCATTTCTTGGCCATGGTTTGACTTCAATAAGTGCATCATTTGCATTCACCCATTTTCCAGCACCCACAGCAAGAACGGACACATAGTGTCCTGAAGTAACACCCTGTCCTTGGTGTATGATAACAGAAGCTAATTGGTAAATAGTGTTGTCCACAGTAATTTTGCTCTTCTGCACAGCAGTAAACTTAGCCTTGTGTCACTTTGTAACGGTCCCGTCTGGTTTGGTTTCCCAAAGCATAAGTTGGACTGCAATCATTCTTCCTGCTGATTGAATAAGTTCACGTTTCATGATTGGAGAGGTTTTGCATTGCCTACATTTGCTACCAGGAATCATTGCCCATTTGTCATTTCTATAAATGAGTTCTTCCAGACACATGGAATCTGTACCAGCAGGTACATGTAGAGGATAAACATGCAACACCTCTCGGTTTGATGAGCAGTAGTTACATCTAGTGCATAGAATGTCATGACTTATTGTGACTGAAACCATGCGCAATACTTCAGGACAAATTTCAGATAATTTGATGAGAAACTCTGCAACATCTTGCTGCTCACCTCTATTGAAAGGTTCTCCTAAGAAGTGACAAATAACCACAGTAGTTAGAGATGCAGTGGATTGCAAGTGATCATATTTGTGAACAAAGCTCCTGATAGCCTCTTGTTGACTGTGTTTTAATGACTCCTTCAGAGGTTGCAAGTGAAGAAGGCATTGCAATGTTGCATTTCCATAACATGAGGTGAAATTGGGGTTGCTCAAACCTCTGAATGGATGTGTAACTGCAAGTGTTCTCTTAGAAGATTGAGGCTTTTGCTGTTCCTGAACATTAATGATGGCTCGGTAAATGAAATGCACACAATCTTTTACCTTGTGTCCCTTGTGCGTGTTAGTCTCCTTCAAGCTTATCAACTTAAGACAATAAATCCCTCTGAGCCGATGGTACTCTTCAACTGCAGTTTGACATGCGTAAATGCAGGTGGGGTCAAAGTTGATAAGGTGGATACCGCTTAAGGAAGTAACTGGAAAGTGCAACGAAACTTTGTCCATAGGAGAAAATTGAGTTACCAAGATCCATCATAACTGTTTTTAGAGTCATACCCTGGCATTTGTGAATGGTGACTGCATGAGCACCAATGACTGGGAACTGCTCTCGAACAATATAGATTCTATCCATGATTTCAGACTTTGAGCGTAAACGTTGAAAGGTATGGGTGACTCCATTGTTAAATTTGATGGTTATGGTTTTGAACATACTTGTGTTTTCCAGATAGTAGGAAACAGCTTGAAGCTTCCCTATTGCCCCATTGATGAGACCAGTGGCAATGTCAATGTACCAGGAGATGTGCATAGTCTCCCATCCAAGTACCAACCAGACACGCATATTATTATTTTTTTATTTTTTTTTAGCAGACACATTTATCCAGGCCAACTTACAATTACCCATTTATACAGTTGGTTTTTTTATTGGACCAATCTAGGTAAAGCAGCAATGTGTCCCCCACCTGTGATTGTACACATTTTTCGTATGATGAATTATTATTTTTATTTATTTATTTATTTATTTATTTATTTATTAGCAGACGCCCTTATCGAGGGCGACTTACAGTCGTAAACAAAAATACATTTCAAGAATCACAGTACAAGTATTAATACAATTAAGAGCAAGATAAAATACAATGACGTTCTAGCAAGTACAAGTATATGACAAAATACGATTAAATAACGGAGCAGATAACAGTGTCAGTGATAGTTACATCAGGATATAATTAAATACAAAATACTACAGATTAAATGACAATTGACAGATTACAGTACTCTAAAGTACAGGATTAAATGCAGTAAAATAGGGGTCAGATAAGAGCAAGTAAAGCGCATTTAAGGAAGAGTGATAAGTGTCTAGAGGGAAAAGAGGAGTTCTGCAGGTGCTATCTGAAGAGGTGAGTCTTGAGGAGGCGCCGGAAGATGGTCAGGGACTGGGCAGTCCTGACATCTGTAGGAAGGTCATTCCACCATTGCGGGGCGAGGGTGGAGAAGGAGCGGGCTCTGGAGGCAGGGGAGCGTAGAGGAGGTAGAGCCAGTCTTCTAGTGCAGGCGGAGCGGAGAGATCGAGTGGGGGTGTAGGGAGAGATGAGGGTCTGGAGGTAGCTGGGTGCAGTCTGGTCAAGGCATCTGTAGACGAATACAAGAGTCTTAAACTGGATGCGAGCTGTGATTGGGAGCCAGTGGAGTGTGGAGCAGTGGAGTTGCGTGGAAGAAGCGAGGCAGAGAGAACACCAGGCGAGTAGTGGAGTTCTGGATGAGCTGGAGTGGACGGGTGGTGGACACAAGGAGGCCAGCCAGGAGGGAGTTGCAGTAGTCTAGGCGGGAGAGTACCAGGGCCTGGACCAGGAGCTGGGTGGCGTAGTTGGTGAGGAAGGGTCGGATTCTTCGTATGTTGCTCAGGAAGAATCGGCAAGTGCGTGCCAGAGTGGAGATGTACTGGGAATAAGAGAGGCAGGGGTCCAGGGTGGCTCCAAGGTTCTTAGCTGAGGGGGAGGGAGAGAGTGTGGTAGATTCCAGAGGAACGGAGATAGAGAGATCAGAGGAGGGGCTCTTTATTAATTTATTTATACATTTATAATATAAACATGTATTCATTTCTACATTTATTTATTTAAAAATATTTATTTATAAATGTATTTATTCCTCTATGTATTTGTTTAAATCATTTATTTATTTCTACCAAATAAATCATTCCTTTATTTTTAATTAAACGAGGAACTACAATTTATCAGAGATCAGAGATTTAGACAAGGAAGCTACATGCCACTCTTGTGTACAATTCCATTCTATTATTATTATTATTATTATTATTATTCATTTCTTAGCAGACGCCCTTATCCAGGGCGACTTACAATTGTTACAAGATATCACATTATACATTATTTCACATTATACAGTTATCACATTATTTTTACATACAATTGCCCATTTATACAGTTGGGTTTTTACTGGAGCAATCTAGGTAAAGTACCTTGCTCAAGGGTACAACAGCAGTGTCCCCCACTGGGGATTGAACCCACAACCCTCCGGTCAAGAGTCCAGTGCCCTAACCATTACTCCACACTGCTGCCCTGTTTCTATGGTATCTACCAAACAAACAGGAAACTGGATATTTTCAAACAGGAAATAGAACATTTCTAGAATCGAGCAGAACCTTTAGGTTTTCAGCGAAAGCTGGTCAGGCATGGATGTAAGCTTAAAAAATTAACGCATTTCAACAACAGCCCAGTGGCGCAGCAGGCTAAGGCCATGTGCTCTTCATGGATGTCATGTTGCAAGTTCAAACAATGGTAATTTTTTTTATTATAATTTTTTTTGTGCGATATGTGCTGTTTTAAAACATAAATACATTGTTTAATATAAATGGTGTGGATATCAAACTGCTTGCGTTCCCTGGTTTATTTTGACGTTGACCAACATGTGGAATCACATGATTGGTAGATGTCCAGTTATTTAGCTTTTCTGCTTGAAGAGTCACTACACACTCTTAAAAAGTAAACAGAAGGGGAATAAGAAGAGGCGAGGTCAGGCACATATCGCCCGACTACCCCGCGCCCATGGCATGAGGTGGAATTGGCTGACCGAACAGGGCTGAGTGAGGCACTATGCAGCCGAAAAGGAAAAGTGGAGTGGAAGGGAGAGAAGAGGAAAAGCGGACGTTCATGCAGCCGGCCCAAAAGGAGGGAGCCTGAGCGTCCAGCACCCACGAGAGGGGAGCCCGAGCATCCAGCGCCTACGAGGGGGGAGCCCATGTGTCCAGCGCCCACGAGGGGGGAGCCCACGTGTCTAGCGCCCACGAGGGGGAGCTCGAGCGTACAGCACCCACGAGGGGGGAGCCCGAGCGTCGAGCGTCCAGCGCCCACGAGGGGGGAGCCCGAGCGTCCAGCGCCCACGAGGGAGGAGCCCGAGCGTCCAGCTCCCACGAGGGGGGAGCCCGAGTGTCCAGCGCCCACGAGGGGGGAGCCCGAGGGTCCAGCGCCTAGGAGGGGGGAACCCACGTGTCCAGCGCCCACGAGGGGGGAGCCCAAGCGTCCAGTGCCACAGTTGCAACAGCCGGAATACCCCACACCCCTGCAAACTACATAGCAGGAGAGCCTCTGGGCACTCAAGATCTCAAGTGGGTGACCTGCCTGCGACGAGCAGCGGCACTTCCCGACCAACTACACCCTCCTAGGAATGGAGGGTGCCGCCACCACCAGAGGGAGGCTACCTACAGCTCCCACGTCCACCACCAGAGGAAGATTACCTTTTGCTCCCGCCTCTACCACCAGAGGAGCTAGAGCTACCTCCCGAGGGTCAGCTCCTGCCGTCGCCTCCCGAGGGTCTGCTCCTGCCATCTCCTTCCGAGGGTCTGCTCCTGCCATGTCCTGCAACACCTATTGTTGGAGAGGGAGATCCCTGATTAGAGAAGGCCAGGTTGCTGCAAACCAAGCAGTGTTGAACACGCCTCTGAAGCCTAGTTGATGCATCTGTGTACAGATGGCACTCGACTAATGAGAAGATTTCATCATAGAAAAGGAAATTTTGTTCCAATTTTGCAAAAATTATACTGACACTTTCATGCCTGTACGATTATAGCTGGATAGGTTAATGTGGTGATGTAGTCCACTGAGTTAGCAAGATCCAGCAATCGAAATATGAATGCCTGGCCCAGGGAAATTTATTCTGGTGGTGTATGTTAAGGGGCCAAGAAAGACAGCAGTTCTCGTTTAGTGCAGGCTTTCTGATTTGAAATTTGTGAGATGATCTAGTTATTCTTGTGGTAAGCGAACCTCCATATCAACAGTTGATGCTTGGGACATTTTGTTTGTGGGGTGCTGACAGATCAATAATTAGATGTTTTTTCCCAGTGTATTTTCTTGTTGCCACCCTTATGGTGCTGATATGATCGACAGGAATGGGGTTGGTGAAGTTGTTGAAGAGACCAGTCATGAATCCTTTATTGATTCATTTTTTAAATAGGTTCAATGATGCACTAACAAGCCTGATTTATGGCCCCCACTATTATTAGAAATTGCACTGTTCAAATCATACAACCAAAATGCACAAATTCTGACCTTTCGACCAGGAGACAAGGTAATGCTGCTTCTTCCCACATCGGAATCCAAGCTATATGCTAAATGGCAGGGGCCATATGAGGTGATTTGGGCTATAGGGAAAGTCAATTATGAAATTCGACAGCCCGATCGTTGCAATGAAAGGGAAATTTACCATATCAGTTTATTAAAGCCCTGGCAGACAAGGGAGGCCTTATTGATAGGCCTAGGTGAGGTAGAGGATGATTTTGGACCATGTTAGAGGCCCATAGCATACAGAACATTCCAATGGGGGAACAGTTACTCCCAGATCAGCAGAGAGATCTGCGCAAGGATGTTTTTTCTGACGTGCCCGGCAGAACTAATCTCGTTAAATATGACATTATCTCTCCCCCAGGTGTCACTGTGCGAGAGAGACCTTACCGGATCCCGGAAAGTCGACGAGGTGGTGTTAGCAAAGAGGTACAGGTGATGCTCGAACTTGGGGTGATTGAGACTTCCAGGAGCGAGTGGTGCAGTCCGATTGTGATAGTCGCCAAAAAGGACGGCACCAACCACTTCTGCTTTGATTACCGCAAGATGAACACTATTACCAAGTTTGATGCATATCCCATGCCTCTGGTCGACGAGCTTCTCGACAGACTGGGAACGGCGAGGTTCATCTCAACTTTGGACCTGGCGACCTTAATTCTCAAACTGAACACAGTAGGGATTCAAGGAAATGCATGCACATGGATTAGGGAGTGGTTAACATGTAGAAAACAGAAAGTACTGATTAGAGGAGAAACCTCAAAATGGAGCGAGGTAACCAGTGGTATACCACAGGGATCAGTATTAGGTCCTCTGCTATTCCTAATCTACATTAATGATTTAGATTCTGGTATAGTAAGCAAACTTGTTAAATTTGCAGACGACACAAAAATAGGAGGAGTGGCAAACACTGTTGCAGCAGCAAAGGTCATTCAAAATGATCTAGACAGCATTCAGAACTGGGCAGACACATGGCAAATAACATTTAATAGAGAAAAGTGTAAAGTATTGCATGCAGGCAATAAAAATGTGCATTATAAATATCATATGGGAGATACTAAAATTGAAGAAGGGAACTATGAAAAAGACTTAGGAGTTTATGTTGACTCAGAAATGTCTTCATCTAGACAATGTGGGGAAGCTATAAAAAAGGCCAACAAGATGCTCGGATATATTGTGAGAAGTGTTGAATTTAAATCAAGGGAAGTAATGTTAAAACTTTACAATGCATTAGTAAGACCTCACCTAGAATATTGTGTTCAGCTCTGGTCATCTCGTTACAAAAAGGATATTGCTGCTCTAGAAACGAAGAGCAACCAGAATTATCCCGGGTTTAAAAAGCATGTCGTATGCAGACAGGCTAAAAGAATTGAATCTATTCAGTCTTGAACAAAGAAGACTACGCGGCGATCTGATTCAAACATTCAAAATCCTAAAAGGTATAGACAATGTCGACCCAGGGGACTTTTTTGACCTGAAAAAAGAAACAAGGACGAGGGATCACAAATGGAGATTAGATAAAGGGGCATTCAGAACAGAAAATAGGAGGCACTTTTTTACACAGAGAATTGCGAGGGTCTGGAACCAACTCCCCAGTAATGTTGTTGAAGCTGACACCCTGGGATCCTTCAAGAAGCTGCTTGATGAGATTCTGGGATCAATAAGCTACTAACAACCAAACGAGCAAGATGGGCTGAATGTAAACTTTCTTATGTTCTTATGTTGGTCTGGGGGTGGTCTTGTCCCAGCAGGTCGACGGAGTAGAACACCCTGTCCTGTATATAAGGAAGAAAACACAACTACTCTGTCATAGAAAAGGAATGTCTGGCCATTAAATGGGCCACTCAGACCTTATGCTACTACCTCTTGGTACATTCATTCAATCTTGTTACTGACCACGCCCCACTCAGATGGTTAAGCACGATGAAGGATAGCAACGCCCGGATAACACGTGGTATCTGGCGCTGCAACCCTTCATGTATTTCATGAAACACCGTGCAGGGAAAGATAACCAAAATGTGGATTACTTTTCCCGGGAGGGGGGTGTAATGGGGAAAGTAGATTCAGCTGAGTGTTCCTTCAGCTCCACTCTGAGCAGTATTAATCAGAATCAACAATCTCCCTCTCGACCTGTGAGAGCACTATACAACAGGAACTGTGTGCCTCGTACTGAATGGTTGGGCAGTTCATTCCAGGGGCAGTCGGAAGCCGGCCATTCAGGAAGGGTGTGGCGTCATGGTACCAGGAGTCCTCACCTTAGTACAGTGAGCAAAGTTTCAGTCATGAATTGGAGGAGACGTGATTGAACTAGCTATCGGAGGGGGTGGGGCTTAGGGTACTTTAGGGGGACGTGACGCCGTAATCGGCTCCTTTGTTGTAGTTAATGGGAGGAAACGAGGATGATTAAACCGTGAGTGAAGTGTTGCTTTTGCTTAACTGTGTGTGTGTATTTATATTCACCAGACGGCTAAATACGGATCTTGGAGCTGCCGCTTTAGGCTAGCGATACACCCGAACTGCACCGCACCTGAACACACACCAGCACCACTGTTTCCAGCACCGCACCTACACTGAGAGCATGCACTGTCTGGAGTTGTGTCTGTGTTTGTTATTATTTCGGGACTGCAACCCCTTGGTTTTGATGCTGGCAATACTATGTTGAATCTCATAAAAAAATCATCTTCACCAGTGCCTGTGTATTGCCACAATGTCATACCAACCCGACTTATGTACAGCTCAAAATTGAAACTCCTGATATTTCTTGATAGAGGCAGCTGCGTCTGAGTAACTTATTTATTTACTATTTGTAGTGTTTTGCCTATTTTTCAGTGATGACATTTAACTGGTTATTTTCATAAAGCTACTATTTTCATAAAGTAGTGTTTTTAATTATTATAATATTCCCCAACAAGCTCAGGCTTTATGGTCATCATCTGAAGTGACCCAGTGTGGAAAATAATTTGGGACCACTGGTCTAGGTGATTTGAATATATTTGGTGTTGATTGAGAGGGGGTGGTACTAATGGGCATAAGATGGCAGAATGGCTAAGTGAGCTGCAGACAGTATAGGAGTTGGCTCGAAGACCTGAGAAAGCTCAGTTGAACAAGTCGTAATCGATTTGAGCCCAGTTGATGATAATGTTGTCTTGAGAAAGTACTGCAGCAGCTTTGGCAGAGAAGGTGCTCTGGTATTTCATTTTTTTTTTTTAAGTGACGGATACTTCTCCACAATCTACAGTGTAATGATTGATTGCATCAATGAAGGAGTTGAGAGAAATTAAATTAACATCTTTACATGAGCCTTCACATTGGGTGCTAGTTTCCCTGTCTGGGAGAATGAGAAGAATGGGAGTGATGATCAGACCTATGTTGTTCTAGGTCTGATATCCTAATTTCCAGACGAGAGGCAATTGTCCACAGCAGCAGCAGAAAAGTGAAGGGGAAGCATGAGTTTTTAAATGTCCTTCAGAAGTGCAGAGTGCCTAGGATCTGCTAGGGGGAGCTCTACAGCTGCGGGAACGTCCGGTTAAATCTGGGGAGCATCTTGATTGATAGGCGTATGGTGTTTGACCTTTGACCTGGAGGCAAGATGGTGGCTTGGGTATATAGGAGTTGCTCCAATAGTTTTGCACTTCAGTTGAAAGAGAGAATCTCTGTTTTATTCAGTGGGGATTGGCACTTTTAAGTTGATGCAGACAGCGGTCCGGACAGCATTCTGAGGAGAGGTTGGTTGTAAACATTTGAATTATCATATTGATTATTCAGGGTTACCAGTTCAGTAGCTACTTTCAACCTAATGCGGTAGAAAGACTTATAAAACATTTTGTAAAAGGTTGGCTTGGTTTATATAGTATTGGGTAGCCAATATTTTTAGTGTAGCGGGCTAAGCCTTGCCCCTAGAATTACGTCAAACCTCCAATTAAAGTTTAAAAAGTAAAAAAGTAACAGTTGCATGAACAAACATTATTGTGCCAGGCAGAGTCATTGTTCATTTATTCATTTCTTAAATATCTTTACTAGAAACACTAGAAAGAACTTTTGTTTGTGACGGGGTGGAGATTGCACATTACTTTAGTTTAGCAGAGATGGGGTTAGAAAACCCAGTTGAGAAATAATAACCTACCCTGAGGAGGAATGTTAGTTCAGCAAAGGGCTTGTCGAAAAAGGATAGCTGTAAGACAGCCTGTACTTCACTTGCTTTTGTTAGTTTAGTTTATTTTTATTTATTTATTATTGTGTTTAGAAAATAAATTGTCAAAAAGGGCATAGTTGCAGATATTTGTTTATGTAGTTCTCACCTTGTCTGCCTGACATTTTGCTGCCCTGTCACAGGGTTGTTTTGTTACTTCATTGTAAGTGCATCCTATAGGATCAATTCCATTACATTACCTGAATGTCCCCTTACCTCAAACCTATACAGCATATTAATTCCATCACTGTTTTTATGTTGTAAATATGTAATTGTGTAGAAACATAAACCCACACTTAATCTTCTTAACTGGTTAAAGTTCCTTGTGCTATGGTACATAGCACAAGCACTGTTTGCTCAGTCATTGTGTGCCCAGATCATGGCAGTGGTAATTACCCTGCAATAGCCAGGCTCTTCTAATTTTCATTCAGACAGAGAGTTGATTTTTAAAAGGCTGACATTCACTTACAAAGTGGTTTTGGAACTTAACAATTGACAATATCTGATTTAATAAAGGCCCATAACTCAATAGTAGAGGTGTTAAGATCAGGATTGAGATTCTTTGAAGCAAGGCTCTCCAGTTACCTGTCAGAACCAATTCCCCTGATCTTTCATTAGCATTAAATTCATGGAAACTAAAATACAACATTAAAAAGGGGGATCCAGCTTTTATTTTCTGTGATCTGACATACCTACAAAGCTCACAGTTTCAATAAGTATTTAATAATATCTGAATACTTATGGGAGGCAGAAGAGCCTCCAAGTTTGGGGAGATGGGATATCACCTCCAGAGTGGGGCATTGTTCCAAAGGTGCTCTGCCTCCTGAACCTCAACAATAACCTTCATTAATTAATAATAATAATATTTGTATACTACGGTACATCTTTAGAGTTGCCTGGATTTTACCATTTACATTGTAACTACAGTTATATTACAGTAAGTGCAGTTTAATTGTAGATGTGCTTAAAGGAGGCTGTGTGGTCCAGTGGTTAAAGAAACAGGCTTGTAACCAGGAGGTCCTCGGTTCAAATCCTAGCTCAACCACTGACTCATTGTGTGACCCTGAGCAAGTCACTTAACCTCCTTGTGCTCCGTCTTTCGGGTGAGACGTAGTTGTAAGTGACTCTGCAGCTGATGCATAGTTCACACACCCTGGTCTCTGTCAGCCGCTTTGGATAAAGGTGACTGCTATATAAACAATTAATAATATGAGAACATTCATTATAATTAGATGTAGTTCCTCAGATGGCATCTGCCTGTTCTATCTCTATATTTTGTCTTGATGTCTACAGTACAGTACCCCTGTATATTTTTATATGTTTACTGTTATCTATTGTTTTGGTCTTTTCAGGAATCTCAGTAAGTGTGTCTACCTTCAGCCTGGTGGCTATAGCCATTGAGCGTTACAGTGCTATCTGTAACCCACTCAAGTCTCGGGCATGGCAGACCCGTTCTCATGCCTACCGTGTCATTGCCTCCACCTGGATCCTGTCTCTGATCATCATGATCCCATACCCTGTCTTCAGCACCCTGATAGCATTCCCCAAGGCCAACAACTCCACTGGACACAACTGCCGTCTCATGTGGCCCAAGGATCAGGTGCAGCAGGCCTGGTAAGACCAGCAGTATTACACTGCTCCTCAAAGTTAGGGACTGTAAAATATATCTTAAGTAAACATTTTTTTATTGCTATCTCAGTCATTGCTGGCTTCCTCTCGTTTGTAAACTTTCTTATGTTCTTATGTTCATAACATTGCTTTCATATTCCTTGTGATTAAGGCCCTGTGTAAATCGTGATTTCTTCAATATTCTTAAGAAATAAAAATACATTTTCATAATTTGTATTTCACATAAACTAAACTGTACAGCTCTGCTATTATGTGCTTGCATGTACTATTCGGCATGCACATAGTGCTGTGCAGGGATTATGTCATGTTCGGTATGTGACTATATGCAATCTAGGTGGGAAATTAAAATACTACACACTGTAAACAAGAAAATGGATGTCTCTAAAAAGGCAAAAAATGTGTCTGCAGCATATCGCATAAAGTATCAGTATTCAGTAAGAGTTTTACACAACGATGGAGGTAAACTCTTCTGTACGTCCTGCAATGTTACTGTAGATCATTACCAAAAATCATCTGTTGACAGGCATTTAGATTCAAATATTCACATAAAGAGAAATCCAGAGCAGTACTGCGACTGCTTTTCTTGCAAAGAAACAAAAAACAGTGACTTCTGTGTTTCAAAAGTCCACTCAAAACAGTGAAGCATGAAACACAAATATCCCTCTTGAAAAATTGGACAACCAGAAGTTAAGTAAATTCTTCATACTGAGTGTATCAAATGGTGGAGCGATTCCTTCATCAACCCAGCTGCAACGTGAATACTTAAAGTTGTTAAGTATCACAAGTAGGAGATTATGGAATTGGTAAAACAGTCTGGTTGCTTGTCAGTGGTCACTGATGAGTCGACCGATGCCTAAGATCAGTATGTGTTACGCATTGTATTTGTCTTGCAAGGCCTAAATGGTGAACATGCATCTGACATAGAACTGAAAGCTGTGCTCGCAGTTGCACTTTACCTACAATAGCACTTCACAAGCTACTGTAAAGTGCTTGAATAACTTTGACGCTGATTTTGATGATGTAAGTGCATTTATCTCTGACAATGCATACTACATGTCAAAAGCTTACAATCAAGTGCATAAGGGACTACTGCCTAACTCGGTTCATCTTACGTGCAATGCTTACATATTAGCCCTTGTTAGTGATATCTGGAGGACCAGTTTTCCAGAAGTTGTTAAGCTAATAGCAACAGTCAAAAAGGATTTCAAACATTGTCCGAGCAGAAAACTGCGTTTTAAAGAGCATCTATAAAACGCAGTCCAAGCTGCAGGTTCAAATATTCATGTAAAATTGGCCCCTGGACCACTTAAGACTTAAGATGGGGAAGCTGGTATTCTGCTGAATACCATTCACAGTACCTTACACTTTACTTAAGCTTTGTGGAGGATGAAATGGAAATGACAACAAACACCGAAGTGTTAACCCTTTGCGGTCCTATGTCGGACCTGGTCCGACATTGCAATTATTCCTATCCGGTCATCAAAAAGATTGGTTTTTAGTCGTTTTTTCTCCGGAAAAAGCCAAGAAAACCATTCAATGGCCGAGTGGGAGCGACAGGAGCCGAGACAAGCCGAAAAAAAAAAAATAGGGCGTATCTAATGAATAGTCATACTTGCCCCTGGGATCAGATAGGGGCGGCCATAAGGAAACAAGCTGCCTGTGACTGCATCAGCGCTCAGAGAATATCATGGACATTTGCAGAGCTTTTTTCAGATGTTATAGTAATAAAATAATGACTTGGATCGCATTATTGAGGCGTTTGGTGATAAAACGAGTGATCAGATGATTGATCAGTATGTACGACTATTATTATTATTATTATTTATTTCTTAGCATATGTGAAAGCTATAGCGAACGAAAGGGTGGGGCGGGCTGGAGATGCCTAGTGAGTGCTTTGTTGATATGCAGGGCCTTTTAAACCCGTTTGACTGTGGAAAAAAAATACTTTTAAACAGCGCGTCTAAAATTAAATGCGCGTGTGAAAATAAATAGGGCCTGGCGTGCCTGGCGCGCATTTAATAAATGGACCGCAAAGGGTTAAACAGACAGGGGCTGCAGATCGCCTGCTTGCTTGAAAAATCTAGTGGCCTTCGTTGGCAGTGACGCTAAAGCAGACACAGCAATGGTATAGGATACTCAGAATAAATTCAGGCCGAAAGGCTCCTGCCAATTCAACAGCATAGTATAGATAAAAAGCCCTTAAGAGTAGCGGGGTTCCGAAAAATATGGCGTTATATGTCCTAGGGATGTGCTTTTGGTTAATTTTTATGAACATTTAAATGCTATGCAGGTGTCAGCGTTTAAACCATATCTACATACACACACTCTCTTTATTTTATATTCTGATGTATACTGATAGCCCTGGTTAGTATTTTTCATGCAAAGAACCCCTAAATAAGCAAATAACGTTTTAACATCGCAAAGACTTAACTACAAAGTATAAAAAACTAAACAAACAAAAGAAAAAAAAAACTTACACACCAAAGTATATATTGAAATTAGGACTTAGGGCCTGACACACACTTGATAAATGGACTGCAGAGGGTTAAAGGAGCTGAAATGTCTGCTGGACAATTTGGAAATGTTACAGACGCAACTTGACGTAATCACAAGGTATGGCAAAAAACTTGCTGATTTAATCAAATAGTTTGAAAGCCATGAGATTTGTGTTCATTAAGCCTACAATAAAGTTTCTGACTTACTTAACACATACCAAGAACTTAAAGGTGAGCAACACAGCGGTGACGCAGGGATTCAAAGCCAATGTATTAAAACATTTACTGAAATTGTAGATAAGCTTACAAGCTCCTACGACCCCGATTGCAGTGAAAGAAAACCCCGCTTCACCCAACCAGCACACCAGTTCCTTAAAGTGGTAAGGGTGTATGAAACGATTGTAAGTCGCCCTGGATAAGGGCGTCTGCTAAGAAATAAATAATAATAATAATAATGATAATGAAACCCTGTTTCACCCAGCCAGCACACCACTTAGTTAAAGCGGAAAGGGTGTATGATCCCCTGCAAGCACTTGGGTTAAACTTGGATGCTCTCCCTTGGATTCCATACCTGGTTTCAACAGAATTAGAAGGCTACCGGTTTCATGCAAAGGAATGCAGTCGTGACCTTCCTTTGACAACGTTTTGGAGGTCTGCAGAACCACACTTTCCTAACATTGCAAAACTGGCCAAGCGATATTTGTATGTTGTCCGTAATTCTGTGGATGCCGAGTGAAGCATTTTGGCATATGGACAGGTTTTTACGCAAAGGCAATCTATGACAGAGGAAAGAGTAAACCAACTAATGAACTCATTCCCAGGGTTAGGAGGAAGTCGGCCATCTAGAAAGTGGGCGGAGCTACGGTACACTAAATCATCGACCCGGAAGGGAAATGATGTGGCAGCTGCAGATTGGAGGAGCGGTTGCAATCGTTAACTAAGAGGTCATGATTGACGGTATATAAGGGAAGGTAGCAAGGTGATCTGTTCCTTTGTTATGGTTAACGCTAAACCGGAAGGAGAACCGTATTGTAAATCGTGAGTGTTTTGTTTGTTTTGTCGTGTCTAAAAACTGTTTGTTTGTTGTTATTAGATGGCTAATACGATCCGGAGCTGTCGCTAAAGGCCAGCACCAAACCCAGACAATATTACACTTGTGTCACAATTAACTGTATTTGCACCACAAGCACTATAGCACTCACTGTGGACTTGTGATCATGTTTGTGTTACGTGTAGGTGTTTAAATATCGGGACTATTATTTCGGGGTCAACCCGTGGATTAATTAAACATAGCAATACACAACCCATGGTGTATTGTCTGATATCATTATTGTTTACTGTTTTGTCATCAGACTTTGGATTACAAAAAAAACCTCCATTTCACCAGTACTTTGTTGTCTGTCACTGTCTTGAGCACTGCATCACCCCTACACCTGCGCACTGCCAGCCACTTTGCCACAGTCAACAAGCCATTTTTATTATTTTTTAATTTGGGCTACTGGACAGCTATACTTTAAGTGGGGATCAATGCTACTGGCATCTATACTTTTAAGTGGAGATCAGCACGACTGGACATCTATACTTTAAAGTGGAGATCAACATAATTGGACATCATCTATACTTTGAAGTTGTGATCAGCACTACTGGACAGCTATACTCTGAAGTGAAGATCAGTCCATTCTGCAAATGATGGCCAAGGTAAACATTCTAATACAGTACAAGCTCAGAGTTATGAACCCCTTGGGAATGGAGGTTGTTCGTAAGTCTGAAATGCCTGTGACTCTGAAAATTATTTTTCAATGGCTTTACAGTTTTTCTCGATTGCTAAGACACTTAATGAAACTGGGGTCCACTTGATCTTCATCATAACCTAATGAGCACAACAGTATTCTTTTTTGCAAAACAGTATAAATCATTTCTCAGTGCTTTCACACACAATGCAAATGCTAAGCACATTTTTGCAAAACAGTAAACACAACTCTCTACAAAAGATGCAAAACTCAGTTGAGTAAATCATGTCAAACAAAATTAAAACATTTGGTCACAGCTGATACAAATTACTCCCATGAATGTGAACCTCTTCTGCAAGTGTGCAAAACTTCTTTGCACAATTGTTCAATCAGCAATCAGTCCTTATTCATACGTAAAAGAGGTCACCTCTGAGTTGCTGTTTGCAAGAATGGACCAAGTAAGAGGCCGAGGGTGAGGGCAAGGACAAAGTAGAGGTAGAGGGGCCCATAGAGAAAGAGGGGTTCAGATGCGTGGTGGTGGAGTAGCTCAAAGGGGAATACAAAGAGCTAATGTTTCAGATGAAATTCGTGCAACAATTATTGACCATTTTGTCAATCATGGCCTTTCCATGAGAGAGGCTGGGCAATGGGTCCAGCCCAATCTCAGTAGATCAACTGTGGCATCAATAGTAAGAATATTCAAGAATGAGAATAGGTAAGTTATAGTGCTATACCACACTGTATTTCAGTATTACTGTACTGTATACAGTACAATATATGTGTAAACAGTTGTTCTGTCAATGCCCTTCATGTGACCATCAAAATGTCACAGTTTGTACATATTTACTATATTTATAGAGTTTAAAGACAACCACACGCTGGTGGCAGAGGTAAAGTCTTCACTGCGGCACAGGAGGCTGCCATAGTGGATATGGTTGTTGCCAACAATTACATAAGATTGTGAGAGATCCAGATAGCAGTCATTCAAGATCACAACATGTTCAGAAATGTCAACAGTGTGAGTTTGGCCACTATTGATCGGGTCCTTAAAAGACACAAAGTGGGAATGAAACAACTTTACAAGGTCCCATTCCAAAGAAACAGTGACAGCTTGAAGGAGACTAGACTCCAGTATGTACAGGTAAGGGTTTGTCACTGTAATGCCTTTTCTTACAGTAAAACATTACCTTTTACAATGCATTTACTTTATGTATACATAAATACTGTGTTTATATTATATTTTTATCTTGGAGAATAATGGAGCTTGAAGCAAATGCAACACCCCATACATTCATTTATGTGGATGAAGCCGGCTTCAACCTTTCAAAAGTAAGGAGACAAGGGAGGAACCTCATTGGTAAGAGGGCCAGGGCAAATGGGTGCAAACATCACCATGGGTGCCGCTATCTCCAGCGATGGTGTTCTTTCTCACATCCCTACAATTGGCCCATACAATACAGAACGCCTCCTCACATTTCTTGATGCATTGCACCAGAGAGTGGTACCACCAGAAGAGAGAGGGCTGGTGAGGCCTGACATGTTCCGCTTCGTCATCATATGGGACAATGTTGCTTTCCACCACTCCCGTCTGGTTACTGAATTGTTTGCAGCCCACCCATGAATGATGATGCAATTTCTCCCTCCGTACTCTCCTTTTCTCAATCCAATCGAGGAATTCTTCTCTGCTTGGAGGTGGAAAGTTTATGATTATCGTCCACATGACCAGATGTCCCTCCTAGACGCAATGAATGCCGGTTGTCTGGCAATCACTGCAGAGGACTGCCAAGCGTGGATGCGCCATGCCAGGAGATTTTTTCCTCGCTGCATTGAGAGGGAAAACATCCAGTGTAATGTTGATGAAAACATGTGGCCTGATCGACAAGAACAAATGGACTGAATGTGGTGTATACTGTATTTGTGTTGCATTTTTTTGCAGTGAATTGTTAGCTTGGTGTATTTTATTTTTATTCTCTGTATATACAGCATCATTGAATTTGTAAAGGACCAAATGGAAAAAGGTAAAATAAAGCCTTTTGTTTCTGGATATTCATGCTTTTGAGTGACATTCTTTCTGCATTGGTCATCTTTGGTAAAATCATTTTAGGAAAAAAGAATACAGCTCATGCTGTGATAATACGTTCACTTGCCTTTTATGGTACATACTATAATTATAGTATCAACAAATGGCACAGACATATAAATGAGTGTTAACCATATTAGGGTATATTGATAGTTGTAGTTAGTATTTATTGGGCCTCATTTGCTTTCCCACAGTCAGAATCTTTGAAAAGTACTTCAGTAGCAGGAATATAGGTTGTAGTCTGTTTCCACTGGAGCGGTATTCTCTAAAAGGAAACATTTAAACAAAAACTGTGATTTTACCAATAAAAACAGCCTTCATTTACATAAATGTAGCTATTATGTGAATTTCAAAAATCCTGTAGATTCCATAGTATTTTGGAAATTATATTTGCTGGTTCATGCAAATTAATTAAATGCATAAATGCAATGGAAACAAGTATAAATTCAATGAAATGACATAAATGTAATGTAAACGAGTATAAATTCAATGGATACAAGTATAAATTCAATGGAACTCAGTATAAATTCAGTGGAAACGAGTGTAAATTCAATGGAAACGAGTATAAATGCAATGGAACCAAGTATAAATTCAATGGATACGAGTATAAATGTATAAATTCAATGAAATGACATAAATGTATTGTAAACGAGTATAAATTCAATGGATACAAGTATAAATTCAATGGAACTCAGTATAAATTCAGTGGAAACGAGTGTAAATTCAATGGAAACGAGTATAAATGTAATGGAAACGAGTATAAATGCAATGGAACCAAGTATAAATTCAATGGATACGAGTATAAATGCAATGGAAAGAAGTATAAATTCAATGGAAACAACATAAATGTAATGGAAACGAGTATAAATTAAATGGATACGAGTATACAGTGCCGAGAAAAAGTTTGTGAACCCCAATGATAATTATGGAAATTCCATAGTTTTACCATGATAGCCTTCTTGAATCAAAACCAGTCTTTTCTTAAATATCCAATATGGTTTATATCAACTAATTCCATGTCTTTTGAAACAAAATGATGTCTGAATTAGACAAACAATGAGTAATTAAGATTCAGGGTATGTGAAAAAGTAAGTGAACCCCTGGTTTTATCAGCTCAACTAAGAGGATAATTAGAATCAGGTGTTTAAATAATTAGGTAGATCTTCAGGGGTGAGTTTGGGAGGCCACACCCTATATAAAGATCAGAAACTTTGTGAGTTTAGTCCACCATACAGGTGTGTGGAAGCACGTCATGCCACGATCAGAAGAAATCGCTGAGTACCTATAAAACCATTTCAAAGGATTTGGGGCTCCACCAATCCACTGTCTACAAATGGAGAAAGTTCAAGATCACAGTCACCCTACCCAGGAGCGGTCGTCCTACCAAAATCTCTCCAAGAACAAACCGGAAAATCATCAAGGAAGTCACAAAGAACCCCAGAGTAACATCCAAGGATCTGCAGGCCACTCTTACCTTGGCTAATGTGAGTGTGTGAGCTGAAACTGAACCAAAAGTGGGTCATGCAGCAAGACAATGATCCTAAACATACAAGCAGATCTACAAAAGAATGGCTGCAGAAGAAGAAATTCCGCATTTTAGAATGGCCTAGTCAAAGTCCGGACCTAAACCCCATCGAAATGTTGTGGCAGGTCCTGAATCGAGTTATTATTATTATTATTATTATTTATTTCTTAGCAGACACCCTTATCCAGGGCGACTTACAATCGTAAGCAAATACATTTCAAGTGTTACAATACAAGTAATACAATGAGAGCAAGAAATACAATAACTTTTGTTCAAGTGTGACAAACCACAATTCAATAATACAGCAGTGTCCATGCAAGGAAGCCAAAATTCCTCAAAACCAATGTGAGAGATGCTTAGTTAAAGTCATTGCTGCTCTGAATCTAAAGGTTCACATACTTTTTCACACATGGATATTGAATGTTGAATCATTTGTGGATACATAAATGTTGAAAAAGTATCATGTTTTTGTGTCATTTGTTTAATCAGGTTATCTTTATCTATTATTAGGACACACATGATGATTACATATTCAGTAGAAAAAAGGAAACTAAACCAAGTGCATTAATATAAAAAAGGAAAGCAATATATGTGCATAGCTGTAAATATACTTAACTAAATTACCCTGCATACTATAACCCACTGTTATACTATAACCCACTAGCCACCCTGTCTCCCACCGTTAATAAGCCTTGTTAAAATAGGATATATAAAACTAAAAGGCTACGTTAAGTTAGGTTAAAAAACAAATTAACATACAATTTAAAGGAGCATACTTAAAGACTTATTAGAATCAGGTGTTTAAATAATTAGGTAGATCTTTAGATAAAACTAATCCTATGTACATTACAATACTAAAACCAATGTAGTAGAGTAGGTGTTCCCGAACCTAATTGTAGGCATTAGGACCCTGGGGGTTAATTATTAGTTAATTGATACACCTGTGCACACTTAGCCGCTGCATGAAGGGAAGGGAAACCCTGTGGACAAGAAGAGTGAGGCTAAGGCCTAGGGACACATGGAGAGAGAAGGGCTGAGAGCAGCAGGTTGTGATTTCTAGTTTGTGTTGGGTAAGAGTTTTGTTTAAACCTTGCATTAGTATTAAAAGTGCGTGAAAGCATTTAAACTGCAGCTTCTGTGTCTGGGTTTGCTATTCCTGCCATTGACCAGCCCTTGACTGCCTGCCACGTTGCCACACCAAATATAAACATTTCAATGTCGTGTGTGTACAGCTATGGCCAAACGTTTTACATTTTTTCATTGATAGATAACAAGAGAAAATAATCATATTATAGCAGGATGCTGAAAAGGGACGTCCACTTGTTTGTAACAAGTTTGATTCATTCATTTAGCATAGTATAAGGACGTGCTAGGTATAATTGAATACATATTTGGTTGGATTCTGTACGGGGCTCGGTCGTCAGATGCAAGTTGTGGGGAACAAAGTGAATGTCCAGACAGTAATTTCTCCCAAAACAATCTGTGTTTTTTTTTAATAAACAAAATAATCTGCCCCTCTACCAGCAATGGTATTGGTGGGTACGGGGCAGGCTTGCAAACCCAAAATAATAATAATGACAAAAGGACGTCCATCCTGCATCCTCATGTGTGTTGTAGGTTGACTGCTGGCTCTGAAGTGACAACTCCTGGGTGCTCACTCCTCTTCTATAAAACACAAAAAGAACACACATACCAAAACAACAAACAATACAGGCTCTGGCCGTCTGTTACGTTTTCAGAGCAAGGTGCTATACTCACGCAGCTGCATCCCCTTTGTACTACCCGACTCCTCCCTGCAATCAGCCCGGCGCCCCAGTGTAACCATTCGCTGCCTGGCCCGCAGCTGATCATATGGGAATTGTTTCAAGTACACACAGCTACCTGCTTCCTCCAGATAGGGAAGTGTACTATCAACCTTACACAGCACCCTTTCTGGTCAGGAGGGAGATTTACAGCATCAATTCTTTCTCTCTTTATCACAGGCTCCAATGTGTTTACCTACCTAAAGCTTTATTAAACCAGTCAATCTGTTTAGCTTGATATTCACTAAAAAAACAAAATATTTTTTTTGTTTTAAAGTAGAGAAATTCTATGTAAATGACATAGCGAACAATTTTCTAGTATATTTAATTATTTCATGTTAATAACCATAATGCCCATTATCTTTTTTTTTTCTTAGACATTTCAGTTGAAACATAGCCACTGATGTATTGCTAATGTGTCAGTTTATGTAGCAGAATTACACACAGGGCCAACATCTCTAGGGCACTCTTCACAACAATGATTTACATATTCTAACAAAAAAGTAACAGTATGTACTTCTGGCAATCTATTTGTTGTAATAGTTTGGGTTTTCCTCCGTTTGATTTCACTAAAAGAGTGAGTGCTACCATGTGATCAGTTTTAACTATAAGAAATTTTGAAACACGTTTGTTTAAAGTTTGAAAAAACAAACCATGGAACAGCCCAGAATGCTGTTTTGGAGAAAGTTCAAGCAATATTCTCCGGAATGTCTCTTTTCTTGCAATATATTCTCCGGAATGTCTCTTTTCTTGCAGGTACCTGATGCTGCTTTTTACTCTGTTCTTTATCCCTGGTATTGTGATGATAATTGCCTATGGACTAATTTCCCGGGAACTGTATAGAGGAATCCAGTTTGAACTGGGCCAGAAAAAAGAAATCACTGGTAAGTTTGACTCCACCTCAAAGTGTAACCCATTCATGTGTTTCATTCATGTGTTTCCATGGTGCACAGTTATAAATGCATGAAGCTAAGACCCTGTACAATTAAAATAACCAAGCCGGAAGTTATTTTGAGTTTGTCTTTTGATTATGATTAAATATAGCCTGTTGAGAGAACTCATGTCAATACTCAAAGTCTAAAAACAAAATCCTGGGATATGCAGAATGATCTATAAAGAGCTGTAAGAGTTTTTAATGAAGCATCTCAGTTTCACCATCCTCTGTAGCAGTCAGTGCATCCAATTTTTCTATTTGTGATTTGTCGTAATTAAACATTTTATTATCACATTCTAGGCAATAGGAATTTAGTGGAGATACCCACGGATGAAACTTGCTACAATTTTACAATGTTCCCTTTATTTCGCTATCTGACTTGTACATAAAAAATTGAGAAGGACCCTCATCAGTAAAATATTGTACTTATAATATACCGGATGTCAAATTGTGGTGAAACTTGCCATGAACCTGTGATGAAACTTGCTAAGGATTGAGGCTGTCTGCATGCCAGACTTAAGTTTGTACATATATCTACAAAAGGTCTTATTCAGTGTTGATAAAACTTGGTCTCAACATACTGTAACACAAGCCATTTAGAGTACAGTGCGTTTTCATGTTAGATTTCGAAATGTCACATTTTTCAATTTGACAGTTTTTCGTTAAGTATATGGTAAACTACAAAACGGTATGCCATTTCATGTTAACGTAACATTATTCAGCAGGTTTCATTCGACTTCATGAAGCAAAATTAGATAATTCTAGGGTGATGCAAAACTTTCGGCCATAGCTGTACATCCACTGCATGCACCTGTAAAAATGTAATGCCTTAAAAATAAGAAATAAATAAAAAAGATGCCTTCATGTACCCCATATTCATATCCAGTTGTAGTCAAAAGTTTACATACCCCAATGGAAATTTATAATTTCTAGAAATTTCTCAAACAAAGAATTTTAGGAAATTTGTTTTGTAGCAATAGTTTTGCTTTTGTGGATGAGGAAAAAAGGTTATAAGAAATAGATGTCTACAATTATTTTTCAGCAATCATTTTGCAAAACAAAATGTTTATTCAAAAGTATTCATACCCTTTGATGCTATGATAGTATTGTCTACAAGGTGCTAGAAATTTCAATATGATAATGCAGAACCTAATTCTAGAAAATGCTGGATTGTAGGTGAACATTCTTAGAGTGTGTGGCAGGGATGGCTGTAGTGGTGACGTCAGGCCAGCAGCAGGAAGAAAAACACAGGCAGTACGCAGGGTAAAAGACGCACCGTGCGCCATTTATTTAAATAACAAAAACAAATAAAATATTTAAACAAAAACACTTGCTCACAGAGCAAAACAATAACAAAATATACAGCTCCGCCGTCACATTTATAAAACAATAACAAAACAAGGCTACGCTGTCATATTTATAAATAAATAAATAACAGCAATAATAATAAATAATAATATTAATATAATAATAATAATAATAATAATAATAATAATAATAATAATAATAATACAACAAAACAAATACAAAATAATAAATTGCACAGTGGCGGAGGGGTACCCCGTTCTAAAGTAAACAATACATTTATGGCAGGGCTTTGCCCCGCCCCCTTTCCACGTACAGGGCCTATCCCCCCCCACCTTGTGCAACGCACACTTGGCCCCAATGGGAAAGCAAAGTGTTCATGTGGGCGGCCATGGTGGGAGGTCTTTCATCCCCCACTTCTTCGTGGCTGGCAGCTCCCCTTTCTGGGGCTCCAGCCACATGATCTCCTGCAGCGAAAATGCTGCAGGGGGAGCTAGTCTCCTGACCTCCCACCCCCTTCTTCATGGACGGCAGCTCCCCTTTTTGGGGCACCGGCCACATGATTTCCTGCTGCCACGCAGGACCTGCAGCGACTGCAGGCGAAGCAGGACGGTGGTGGAGACAGAGGCAGCTCCTGCTGCTCTGCTCCTGCCGTTGGAGGTGGTTGAGGCAGAGGCATCTCCTGCTGCTCTGCTCCTGGCGGTGGAGGTGGTGGAGGCAGAGGCAGCAGGCATTCTTCTGGTGGGAGGGGACGGTTAGTTGGGAAATGCCCCCACTCCTCACAGATGCAGCAACAGTACTGCACGCCCATGCTGTGGAGGAGAGCTTCCCAGCCAAGCTCCTCCTGTGGCTTTAGCCCTGGTTCCACCTCCTCTTCCTGAGGTGGGTAGTAGTCGGGCGACACGTGACCGACCTTGCCAACTTCAAAGCACCACTCCTCCACCCTAAAGCAAGTTAGGCATACCTCCACTGGGCCAGAGACGTGATGGGGCTTGCGACTGCCGCTGCTTCTGCTGCTGCTTCCTTCCCATTTTCTTTCCACACAACAAAAAAGTAAATTAAAAAAATAAATAAAAATAAATAAAAAAAACCTGCAGTACCCGTTCCGGCCAGGGAGGTGCTGGTGATCCCACACTGGGCACCACGTGTGGCAGGGATGGCTGTAGTGGTGACGTTAGGCCAGCAGCAGGAAGAAAAACACAGGCAGTACTGGAGGGCAAAAGATGCGCCGTATTATTAACAATAATAATAATAATAATAATAATAATAATAATAATAATAATAATAATACAACAAAACAAATACCAAATAATAAATTGCACAGGGGCTGAGGGGTACCGTGTTCTAAAATAAACAATACATTTATGGCAGGGCTTTGCCCCGCCGACTTTCCATGTACAGGGCTCCTGGCCCTGTTATAGAGCGTATAAAAGGGTTATGTGACAGAAATAGAATAATTCTTGGTGGTAAATCTCCCTCCCGGCCTGTGAGGGCGCTAAGTACAGGGAACAGACAGCCGTGGATGTCACATCATTCTGTTCCCTGAATGATGTGACAGCCGTGGATTGGAGGAGCGGCTGCAATTGTTTACCAAGGGGTCATGAGTGACGGTACAAATAGGGGATGGAGATACGTGATCTGTTCCTTTATTGATGGTTGTGTTACGAAACCAGGAAGGCCCGAAACGTATTGTATCGTGAGTGGTTTTTGTTTGTTTTGTCGTGTCTAACTGTTTGCTTGTTATCAATGTTAGACGACTGACACGATCCAGAGCTGTCGCCAGGGGCCAGCACAAAACCGGACAACACTGCACTATGAATCAGGATTAATTGTATATGCACCACGAGCACTACAGCATGCACTAGTGGACTGGTGACCGTGTTTGTGTGTGATTGATCAGTGCACTTGCTCTCCACCTGCGTATCACTTACCACTTTGCCACAGTTAGGCATAGGATTATTGCTGTCATTACCAATAAGTCAATATGAGAAAAAGTAAAGCGCTATCTGAAGAAAATTATTTATTGTCATAAAGCTGGAGAAGGATACAAGAAGATGTCCAAGCATTTGAGTATCCCAATTTCAGCTATTGTTGCTATTATCAAGAAGTACAAGACTGTCACAGTGCTCCCTCTGTCTAGAAGAAAGAAGGTTCTTTCACCAAGAACAAGTAGAACAATTGTGAGGAAAGATAATAACAATCCAAGATTGACTGCCAAAGATATTCAAAGTGAATTGGCTGCAAGTGGGACTGGGGTTTCCGTTTCAACCATAGGTCGAGTATTGCATGGTGAAAGTCTCAATGGCCGCACGCCAAGAAAAACGTCACAAGGACAATCGCTCAAAGTTTGCAAAACGGAATTTGAATGATGGATATGAGTTCTGGTTAAAGGGTTTGTGGAGTGATGAAACAAAAATCGAGCTATTTGGTCACAGAAGAGGCGGAGCGGTAGGACAGAAGAGGCAGAGGGGTAGCACTATACATAAGAAATAGTCTTGAAACCCAGGTGTTAAATCAGGACAAAGAAAACAATGCAGAATCAATATGGGTCAGAATAATGGACAAAAATTCAAAGGGCATAATAATAGGAGCATGCTATAGACCGCCAAATTCAGACGCTGAGCAAAATAATCTGTTATACAATGACATTCGAAATGCGTGTAGAAAAGGAGAAGCCATACTAATGGGGGACTTCAACTTCCCCCGTATAAAATGAGAGAACCCGGTGGGGAGCACGACGGACAAAATTGAAATGGTGGAAATGACAAATGACTGCTTCCTAACGCAATTTGTCAAGGCACTGACTAGAGGGGAGGCATGCATTGATTTAGTCTTTTCAAATAATGAAGACAGAATAACTAAAACAGAGGTCAGAGAGCCATTGGAAAACTCAGACCACAACATGGTCTCATTTGAAGTATTTTTTAAAACCCCAAAAGTAATGACCAAAACTAAGGTTTACAATTATAGAAAAGCAAACTATGAAGGTATGAAACAGAGACTAACAGAAGTAGATTGGAGTAAAACAGAGAAAACATCCACAGAAAAAGGATGGCTGTTTTTTAAAAATGTAGTACTAGATGCGCAAAACAATTACATCCCAAAAGTAGACAAATCTAAATCTAAAACAAAATGGCCAAAATGGTTTAATAGATCAATTAAAAAAAATATTCAGCGAAAAAAGGCGCTTTACAGAGCGTTTAAAAGGGACAAAAAACAAAGTACACAGAAAGACTACTTGGAACTGCAAACACAAGTCAAAAAGGAAGTTAGAAAGGCCAAGAGAGAGATAGAAATCAATATTGCTAAGGGGGCTAAAACCAATTCCAAAATGTTTTTCCAATATTATAACAGCAAGAGAACATTCAAAGAGGAGGTTAAATGTCTAAGAGACACAAATGGCAAAATCATAGCAAATATATGAAATATATGAAATGATTACTTTTCACAGGTTTTTACAAAGGAGGACACGGACAACATGCCCCACATTTCGACCTGTTCCTATCCAATTTTAAATAACTTTAGCATAGGCAGAAGTGTTAAAGGGACTATGAGCTCTTAAAATAAACAAATCCCCTGGGCCGGATGAGATCCTCTCAATAGTACTCAAAGAAACGAAAGAAGTTATTTACAAACCGCTAACCAAGATCATGCAACAGTCTCTTGACACAGGGGTTGTACCGACAGACTGGAAAATAACAAACGTAATACCGATCCACAAAAAGGGAGACAAAACCGAACCAGGTAACTACTGACCAATAAGCCTGACTTCTATTATATGTAAACTTATGGAAACTATAATAAGATCTAAATTGGAAAATTACCTATATGGTAACAATATCCTGGGAGACAGTCAGCATGGTTTTAGGAAAGGGAGATCATGTCTAACTAACCTGCTTGACTTTTTTGAGGATGCAACATTGACAATGTATAACTGCAAAGCATACGACATGGTTTATTTAGATTTCCAGAAAGCTTTTGACAAAGTCCCGCATAAAAGATTAATTCTCAAACTGAACGCAGTAGGGATTCAAGGAAATGCATGCACATTGATTAGGGAGTGGTTAACATGTAGAAAACAGAAAGTACTGATTAGAGGAGAAACCTCAAAATGGAGCGAGGTAACCAGTGGTGTACCACAGGGATCAGTATTAGGTCCTCTGCTATTCCTAATCTATATTAATGATTTAGATTCTGGTATAGTAAGCAAACTTGTTAAATTTGCAGATGACACAAAAATAGTAGTGGCAAACACTGTTGCAGCAGCAAAGGTCATTCAAAATGATCTAGACAGCATTCAGAACTGGGCAGACACATGGCAAATGACATTTAATAGAGAAAAGTGTAAAGTATTGCATGCAGGCAATAAAAATGTGCATTATAAATATCATATGGGAGATACTGAAATAGAAGAAGGGAACTATGAAAAAGACCTAGGAGTTTATGTTGACTCAGAAATGTCTTCATCTAGACAATGTGGGGAAGGTATAAAAAAAGGCCAACAAGATGCTTGGATATATTGTGAGAAGTGTTGAATTTAAATCAAGGGAAGTAATGTTAAAACTTTACAATGCATTAATAAGACCTCACCTAGAATATTGTGTTCAGTTCTGGTCACCTCGTTACAAAAAGGATATTGCTGCTCTAGAAAGAGTGCAAAGAAGAGCAACCAGAATTATCCCAGGTTTAAAAGGCATGTCATATGCAGACAGGCTAAAAGAATTGACTCTATTCAGTCTTGAACAAAGAAGACCACGCGCCGATCTGATTCAAACATTCAAAATCCTAAAAGGTATAGAGAATGTCGACCCTGCGGACTTCTTTGACCTGAAAAAAGAAATAAGCACCAGGCGTCACAAATGGAGATTAGATAAAGGGGCATTCAGAACAGAAAATAGGAGGCACTTTTTTACACAGAGAATTGTGAGGGTCTGGAACCAACTCCCGAGTAATGTTGTTGAAGCTGACACCCTGGGATCCTTCAAGAAGCTGCTTGATGAGATTCTGGGATCAATAAGCTACTAACAACCAAACAAGCAAGATGGGCTGAATGGCCTCCTCTCGTTTGTTATCTTTCTTATGTTCTTATGTTCTTATGTCACGCTGATAGTTGTTATGTTTGGAGAAAGTCTGGTGAGGTATAGAAAGAAAAGAACACTACACCTATGGTGATGCTTTTCCTCTAATGGCACAGGAAATTTAGTTCCAATACATGGTAAAATGGATTCCATAGCATACCAAAAGATATTAGCCAATCATCTGAAACCTCCGCTACAAAACTGGATGTTCCAACACAACAATGATCAAAATCTACTTAAGAATGGTTAAAGAAGAATAAAATCAAGGTTCTGGAATGGCCTAGTCAAAGTCTTGATCTAAATCCGATTGAGAATCTTTGGTATGACTTGAAGAAGGCTGTGCACAAGAGAAGTCCTCTGAATTTGAATGAACGAACAGTTTTGCGTTGGAGAATGGTCAAAAATCACTAAAGAATCATGCCAAAAGCTCATTGACAAATATCCTAATCGTTTAAAAGAGGTTATTATTGCTAAAGGTGCCTCAACTAGCTATTAATTTCATTTTCCTTGTCAGGGTATGAATACTTTTGAATTAGCATTTTTGGAGTTTTACAAAGCAATAGCTGAAATAAATAATTGTAGACATCTATTTCTTAACTTTTTTGCTCATCCACAAAAGCAAGACTTTTGCTACAAAAGATTTTTCCTATAATTAATTGTTTTCGAGAAATTTCTATAAATTATAAGTTTCCATTGGGGTGTGTAGACTTTTGACTACAACTGGATATGAATATGGGGTACATGAAGGCATCTTTTTTATTTATTTCTTATTTTTAAGGCATTACATTTTTACAGGTGCATGCAGTGGATGTACAGCTATGGCCAAAAGTTTTGCATCACCCTAGAATTATCTAATTTTGCTTCATGAAGTCGAATGAAACCTGCTGAATAATGTTATGTTAACATGAAATGGCATACCATTTTGTAGTTTACCATATACTTAACGAAAAACTGTCAAATTGAAAAATGTGACATTTCGAAATCTAACATGAAAACGCACTGTACTCTAAATGGCTTGTGTTACAGTATGTTGAGATCAAGTTTTATCAACACTGAATAAGACCTTTTGTAGATATATGTACAAACTTAAGTCTGGCATGCAGACAGCCTCAATCCTTAGCAAGTTTCATCACAGGTTCATGGCAAGTTTCACCACAATTTGACATCCGGTATATTATAAGTACTATATTTTACTGTATGAGGGTCCTTCTCAATTTTTTATGTATAAGTCAGATAGTCAAATTGAAAAATGTGACATTTTGAAAATGCACAATTTCCGGAAAGACATTGGAAATCTTGACACATGTTACTCAATTAGAAGTGGCATTTAGATTTAAGCCATATAAGCATGATTTTTACATAGATTTTGTAACTTTAGAGTAAGCCATGGGGAAGAGCCTAAAATTCCAGGGTGATGCTAAACTTTTGGTCATAGCTGTAGGTGGATGGTGATCTAGTGTTTTATATTACTAATAGCTCTGATCATTCTGTATGTTTATGTTTATTTTTTAACATAAAATGTCCGTCTTTCTTAGCCCACAAAAATGGCCTCAATGTAATGGGCAATCCGGCAACCAGCAGTGACGAGGGAGATGGGTGCTACATTCAAGTGACGAAGTGTCAGAACATGGTGGAAATGTCCACTCTGAACCCTAGTGGTGGAACCAAGATGGACAGAGCTCGTAGCAACACCTCCGAGGCCAAGCTCATGGCCAAGAAGCGCGTGGTCCGCATGCTCATCGTCATTGTTGCCATGTTTTTCGTCTGCTGGATGCCCATCTACTCTGTCAACACCTGGCGGGCCTTCGACCACCACACTGCACACAAGGTCCTCTCTGGGGCTCCTATTTCTTTCATCCACCTGATATCTTATACATCTGCCTGTGTCAACCCCATAATCTACTGCTTCATGAACAAGCGTTTCCGCAAAACATTTCTAGCTACGTTTGCCTGCTGCTGGAGACCTTGCTGCCACTTTCAAGAGACAAAAGATGAGGTCGCCGGTACCGTGGCCTCGCTGTCTAAATTCAGCTACACCACTGTCAGCACACTGGGTCCCTCATAACCAGCCCCTGTGAGCTGAGAGACAGGGAAAACCATACACAACGGTATGATACTGGACAAGACATCCTTGGCTGTATGACATCCTTTTTTTTTTTTTCATGATCACCATATTCATTTTTTTTTGTATTGTTTTTTTGTAGTAGCTCATCATGGAAGCCAGAAGGGCAGGTGGATTTGAAAAGTCAGATAGCAAGTTTCCTTTGTTAACCCTTAGCGGTCCATTTATTCAGTGTGTCTCAGGCACGTCAGGTCCAATTTATTTTCACATGCGCAGTTTATTTTAGACGCGCTGTTTAAAAGTATTTTTTTCACAGTTAAAACAGGTTTAAAAGGTACTGCATATCAACAGGACACTCAGTACTGCATCTCCATCCCCGCCCCACCCCTTGTTAGCTGTATTTTTTCCATACCTCTTCGTAGTCTTGAATACTGATAAATCATCTCCTGATCACTCGTTTTATCACCAAACTCCTCAATAATGCGATCTAAGTCATTATTTTATTACAATAACATCTCAAAAAGCTCTCAAAAAGACTAGGGACCTGTTTTTTACGTCTTTTTGATGATGTCGGACAGGGTCCGACATTGGACCGGAAAGGGAAAATTGTAATTTCGGACCAGGTCCGACATAGGACCGCAAAGGATTAAGAATACTTGCTGCAATTTTTTCAGGACCCACAAACCTGCTGCTTCTGCTTTCACCAGTATTATCTGATTTATTTCACTTCTTACTTTTGGTTACAAACGGTACAGTTTTGTCCAGTATATCGTTAAGCTTGTTATGTAGACAGAAGTCTGGGTTACTCCACTCAATGAGAATACTATAACAATTTTAAACAATACAGCCAAACCTATACAGTACTAGTATCGTTTTCAAACAAAAGTTTTTTAAAAATGCTGTTTGAGTATTATTTAATGGCGTATCTAAGAGTAGTATACAGTATCTATTAAAGCATTGTTCTTGATAGAACTGTTCATTCCTTTATGACATTGCACTTTGGTGCGAGTCAGTTCCAGATAATTAAAGGATCAATGCTTTGATGTAAAGCAATTAGGGAGTGTGCCAAAGGGAACAGACACTTTAAATAAAACTCTTTTGTCTCATTAATCCTCACCATAAATTAAGATTTGGTAAAAAAAAAAAAAAAAAAAAAAAAGAAAAAAAAGAAAAAGGTATAACTAAAGGAAATTGTAAATTTCACAAAAAAAGACTATAGTTGCAAAAATTGCCACTGCTTTGGAATTTACTAATTCCAGTTATCCACATAGAAACGTATTGAGATTACTTACAGACGATTTGATCGAGATTGATTGTTCCCCTGAGGTCTGATCTGAGATCATTTTACCTGAACTGCACAACAATAACATGTAAGATTACTGTTCAAAATCACACCACCCTGCAATGTAAAATAAGAAAAATAATAACAATTTTAAACTACAGATTAATGAAACCTCTAACATTCTAAAAGTGCATTTCCCAAAAAATGTAAATATTAATAAAAAGATATTACAAACTTGTAAGAGTGGGATACATTTTACAGGAAACCGTATAACTGAAATGGGCATTTAAAACCGTATAACTGAAATGGGCATTTAAAACTGTTTGTATAAACCATGTGGGGTTGTAGAACTTAACTGGGAGTAAATACATTTCATTATGCATGGATCACTCGCTTGGGCTTGCATGAATACACAACAGTTTAACCCACTGAATCATCCATATTAATAGAATACTACTCGTTTAGTATTAAATTTGGCCAAAACAATTTCATCTATTCATTTGAATACTTGCAAAAATTGTATAAAGTAGGGTTACATTTAGATGTGTTATCATCTTGCACTAATTGCTGACTGAAAGAAAATGTTGTTTTTCATATATGTAACATATACCAACATTTATTGATGAACAACATTTGAATTTAAATAGCATTTGTATGGGCAAAAAGTTTTTATTTTTATATAGATTTTTTTGCTTTTGTAGTTTAATTGTTAATCAACAACTTCATTTTTAAAATGCAGTATGTTTGGTACAGTACTCACATGATACCCCTACATAGAGAGAAACAATCTAAAGCACAAATTATCTTGTTAAGGAACCAGTGTATACAGCCCATTAACGTGTAAAGGTATTGGTTTTACACTTCAAGCTGAACTGCACGATAAGCGCGGTATTCTGTGACGTGCATCGAGGTGCCGCAAGTTTACCTCGCTACCAGGGACAATATCCATGGAACCCACCGTATATAGCCTGGAACAAAGAAGAATCAGGGTGGACATGAGTGAAGTCTTCAAAATCTTATATGGAGTTGACATAGTTGACCCAAACCAATACTTTAAGTGCAGTACAGAAACCAGGACCAGGGGGTGCAGTTGTAAATTAAGTGGAGATAAAGGACAGAGGGAAGGAGACACTTCTTCACAAAGAAAGTGGTGATGGTATGGAATGGGCTACCTTGTCATGTTGTTGAGGCAGAAACACTTAGTTCCTTGTCTGAATGGCCTCTCAGTCGTATATGTGCTTATTACTCAATAGCCAGGGAGGTGCTAATACAATTGAACTATAAAAACATCATCAATAAGTGACATTGACAATATAGCTAGGAACAAAGACTATTATATAGTGAGATGCAGTTGATTTTGTCAGAACCTTGGAGAACGGAGATGATCCCCTGATTATCCAATGTAATCCAGGTTCAGTTAGCTTTGTTAAATATACATATATACTGCACCTGTTTAAGTGATAGAGAAGTCTGACTGTGCTAAGTAACCTGTAAGAGGTTTCATTACCAGTAAATGCAATATTCCTACGCAACAGAAAATGACAACGGAAATGACCTTGTGGCGGAGTGTCCCGCCCCTATTTATTATTATTTGTATTTTTGTTTGCGGCGCGGGTAAAAGCGCCGCGTCTTTTATTATTATTTAAAAACCCCGTGAGGATGCATGGCTGATCAGCTACTGATTATTTAACTAGCTGACAGTCATGCATCCTTACCAAACGCGTGCAGACTCTGGCCGAGGGATAATAAGATAATTACCAACTAGTTAATCCCTCGGCCAGAGTATATAAACCAGCAGCACTCTGCACTCGGGGTTGAGAGTGTAGAGGAGAGTACGGGAGAGCGGAGAGAGAAAAAGCAACATTAACAAAACAATTGCTAAGACGTGCTGGATTTCCCAGCACATCACTTACTTGTTTGTTTGTTCATTCGTTTGGCCCTTGTGCCCTTTTGTTTTGTGTTGTGTTAATTTGTTTAATATTTTGTTTATTAATAAATACGCTTTAACCGCCCAACCATTGTTTTGGTTTCTACTTCCTGGTCCGTGACGTCACCACTGCGAGCCAGACTGTCACAGACCTTTTTCTACATATTGCTAATTACAAACTTGTCATTGACATAACACCATCTATGTATTGTAGGCCTTTATCATCAGAGTTATTATCAGAGTTACAGACTGCATTGTCATAGAAAGCCTATTGCTAGGTCTGTTGCTTTAGAAACTGGTAGGAATTTGTCATATGAACAGTTCTGCTTAAAATGATCAGCTATGAAAATGTATTTCTTGGATTGCATTGTATACCAAGTAAACAGGGCATCTCTACCCAAGGTCATTCCAGAGCATTCGCTGAAATAATTACATTTGCCCTGTTGGGAGGCATGCATTGTATCTTGTAAAACTAATCACACTATTCTTATTTTCAATGGCCGTTTGCTACAGAAAAACAGGACTTGATGGAACAATGACTAGGAACAGCTGCCAATTCCCAGCCCAAGCCTGTTTCTATAAGTAACAGGGTAAATTGTACAGATAATGTTATTACACAATGAATGCAAAGAACTTGACATACATTCTTTGTTGAAGATGTGAAGTTCAGCAGTTATGAATCAAGACAAGTAGTTAAAAAAGAAAATGATTCTCAATAGAAAGTAATACAAATTAAAAGTGATGTTTTTGTCAGAAGTTTATGTCTGAAAATGCTAAAGGAATTCAGTGACTTTAAATGAATCTTCCCTTTCTGAGTTTGCATACTATTGCAGTAGTTGTGGTTAGTATTACGTGAACATGACTACAGCGGCTTGTTAAGGCCATCAAAGTGATTTCCGTTTTCTCGAGAACCTGGGATAAATGATCTCATAATCACGAGATAACAGAATGGTAATATCGAGATCCTGAGGCAAATTATCTTGTGATCTCGACATAATGAAGATTTTTTTTATATGATGGCCTCAATGAGCCGCCTTACATGACAGTATCTGAACTTCTGTTTTAGAGTGAATTATTACAGTATTTATGTTGTAGTCAATGTCAATGTGTGGCATTGGTATGCATATCTGTTTTTTCTGTGAACAGCTCCAGTTTTATTTGTACTCAGTGAAGTTTACGTATGGTGCACTGCTGCCTTTTTATGCCAAATGCTATCTGTGTAGATGTGTATAATAACTGTATTAAGGTATTTATTATAAGTTTGTACAATGTTGTAGCATGGTTCAGTTTCCACATTAGTGCATTTTAATTATATTTAAGCCTTGCAAATAACGTAAGCACCCTTTTTCAGCAAAGCTTTTTAAGCACTTTAAACCTTGATTTGTGTAGCTGTATGGTACCTGAATAAGGAACATTTTCTATTATAAAGGATGATTAGAAAGTAAGTTTACCACATCAATGATATGATGAGTTGATGTGGTAAACCTACTTTCTAATCACCCTGTATATTGTTTGAGATACTTGAGTAAATTCCCCATCCACATACCTAGCCTCCAGAAGGTTAGCTACAGCTTCAGTTAATACAAATATGATACAAATACATACAGTATATGGCTGAATCCAGTGTACTGAGACAAGAGATTCTGAAATATCGCGCAATCAATACAGCCTTTGCTTAAGACTCTTGAGATCTATAGCCAGTCTGAATCAGGGCTATTTTATTAGGATGTAGGTGGGGCATTTGCAGCATGTTTCTCATGGATTGATCTGTGGAATGGATAAACTTTTGCCTTGGTTTATATACAGTACCTTTCCTTTTTTAAATCTTTGTAATGTTTGTTTACAGCGTGTTACTGCTTTTAGAAGTACATATTATGTTCGACAAGATGTTTAATCTTACATGTACAATGTTGTAAGACTGGTGCAAAATAAATGTATCTCTTTCATTCTGTGGCTTCATTGGGATGTGTGTGAAGATCAACAGAAAAACAAACTCTGAAGAAAGGGGTCTACTGTATCGACTGGAATTCCAAAATAATTTACTAATTTCACAAAATGTTTTCACAGTTTTCAAAGCTAAGTAAATATATACTTAACTTTACATTTTTCTGTCTGATTGTACAAAAGATGTAAATGTACACATTTTAAATACATTTTGTAAATTGAGAGTTACTGATTGATTTTCCAAACTTGTTAAGGCCAATCTTTTATAAGTAATTTCCTTTAGATTTTTTTTATTGTTTGTTTTAGAATGCACTTTAAGATTTATATTTCAGCCTACTGTTGATGAAAATAGAGGCGCAACACACTATCAATTGTGGTCAATGTTGGAATTTTTGGGAAACTGATCCCGAAGGTAGCACCCGGTAATGGAAATAATATAAAATAGTCAGTGTGCGATATTAACTACATTGTCTGAACTTTCTATCTTTTAGCCTACAGTTAATGACATTCCTTTTTACCTCACCAGACATGTAGTGGGGACTGAGTGCACCAGAATGTTGCTCCGGTACTTTTTTTTTTTTCTGGTGGGGCACTGCTCTATCACTTATTTATTTACTAAAGTCAACATTTTATTTTGGTACATTGATAGCCACTTTTCGTGGATCGCAGCTTTATCTCAGATTGGTCAAGGGTACATTGCCTACTACTGTCACTCATTGTCAGACTGTGAATATGCCTCAGTAACACAGCAACACAGCACAGGCTAGTGAGCAAAGCACAGGCTAGTGAGCAAAGCACAGGGTATTAGAAAGTAAGTTTACCACATCAATGCACCATATGTTGCTGTTGTAAACTTACTTTCTAATCACCCTGTACATAGTTTTTAATTTTTATTACTGTACATCGAACGGCTTAATGTATCAAACCTCTTTTTTTTTTTTTTTTATCCAACAATGGGATATCAATAACTTATTTATACTGTATCATAGCCAATGGTATTGGGACCCAACATTCATTGTAGTATGTACTGTTAACGCAGCCTTTCACAAACATAAAGCACTTTATTTAATATGCATTGAAAAAAAAAAAAACGCTGTATTTTCTGGTTATGCTGTAATTAGGGCATTTGTATTTTACAATCTGACTGGGAAGAAGTCTTAAAATAGGCTATTGTTTGCTTTTGTACACACATGGATTATAAACAACTTCTGGATTTATTATGAGGAAGAAGTGGTGCTAAAAAACCCTTAATGTATTATTATAATTCAAGTAACTGATTTAACTGTGGCACCTTCAAGTGCTAGCAAACAACATTTTTTTCCCTTTCAAGTTTGAAATGTAACCATTACCGAATCTTATAGCCCAAATTACCTGAGCACTTATATCAAAACTGCTCCTTTAAGAGTTCCATCTGCATCAAGTGTCATCTCTGCCCCCAGGGGTAGGGATCAGCGCAATTTTTCTTTCAGCTTGCCTGAGAAAGGAGTCAGTTCTGACCCTTCAGTCAAACTATGGAGATAAGTTGATATTTCACTTTGTCTCTCATTTCAATTCTGAAATAGTTTTGCTTTAATTATTAAGCATATAATTTTATCTTAGCCTAGGTTCTGATTAAGTCCCATCGTGGCCTTGTGTTTTGTACAAAGCAGTCTGTTTCTGTGGCTAAATTTCACGCTCTCTCCCTTGCTGCTTGGCTCTTCAAGAGTTGATATTATTTCTTACTAGCACCTTTTCATATATATATACACTGAGTGTACAAAACATTAGGAACACCCGTTCTTTCCATGAAATAGACTGACGAGGTGAATCCAGGTGAAAGCTATGATCCCTTATTGATGTAACCTGTTAAATCCACTTCAATCAGTGTAGATGAGGAGACAGGTTAAAGAAGGATTTTTAAGCCTTGACACAATTGAGACATGGATTGTGTACTGTATGTGGGCCATTCAGAGGGTAAATGGGCAAGACAAAAGATTTAAGTGCCTTTGAACGGGGTATGATAGTAGGTGCCAGGCGCGCCGGTTTGAGTGTGTCAGGAACTGCCACAGGATATCTGAACATTATTGCCAATCAGGTGCATCCCTTCATGGCAGCAGTGTATCCATCTGCTAATGGATTTTTTCAGCAGGATAATGCCCCATGCCACAAGGCTAGGATTGTCCAGGAATGGTTCCACGAACGTGACAGTGAATTCAGCTTACTGCAGTGGCCTGCCCACTCATCACATCTCAATCCAATTTAGCATCTGTGGGATGAGATGGAATGAGCTATTTGGAGTATAGATCCACTACCGGCCAACTTGACACAACTGTGGGAAGCATTGGAGTCAACATGGGCCAGCATCCCTGTGGAACGCTTTCGACACCTGTAGAGTCCACGCCCCGACGAATTGAGGCTGTTCTGAGGGCAAAATGGGGTGCAACTCAATATTAAGAAGGTGTTCCTAGTGTTTTGTACACTCAGTGTATGTATGTATGTATTATATATATATATATATATATAATATATATATACAGTGCCTTGAAAAAGTCTTCACACCCTTTAACATTTTTCACATTCTACTGCCTAAAAAATACAATTCAAAATGCATTAAACGAGGAGTTTGTTTCACTGATCTACACAACATCATCTACACTTTCAACGTGAAAGAACAATTATAGAAATATTCAAAAAGTAATTAAAAATAAAAAACCAAAAAGTCTTCACATCCTTTGTCATAGCAAACCCAAATTAGCTCAGATACAACAAATTGCCTTAACAAGGCACATAATAACACATAATAAGTTAAATAGAGCCCACCTGTGTCCAATCACAGTAGTTCAACTGATTCGAATACTCCTGGATGAAGAATCAAGCTGTTTCTGTTGTATGAAGTGAATTTGAAGCAAATGGCAAAACATGCCGAACAAGGAGCTGCCAAATGAACTCCGGGATAAAGTTATTGAAAGGTACAGATTGGGGGAATGCTATAAGAAACTTTCAATGTCTTTGAAAATCCCTTGGGGCATTGTCGGGTCCGTCATTGTAAAGTGGAAACAGTTTGGCACCACCAAGACACTGCCTCGATCAGGCCGTCCCTCCAAAGTCAGAAGCCGTGACTTAATGAAATTGCTGAGGGAGGTCACTGTGAGGCCTAAGATTACTTTAACCCTTTGCGGTCCAACGTCGGACCCTGTCCGACATCATCAAAAAGATGTAAAATACAGGTCTCTGGTCGTTTTTTCTCCGGAAAAAGCCGAGAAAACCATTCAATGGTCAAGTGAGACCGATAGGAGCCGAGAGAATCCGAAAAAAAGAGGGTCATATCTCATGAACAGATAGCCCCAGGACCACATAGATAACACAAACATAAACAAACAAGATAGCTGCTTCTGCATCCAGCGCTCAAAGAATATCACAGACATTTGCAGAGCTTTTTTTAGATATTATAGTAATAAAATAACAACTTGGATCGCATAATTGAGGAGTTTGGTGATAAAACAAGTGATCAGGAGATTATTTATTGGTATGCACTACTATGAAGAGGTATGTGAAAAATACAGCGAACAAGGGGTGGGTGGGGCTGGAGATGCAGTACTGAGTGTCCTGTTGATATGCAGTGCCTTTTAAACCTGTTTTACAGTGAAAAAAAAATTTAAACAGCGCGTCTAAAATAAACTGCGCATGTGAAAATAAATTGGACCTAACATGCTGAATAAATGGACCGCAGAGGGCTAAAAGAACTACAAAGGTCTCTGGATGAGATTGGGGAAAATGTTGACTGTTCAACAATTTCAAGAGTACTCCACAGACATGGCCTGTATGGGAGGGTGGCAAGAAGGAAGCCACTGCTGAAAAAAGCCACATGATGTGCTGCATAGCTTTTGCAAAGAAACACTTAGGGGACACTGCACGCATGTGGAAGAAGGTTTTGTGGTCTGATGAGACCAAAGTGGAACTTTTTGGTCTCAATGCTAAGCGATATGTGTGGCGTAAACCAAACACGGCACATCACCCTACTAACACCATCCCTACAGTAAAGCATGGTGGTGGCAGCATTATGTTTAATAGTCCATAATGTCGAAGTGGGGAAAAAAATCTACATATTTTTCAAAATTATTTACAAATAAAAAACTGAAAAGTATTCACCCCCTTTGCTGTGACACCCCTAAATAAGCTCCGGTGCAACCAATTGCCTTCAGAAGTCACATAATTAGTTGAATGGAGTCCACCTGTGTGCAATTAAAGTGTCACATGAGGACCCCTATCTTATGCCAGAACCAAGAGGGAGTGTAGTGCGGAAAAAGAACAGGGAAGAGCTATGCAGTAACCTCCCAGAGGAAAACAATGAGCTCCAGAAAGGATGGGAGTGCAGTGGGACCTTCCGAGAGCATCACACTCTCTTAGGAAATGGCCATCAGAGGGAGCCCCTTATGCCACAGTTGACCTATAGACAACCTTGACCGTGCTGTTGAACAGGGCAATGATGCAACGTTACGGGTCCCATCGATTCCGTTGGTCCCCCTCGCAACCCCTTTTGATCGTTTTGGGTGGATATTGTGGGTCCTCTGGAGGGCACTGCATTGGGGTATCACTACATTCTGGTGATTGTGGATTATGGCACTAGACATCCCAAGGCAGTGCCTTTGCATAACATTAACACAAGCACAGTGACCACAGAGTTGTTAAAGGTGTTCTCCTGGGCAGGGTTACCCTGGGAAATCCTTACTGTCCAGGGGACCAACTTTACGTCCTGGTTGTTACGGCAGGTATGTAAGCTTCTGAAGATTTGCTCCATCTCCACATCGGTTTAACATCCACAGACTGAAGGGCTGATGGAGTGATTTAACTAGACTCTCAAGCTAGTTGATGAGAATCCTTCTCTGCAAAACATGCTGCATCATTTTGCAGAGAAGGATTCTCATGACTGAGATAGTTCCTCCCCGTCTCCTCTTTGCCATTCAAAAGGGTGTCTCCCCTTTCAAGCTATTGTATGGAAGGCAACTTTTAGGTGTCCTTGATCTGATGAAGGGGGGTGGGAAGAGCAGACAGCAGAGTCCCAAAACTTTGTGTGGCATGTCATTTAGCTTCAAGAGAGACTGGAGATGCTCGCCTGGATTACCCAGGAAAACGTGCAAAGCGTGCAACACCTTCAGGAGGAGTCCTACAACTGGAATACTCGCCTTAGAGTATTCCAACCTGGAGACATGAAGCAAATTATTTACTAAGTGGCCAGGGCCTTTGAGGTAGTAAGGAGAATTAGACTAGTCAATTATGAGGTCCGACAACCTAGGCGTTGCAAAACTTTGCAAATGTATCACGTCAACTTCCTCAAGCCATGGAAAGAATGGGAAGTCATGTTTATAGAGTTTTTAGAGTTTTTAGGAGGTATCGATGGGGGAACAATTGACCCCAGTACAACAGAAACAGGTCAGGTTTTGCTAGAACAGTTTTGAGATGTGCCAGGTCTAAAACACCTGATTGAGCATGACATTATCACTCCACCAGGTTGTGAGGTTAGAGAGTACCAGATCCCCGAGAGTAGAAGGGAGTCGGTCCGAATGGAAGTTAGAAGTAATATCCTTGAGCTGGGAGACATTGAAGGCCAAGTCATTCTCCTAACTCACACCGCCCAATAGAAGACTACCTTATAACTCCTGATGGTCTCTTCCAGTTCCACACCATGCCATTTGGGCTGCACAGGGCCCCTGACACCTTTCAGCAACTGATAAACAAGGTGCTCCACCCCCACAGGGTGTACTCAGCAGCCTATATCTATGACGTGGTCATCCACAGCACCAACAAGGCAATCCTGAGTGCAAAACCGGTAAGTGCATGATTGATAGGGCAATAACTAAGTACTTGGGGTATGTCTTAGGGAATAGTAAAGTATATCCCTTAGTTAGCAAAGTGCAAGCCTTGCTAAACTCGACAAGTCTCCAAACAAAAAAGCAGGTAAGGTGTTTTTTGGGTCTGGCAGGACATTATGGTTTATTTAGATTTCCAGAAAGCTTTTGACAAAGTCCTGCATAAAAGATTAATTCTCAAACTGAACACAGTAGGGATTCAAGGAAATGCATGCACATGGATTAGGGAGTGGTTAACATGTAGAAAACAGAAAGTACTGATTAGAGGAGAAACCTCAAAATGGAGCGAGGTAACCAGTGGTGTACCACAGGGATCACTATTAGGTCCTCCGCTATTCCTAATCTACATTAATGATTTAGATTCTGGTATAGTAAGCAAACTTTTTAAATTTGCAGACGACACAAAAATAGGAGGAGTGGCAAACACTGTTGCAGCAGCAAAGGTCATTCAAAATGAACTAGACAGCATTCAGAACTGGGCAGACACATGGCAAATGACATTGAGAACTCCATGTTCTTATTATCAACGTTTTATGACAATTTTTTCCACTTCTTACTGATTTCACCAAAAAGATTGCCCCAACGAAAGTTAAGTGGACCAAGTTAAGGTGCAACATCGGGTGGGGAAACTGCACTTAAACAAAGATTTTTGCAAGAAGGGGGGAGCGACTCCACTCAGAGGAGAGGGATATGTCACAGAGGGAAAAAGTTCAGCCATGGTAAAGTTCAGCCTCCCGGCATAGGAGTCACTGGATTTGACTGTCTTTGGCCAGCAGCAGGAGTGCAGCTTTTTGGGATGACTTGATGTTTGTCTGTTTATGAATTGAAGAATCTGTATTATTCTGTTTAAAGACCCTCTTGGGTGACCTCGATGTTCTTGTGTTTTTTTTTTTTTTCTCTGCCTGTTGTGCCGACCCCTAGTGGCCAGTTGATAAACTGCACTTTTGCCTGGGCTAAATGTATTTCTTGCTAGTGGTATTACCGCCTGCCTGGTCATCCACAGGGACCAACAGATTGTACAAGAGGGGTGAAAAAGCTACATTTTTAAACCAAGGTAAGGATTTATGGTTCATCAGAACACTCAGTCCCTCTCTTCTTTTTATTTTTTTAAATAGAGCCAAAAATGCACAGGAAAGATAATGTGCAGCTTGTTGTAAGAAAGTGGGCACATTTCTCAGTGTGAATTTATTGTGTTCTTAGATTATGGAAAGAAAATGAGTCCAGGGCTCCATTAAGTGGATCAGTGATACACCTCTACAGAAACAGAAGCCAGGGAGACACTTAGTGAGCTTGTGAGTCATTTTCTTTAGTCTCTGCCTTTGTTTAAGTGCCTTTTTCAATAAATATACATCGATCTTTAATGTTTAAAAAATGTACCTTACTCATTTCCCTAGTGTTATAGTTTGAACTGTTTGAAAGCTGTTTTACAATCATGTTACATTTTATACTTGGTTTACTTTTCTCTCATTATAGCCTTCTGTGCATTATACTTCACTTGGGACTGTCCAGTCTGACAGAAGGTATAGATTTGAGGTAGTCCTAAGAGAAGTGGAGCTGAAGTTGACACAATTTATCCAGGCTCCACCCCTCACTTATACTTATGGTGTGTCCCTGGCACGTGTCGAAGCATGCCCTATTCCAACTAAAAAGACAGACAGACAGGTCTAATCTCTGGTGCATATTGAACATGCTTGTTGTATACTTTATACTAATAATTATATTATTTGTTAATGCAGTCTCAGAGGGTTGTGGCCATTGATTTATAGGTCCCATGTCATATTTTTTATTGTGTTTAGTGGGCTAAAGTTTATAATTTACTTCTCCATAAATTATTTAGCCAAACAAACTACTTTCTTCTGTTTATGAGCAGGCTTCTATGAGCTCTCTCTATCCCACTCATTGTAAACACCATCAATAAAAGTTTTCTTTGTGAATAAATTGCCACTTTCATATAAAGTGCAGTGTTCAGCTAAATTGTTACAGGATAATTTAGTACCAATAAGTAAAGTATGTTGAGTGCAATGCCCAAACAAAAGTTGTTTAATGACATGAATTTTAGTGCCCACATTCAAAATGTGGCCACTTATTTATAATAACTGTGTAGAGTTATATTCTTCTGAGTGGTTCTGGGTTCAGGTGACGTATGGAGTATGGAGTTCCACCAGGCTCAATCCTTTGACCCTCGCTTTTCAGTGTCTATAGGCTCCCTCTTAGTTAATTATTAACAAATACAACCTTGGATTTCATTGTTATGCAGATGATACTCAAATATATTGTTATTTTCCTACTAAATCAGTTCTGTGCTATCTTAGTGCCTGAGTGAAATCCAGTCATGGATAGCTGGAAATTGTCTAAAAATAAATCCCAATAAGACAGAGGTGCTATTAGTGGGCTCTAGACACAATTTAGCTAAATCGTCTCATTTTGCAATATCTTGGGAATATTTTGACTAAAAGATAATTGGGAATCACTATGGATTCAGAACAATACTGACCATCAAAAGAAACATATCACTTATATTTGAGCATCAAAAGAAACGTATCACTTATATTTGAGCATCAAAAGAAACGTATCACATATATTTAAGCATCAAAAGAAATGTATCACTTATATTTGGATACAATTCACTAGATATATGATTGAAAAATGACAAACTCTGTTTTAGAGCAGGTGCAGTGACTTTTTATTGTGCTGATTAACAATTGACACCACGAAGACGATGCAAAATAATCTGTCTATCTTGGGCAGGTATTGTGACTCTTGGTCTCCCAGATTGTGGTCTGTCATTGACAGAGTGTGTCTGGCTATACCGTCTTGCCAGGTTTGAAATTGCTGGCTGTGACCACCCAAGACAGCGAGCCACAGTATGCTGCCCTAGTCCAGCCTCCAACATGCCAATTGCATGAAGGCGCTGCTCTCTTGACAGACATGGCATATTGTTTTTTTTCTGTGATTTTCTTTATTGCTTTTATTCAAGCTTGTAATTCAACAGCTGAAATCACTCCATAGCCAGTATCCAATCAACTGTCTCACTAATTAGGTGATTAAGTGCATACATTAATTTAAAAAACATATCTGCTTGAGTGAATTATAATATAATATATTTTTTAATCCAATACGTAGTTTATCTGACTAATACTTATATGCATGAATTTAAATTAAAGAGTGTTATCAGACCACTATGTTTATACAATCTGATTTATTGTCCTGTCTCTGGAATTACTGACAGAATCTGATTGTTTTGGATTTTAAGAGCAACGTCACTGAGACGTCGAGGGACGCTACTGGAAGTCATGGAATATTACCAAAATGAGGAAGTGCATGTATCTATAATAAGGAGCTAGGATTTTCAAAACAGTTCCAAGTATTTCCTGTGGCCTGGTCTTATAAAGTAGGTATGAAAGTAGGTGTCCTTGAGATCCATCGTAGTGAGCCAGTCGCCTGGCCTGACTGACTGCAACAGCTGTTGCATTGTCAGCATCTTGAATCTTCGTACTCTCAAGTACAGATTGCGCTGTCTGAGGTCGAGGATCAGTCTGAAACTGCGATCCCGTTTCGGCACCAGGAAATACCTGGAGTAAAACCCTCTCTGAGAAGGTGAACAATTGAAATGGCCTGTTTCTTGAGGGCTCATGACCATTATTACGATTATGCCCTGAAAGGGAGGAGGCCTGAAACTCTATGGTGCATGATCGTCAATAATCCATGTGTGCCTGATAGAATGGGCCTGGGCCTGTGGCAGCAAAAACCTAGGGCTGCTGGTTCGCAGGGGCTTGCACCTGTGGCTGCTGCTTGTGCAGGGTGACGGTAATTGCAGCAGCCTCCGCATTGTGTGCCCTGATAACGTTTTGGTGCATTAGCCCTAGCAGGAGCTGAATGAGCCTGTGCCTGCTTCTGGGGCTGAGGGTGCCTGTTTACTGGCTTATGGGCTTCTGCTTCTCCTCCCACCTTAGCCCAGCCCTCCTTCTTCCACCTTCCTCTATCTCGGCTGACGACTTTGCCTCCTTCATCTCCTCCAAATCACAGACATCCGCAAACTCTTCAATACCTTGCCTCCTTCTCCACCCACCCCGTTCTCTGCTCACTCACTCCCCATCACCATCTGCAACCCCTACTAATCTACCCTCCTTCTCGCCCCTCTTGGACTCTGATCTTTGCTCCCTGCTCCAGAGCCATAAACCCACCACATGTGCTCTGGACCCCCTCCCCACTCACCTCTTCCAGGTTACTGACCCTGCTCTACTCCCTTTCATTTCTTCTCTTCTCAACACCTCTCTGCTCTCTGGCTGTTTCTCCTCTGCCTTCAAACAGGTCTGCATCACCCCCATTTTAAAAAACCCTCCCTTGATCACTCATCCATTCAAAACTACTGTCCTGTCTCCCTTCTCCGTTTCCACTCTAAAACCCTTGAGCGAGAGGTACATCACCAGCTCTCTGCTTTCCTGTCAACACAATCTCTGCTCGACCCCCTCCAATCTGGTTTTTGCCCAGCACTCTCCACTAAAACTGCTCTTTTCTCAGTCACCAACTCTCTACTCTCTGCCCGTGCCGCCTCCCTCTCCTCTGTCCTAATTCTCCTCAACACCTCTGCTGCCTTTGACACAGTCAACCATTCTATTCTCTTGTCCTCCCTCGCTGACCTGGGACCCTCCGGTACTGCTCTTGCCTGGTTCTCCTCCTACCTCTCCAATTGCATGTACAGGGTGTCCTAGCATGGCTCACCCTCCACCTCTTGCTCTCTTTCGCCAGGTGTCCCCCAAGGCTCAGTCCTGGGACACCTTCTGTTTTCTCTCTACACCCACTGCTGGGACCCCACATCTCCTCCTATGGCTTCTCATATAATTTCTATGCTGATGATGCCCAGACCTTCCTTTCTTTCTCCCCCTCCAACTCCGACATTTACTCCCGTATCTCTTCCCGTCTCTCGGCCATCTCCTCCTGGATGCACTCACATCATCTTAAACTCAACCTCTCCAAATCAGATCTCCTTTTCTTCCCCCCCTCTTCCTCCCTCATCGTTGATCTCTCTATCTCTACTCCTCTTGATTCCACCACCCTCTCTCCTTCCTCATCCACCAAGAACTGCTGTGTCATCCTTGACCCCTCCCTCTCCTACTATCAGCACATCTCTACTCGGGTGTGCTCCTGTCACTCAGAAACATACACAGAATTTGTTCCTTCCTCACAGACTACTCCATACAGCTCCTAGTTCAGGCCCTTGTACAGTCCCACCTTGATTACTGCAACTTCCTCCTGGCCAGCCTCCCTGCCTCTGCTCTCCGTCCACTCCAGCTCATCCAAAACTCTGCTGCCCGTCTTTTCCCTTACTCGTTTCCCCCACGCTACTCTGCACCCTATTGCTGCTCGCATCCAATTCAACACTCTTGTACTCGCCTATCGCTGTCTCGACCTTTCTGCTCCCTCCTGTCGCCAGACTATTATTTCTCCCTACACCCCCTCTCGCCCCCTTCACTCTTCTGCCACCGGCAGAATAGCTGTACCCCCCCTCTGCTCCCCCGTTCCAGAGCCCACTCCTTCTTCACCCTTGCCCCTCAGTGGTGGAACGACCTACCCATGGATATCAGGACTGCTAAGTCACTGACCACCTTCTGGCGCCTCCACAAGACACACCTGTTAAGACAGCAACTGTAAATCTCACAAACTCCAACTCACAGGTCCAAATGTATGCCCTGGTGTGACAGGTGCATGTAGCCTGACAAAGACACCTTGTCTTTGTCAGGCACCGGCCAGAGCTGCCTTCTTGCCGCCACCAACGTGACCATGCTCCTGACCAATGTCTGCCCATTGTACTTTGACAACTGGAGCAGGTTGTTTATTGGGACATGAGACGTCCCTTTGCAGCAAGTCTAGATTGGGCATCTGCACCAAAGAGGCAATGGAAGCCTCAACAGGTGGAAACTGGCCAAGGCCAAGCTTATCTGCATTGTGCACCCTATATAAACTATCCAATTACCTTGAGACAGCAGGCGCAGTTGCCTGACTTGCCCAGGATGATAAAACCGAGAGAACCCTGGGGGCTGAGTGCTGGCATACAGCAGCGGGCACCCTATCAAAGATAGAGCATTTTGGCTCATCTTCCATGGGCCAAGGCATCTACAACAGTGGGGTAGCTCATCTGATCAGGGCAGATTCCATGTCCTGATTCAGGAAAATTAATTCTTGAGCGTCCAGGTCCTCAGATGCAGCAATGGACAGAGTGTCCTCGTGCATGGGCTCTGGGTCAGCCACTGGTACCTGAGACAACGGGAGGGGCCTCGCAGTAACTCTGGCAAAAGGGACTGCTGCTGGGTCATAGCTTTGTAAAGCTTCTCCATTTGCCCCACAACCCAGTCAGTACTATCAGAATGCCTGCTACAGCGGCTTCTGTCCCTCTTCCTGGGTGGAAGAGTCCTGTGTGCAGAGGAGGATCCAGAGGAGCAGGAGAACTCTCTGAGCCAGAGGAAGAAGAGGAGGCTCTTAGTCATGCTCCTACCCCTAGAGTCCTGTCTTTCAGGTGAGACGTTGTTGTAAGTGACTCTGCAGCTGATGCATAGTTTACACACCGTAGTCTCTGTAAGTCATCTTGGATAAAGGCGTCTGCTAAATAAACAAATAATAATGAGCACAACAGCAGCTGTCTTTAATTGCTCCCACTGCATGCTCCTTTCCCAGACAATGGATGCACCTGTTGTGCTTATCTTCTGCCGGAATGTTCCTCTTTCAAGCAGCACAAGGGTGAAACCCAGACACTGTGCAAGGCTGAAATAAACAGTTCAGCCGTGCAATATATGCACACAAAAAACAGACAGTAACGCTGACTGGAATGCCAAGAACTGTTGTGCACACAGAGTGCACAAGAATGGAGCACTGGTAACGGTCTTGGTATCAACCATATGATTGGTACCGACCTCTGTACTGAACAAGATAAGTGGTACCTACTCTGGTACTGATCAGGTCACTGGTACTGGCTCTGGTACCGACTTGTACCATCTTTGGTACCGAGTGGAGTCACTGGTAACAACTCTGGTACTGCAGGAGTGCCCTGGTACTGACCCCCGTACCGAACCAGTGTCGCTGGTACCGGCCCCATACCAAATGGGGTCACTGGTACCAACTATGGTACTGAACCAGGTCACTGGTACCGGCTCTGTACCATAAAAAGTGGTGTGCAGGTAAAGACCTGAAAGAGCCCTGGCAACTGCAAGCAAGCACTGTTAAAACCCTTTGCGGTCCATTGTCGGACCTGGTCCGACATTGCAATTATTCCTATCAGGTCCATTGTCGGACCCTGTCCGACATCATTATAGAAACGCAAAAAACGGGTTTTAGTCGTTTTTTCTCCGGAAAAAGTTGAGAAAACCATTCAATGGCCGAGTGGGAACGACAGGAGCCGAGACAAGTCAAAAAAAAAAAAAAAGGCGGATCTCATGAATAGTCATACATGGCCCTGGTATCAGATAACGAGGCGGTCGTAAGTAAACAAGCTGGCTGCCTGTGAAGAGAACACGGACATTTGCAGAGCTTTTTTGAGATGTTATAGTAATAAAATAATGACTCAGATCGCATTATTGAGGAGTTTGGTGATAAAACGAATGATCAGGAGATGATTGATCGGTATGTACGACTATTATTATTATTATTATTTATTTCTTACATAGGTGAAAGCTATAGCGAACGAAAGGGTGGGGCGGGGCTGGAGATGCCTAGTGAGTGCTTTGTTGATATGCAGGGCCATTTAAACCCGTTTGACTGTGAAAAAAAATACTTTTAAACAACGCGTCTAAAATTAACTGCACGTGTGAAAATAAATTAGACCTGGCGTGCCTGGCGCGCATTTAATAAATGGACCGCAAAGGGTTAAACAGACAGGGGCTGCAGATCGCCTGCTTGCTTGAAAAATCTAGTGGCCTTCGTTGGCAGTGACGCTAAAACAGACACAGCAATGTTTAGGATACCACCGTGTAACACATTTTTTTTTTTTGGTTCCTGGGTAGTAAGTGTTATTTCCTAATTGCTTATGCCTCAAAAGTATAGACAATGGCTATTATTCCCCACAAACTTTGCTTTTGTGACCAGGACAGTGATATTTTGAAATGTACCTATTTTCCAGAACATTCCAGATAGATTCAGTGCTGAGTAAACTTGGAGTAACTTCTAGAACTTTCTAGAACTTTCCAGTAATATAAATAGTAGTATAAATACAGGGGCCTTAAGCCCACCAGTTCAGTTTAGTTCCAGCTGCCTAAGTGGATACATATCTGCACTTTTCTGAGATGGCATCAAGAGGCTGCAAGCATCCAGCAGACGCATTTTGCTATGTCTGCGGCCAATTTATCAAGACAAGAGCGAAAAAGTACTCCGTGGAAGCATCTGCTAAGATGTGTGAGGCCTACAAGGCATATTTCGGCATGCCTGTCGGGGACCAAGACAAACCCTGGGCACCTCATTTCATCTGCGAGCACTGCAAAAAAACTCTGGAAGGTAAGATGGACAATTGTTGCTCGGAATTTTATGTTATAAAATTTGTTAAAATCTTTAAAATTGTAAAAGTTTTTAATTTTAAAATGTTTTACAATTTTCAATGTTATTGAAAAAATATATCATATATGAAAAATGTTGCGAGAATCTCTTACACATTAGTCATGGGTGAAATAAATGTATTTTTGTAGGATGGTACAGAGGGGAAAAGAGAGCCATGAAGTTCGCTATCCCAAGAATTTGGCGGGAACCCACTGACCACTCAAGCAACTGCTACTTCTGCATGGTGGACCCTTCCAAGCGGACCGAGTTCTCTGTGGGGAGGAACAACGTCAAGTGGGAGCCACTGGTGGACCCCCGGAAGGTGCTGATGCCACTACTGCACATCAAATTGGGCCTTATGAAACAGTTTGTGAGAGCTCTAGATAAGGAGTCGGCAGCCTTCAAGTACCTTCAAGACTTCTTCCCTAAGCTGTCTGAGGCAAAGGTCAAAGCCGGTGTCTTCGTCGGACCACAGATAAAGAAGATCCTGGAGTGCAATGAATTCCCCAAGAAGGTCATAAGTAAGGAGAAAGCGGCTTGGAACAGCTTTGTTGCAGTGGTTCGGGGCTTCCGGGGCAATCACAAGGCCGAAAACTATGTGGAGCTGGTTGAGACTCTGGTGAAGAACTACGGCACAATGGGCTGTAGGATGTCCCTCAAAGTCCATATCCTTGATGCTTATCTTGATAAATTCAAGGAGAACATGGGAGCGTACTCGGAGGAGTAAGGCGAGCGCTTCCACCAGGATATACTGGACTTTGAACGCCGCTACCAAGGACAGAATAACGAGAACATGATGGGAGACTACATTTGGGGGCTGATTCGTGAAAGTGATTTACAGTATAATCGTAAATCTCGAAAAACTACTCACTTCTAAATCTTTTGTAGTCATTTTTGTATTACTTTAGTATAAATACATGTTAATTTGGATTCATATGTTGTTTTTTTCTGACTTTATGTGAACGAAAAGACACAAATTCGCCCGTTTTCTCATTGGAAATAGGTAAATTTCAAAATATCACTGTCCTGGTCACAAAAGCAAAGTTTGTGGGGAATAATAGCCATTTTCTATACTTTTGAGGCATAAGCAATTAGGAAATAACACTTACTACCCAGGAACAAAAATTGTGTTACATAGTGTACTCAGAATAAATTCAGGCCGAAAGGCTCCTGCCAATTCAACAGCATAGTATAGATAAAAAGCCCTTAAGAGTAGCGGGGTTCTGAAAAATATGGCGTTATATGTCCTAGGGATGTGCTTTTGGTTAATTTTTATGAACATTTAAATGCTATGCAGGTGTCAGCGTTTAAACCATTTCTACATACACACACTCTCTTTATTTTATATTCTGATGTATACTGACAGCCCTGGTTAGTATTTTCCATGCAAAGAACCCCTAAATAAGCAAATAACGTTTTAACATCGCAAAGACTTAACTACAAAGTATAAAAAACTAAACAAACAAAAGAAAAAAAAACTTACACACTAAAGTATATATTGAAATTAGGACTGTCACTCGATTCACATTTTTGATCATCAGTTAATTTATGTGCATTAGTTGATTAACCTGTAGATTAATTGGTAGATTGATCTGTACACATGTTTAATAACAGTAACGATCTTATAGCGGCTGTCCTGCATGCAATACTAAAAGATCAATAGAATCTAAAAAAATAAATTGTATTTGTACTGCGTTATTGAGATGTACCTGTGCTGGCCCTGTGGGCTCAAAATGAATAAACTAAAAACTAAATGTGGAAGGGTGGTGGGTAATTCACTGACACACAGGAAACACAGGTGAACTTGAAACACCGCACAGGTGCCCAGTTTTATTAATGTTGGGGTAGTTCTACTTTCAGCCCGCAGAGGGCGCTGTTGACTGTGGTCTGCCTACCAATGATGGTAGACAGAGCCACAGTAATACCAGATGCGGTACCGTTTACAAGTGCAGGTGCTCAACAAAAGAATAAGCAAAAGGTGAAAGAAAAAAGGAAAATAAAACACATAAAAAACTACAAATAATAGGTGCTGCATTCGGCAGCTTCACCCTGATGGTAGCTACACACACGGACCGGTCTCCGTCCTACTCTTGCCGCTTCAGCCTGCTAAAAATACTTATGGGGTCTTGTGGCAGGGCAAAGTTGTCCTGCCCCTTTAATCGAAGGGGTCACGTGATTGGCGACCATTCTGGCTCTGGAGTGGAACTACAGACCAGAGCTGGAATGGCCGCCAATTAAACACATGATCCCAATCACCAAATTGGGGGATTATATCATTAATTGTTTAATTGGCCCAGCTGGCCAATATAAAGCTGGCCATGCTGCAGCATGTGAGAGGGAGAACAAAGGAGAAACACTGAAGTGCTGGGGGCTGTGTGTGTGCTGTTTTCGTTTCCTTTGCTTGATCTTCTTTTTCATTTTCTTTTTTAAATTATTATTATTATTTTTTTCAAAACAAAAAAAAACCTTGCTCTGAGTCTTCATCCAACTGCTGACACCATGTGTGACAGGATAGCAGAGGATACTGGCATTCTCAAGACTCAGAGGCAGAGTATTTTAGCAAATGGGGGTTTATTTTTAATAAACCAAAACATAAATAAAACAAAGAAACGCCACACGGCAAAAATAAAGGGCACAATGGCCAAAACAAAGATTTAAACAAAACAGAAATATCTTAAACTAAACATACAAAACTCACAGTCATGAAAACAGTGACCCCTTCCATTAAAGGGGCAGGACAACGTTGCCCTGCCACAGGTCTGCCCACGGTTTCCCCCGCTACCCCTATTCTCTTTCATTGTGTTCTTTTCATTTTCTTTTGGGATTTTCTTTCCTGGCCGTGTCTCAGTTCCGGAACAGAGCGTCCGCACGTCTCTTAAAAGGGCAGCCCTGAGGGAACAGCAGAATTTTATTTTATAGGGCCAGCAATCCCCCCAAGACCCGCCTCTCAGCCACTCAGAGAGAAGGAAAGCCCACACACCCTCTCTCCCACCTCTCCGTGTCACTGCCGTGACTGACATAAGAACATAAGAAAGTTTACAAACGAGAGAAGGCCATTCAGCCTATCTTGCTCGTTTGGTTGTTAGTAGCTTATTGATCCCAGAATCTCATCAAGCAGCTTCTTGAAGGATCCCAGGGTGTCAGCTTCAACAACATTACTGGGGAGTTGGTTTCAGACCCTCACAATTCTCTGTGTAAAAAAGTGCCTCCTATTTTCTGTTCTGAATGCCCCTTTATCTAATCTCCATTTGTGACCCCTGGTCCTTGTTTCTTTTTTCAGGTCAAAAAAGTCCCCTGGGTCGACATTGTCTATACCTTTTAGGATTTTGAATGTTTGAATCAGATCGCCGCGTAGTCTTCTTTGTTCAAGATTGAATAGATTCAATTATTTTAGCCTGTCTGCTTACAACATGCCTTTTAAACCCGGGATAATTCTGGTTGCTCTTCTTTGCACTCTTTCTAGAGCAGCAATATCCTTTTTGTAATGAGGTGACCAGAACTGAACACAATATTCTAGGTGAGGTCTTACTAATGCATTGTAAAGTTTTAACATTACTTCCCTTGATTTAAATTCCCCAGTTCTCACAATATATCCGAGCATGTTGTTGGCCTTTTTTATAGCTTCCCCACAAATGAAGACATTTCTGAGTCAACATAAACTCCTAAGTCTTTTTCATAGTTCCCTTCTTCAATTTCAGTATCTCCCATATGATATTTATAATGCACATTTTTATTGCCTGCGTGCAATACTTTACACTTTTCTCTATTAAATGTAATTTGCCATGTGTCTGCCCAGTTCTGAATGCTGTGTAGATCATTTTGAATGACCTTTGCTGCTGCAGCAGTGTTTGCCACTCCTCCTATTTTTGTGTCGTCTGCAAATTTAACGAGTTTGCTTAATATACCAGAATCTAAATCATTAATGTAAAACAACAGGACTGTTCCAGTCACTTAGGGACTCTTCTATTACCCCCAGTCTAAGCATTTAATCAATTTCCATCTTTATTACCTGTTTTTTATGCTCAGGTATACGGTATGGCCCCCAGCTCAATGTCAATGTGATGATGGGCTACTCGAGTCAGCCCCGGGACAGGAGAAAACACATCAGGAAATTCCGTAATCCAAAATGACCAATAGGTGTGTGTATCCCACTGCAATCCTTTCCAATGGCCCAACTATGTCCATCCCAATATGCTCAAACGGAGCTTCCACTAGGGGCAAAGGCACCAATGGCGCTTGTGGGATGGCTCTAGGGCTAGCTTTTTGGCACTCCCCACAGCATTCGCAAAAACGTCTGACGTCACCATCTAACCGCAGCCAATAGAACTGTGTCACGAGCCTCGCTTTGGTTTTGCCCCTTCCCAAATGACCAGACAGGGGAATAGCGTGAGCAAGCTGCTGCAAATCCTCCTTAAAGGGCTGAGAAATGAGCAACTGATGACACACTTCACCCGTCTGGGGAAATTTTTCAATACATAAGGTCTCGATCAATTTCAAAGTAAGGGTACGTGGTGGCGTGTCTGGTCTCGACCACACGACCATTAACCACCGCTGCCTGGTCAAAGAGCATGCCCAGCACGTCATCACGCCCTTGCTCGAGCCAGAAATCACGGGAAAGAGCTAAAAAATCAGCCCCCATGGCCTCCAGCTCGGGATCGGGTCGGTCCCGAGCAGAGGCAGCCGAGCCAGACCCCTGTGCTGGCTCCGCGGCCTCCCCCCCAGACTCTTCACCAATCGCCCCCACCTGAAACCTCTCGGACTCCCTCCATTGCCAGCTCTTGTTCCCGTTTAGTTTTCCGGGGTCTAAAACTATGGCAAAACCAAGTCTGGTCACGGAAGGGGAAGATCTCTCCAATTGCTTCCTCCTTCTTAGCCAATAGGGAAGACGGGGCTGTCAGGGCAGCTAACCAATCCTTAAACTGCCCACAGTCCCGCCCTAGAACTACTGGTACTGGCAATTGAGGACACAATCCTACCTGCACCTGCATCACCTGCTGGCCAATGGCTATATTCACACTGATCTTGAGATAAGAGCATACATCCCCATGAATACATTTAATATGCACCTGTCCCAATAGTTGTTTATGCCCCGGTGAGATTAGGCTATCCTGTATTAGGGACTGACCACACCCTGAATCCAGGAGAGCCTGGGTTTTTGTACCATCCACTGTCACAGGAATAACAAAACCTGTCTGCTGAAGTCACTGAGGTAATTGAACATGCTTACCTGGTCGGCTGAGGTCACATTCCATCACGGGGCAATCCCGAGTGAGGTGGCCCACCTCCCGGCACGTCCAACACCGCAGTGGACTGGTTTCTCACCCTGGAGCCTCAGCAAGAGGTGAAAACACACGAGCCATAAAAGGGGCTCGAAGGTAAGGTGGCCACGCGAGACACCGCAGCAGCCCGTGGATGACCCCACCCTGCCCCGGTTCCCGGGCCGGGAGCTTCTACCACCCCCCCGTCCAAAACCTTGTCCACCCCTTCCCCCCAGTCCCATCGCCCTATCTGAGGCCAGTGAAGCGGATCATCCCACAGTGCTTCGCCCAGGCAGCCTAGCTGGCGTCGGTTCTGCTGCCTGGTACTGCTCTGCCAGTGCAACCGCCTGATCCAGAGTGGGAGGTGCCTGCCGCTGTACCCACAGTCGTGGTCCCGGAGCTAAACACTACAGAAACCATTCGATTACTATGATCTCCACCAGCCTGGCTTTAGTGGTCACGTCTGGATTCAACCACCCCATGACTTACTCATTCAGGCGGTGGGCGATGGTTCTGGGGTGCTCCTCAGGCGAGAAGCGCTCCTCCCGAAACTTCCGGCGATATCCCTCCGGTGTGGCCCCCACGCGATTCAGGATGGTGACTTTCAATTTATGGAAATGTTGTATGAAAATAATATTTTGTGAGAAGAAAAAAAACATGTATGTTGAAATGATTTTTAGCTAATATGGTTGTGAGGGGAAGTTTATTGTATTGCTGTACATCTGATCGGGAGACAGCGTCCTCGCCGCTGCTTGCACCTCCCCTGTTAACTGGGCTGAGGTAACTAGCCCATTGGGCCTGATCCCAACCGTGCTTGGGATATTGTTGTCACATGCACACTTTGACCAGTCTTGGCCATAAAAGCCTGTAGCTCTTGCAAAGTTGCCATGGCCTCTTGGTAGCCTCTCTGATCAGTCTCCTTCTTGCCCGGTCATCCAGTTTGGTGGGACGGCCTGATCTAGCCTGAAGCTACGTGGGAAGAAGTCTTGCAAGTTCTTTGTGAATGCGTGTGTGTGTGTGTGTGTGTGTGTTAGGTATGAGTTACTGTTTCAATAAAGTTCATTTGACACACTGCAATTAAACTTCCATGGAACCGAAAATGCTATCTGCATTGTTGTGAAAACCAGAATTAACCAGCTACTTATTCAGGTGACTGTACTGTACGGAGAATTGTCTTGACCGTGCTCCAAGGGATATTCAAGGCCTTTGATATTTTTTTATACCCATCCCCTGATCTGTACCTTTCAACAACTTTGTCCTGGGGTTCTTTTGAAAGCGCCTTGGTGCTCATGGTTGAGTCTTTGCTTTGAAATGAACTACCCAGCAGAGGGAACCTACAGGAGCTGCTGAATTTATCTTATGTGAATCACTACAATTTAACACAGGTGGAGGCCACTTAACTTGCTGTGTGATTTTGAAGGCGATTGGTTACACCTGAGCTAATTTACAATTGGTATTACAATGGGGGTGGACACTTATCCATCCAAGCTATTTCAGTTTTTATTTTTAATTAATTTTCTACAAATTTCTAGAGTATTTTTTTCACTTGGAAGTTGTGGGGTAGGATGTGTAGATCAATGAAAAAAAAAAACTATTTTAATGCATTTTAATTCCAGGCTATAGGTGAAAATTTTGAAAGGGCTCTGTGTATATACAGTATATATATGTATTTATATTGACCCAGGATTGGGATAATTACACCAAAGTAGGTGTTACATATTAAACACATCCTTCTATGTTGTTTTCATATACTTGCACTGTATTCACATGCATGCTGTGTTCAGGAACTCCCTGGTACCAAAGAAAGAATAACATCAGTTCAAAATTTCACCTCACATATTTTGGAAATGTAGGAGAGGTGGACTATGGGATGATGACTAATTAAGAGTTACCGGGTGTTTTGAAAATGTTAGTAACTTGAACGACAGGAGCTGTTAAGGCTGATTAATGTTTGAGATTTAATTGAGACTTCTGACGTAAAAAGCGAAGCAAAAACTCTATAAAAACCGAGGTAAAATCCTAGTCAAGGGTCACGACTTGCTAAATACAAGCTGATGTGATCCATGCTCTGAAGATCTCTGATCGAGCTGATTGCTGTTGGTGTCATATTCTTTGCCTTTGAAGACAGTTCCTATCCTGACAGTATATTCTACACTTCCATATATATTTTTGGGAGGTAAGAACTATTTGGAATCTATATCTCTCTTATATTGGTGCATTGCTATAAGGTATATGACTTATGTTTTAGTCTATGAGAATGACATATTGGATGTTTTAGGACTTAGCGATGGGCATTTTTAGTTTTATGTATGCGTAGCCTTAGGGCAAAACATGTTGTAACCATAAATGCATTGAATTATTAATGCTATTATACCTGTTAAGGCACTGGACCGCCCAGGTTGCCTGTCAGCTAGGATTCGTCTGTAACTACTCAATCCATATTAAGCATTTAATAAACCATATTAAGCATTTAATAAACCTAAGGGGTACTAATACTACTCTGATTCGTTAAAACTTCAAATCGAATGAGTCTGTGTGAATTTCCTGATTATTAAAAGTTATCTGGATACGTTGCAAGCCCAGTGCACGAACGATCCACTTACAGGAGTCCGAAACATCTTTATGTCCTCCTGTCTCCCCTGAGTTTAAGAGTGTGCTTAAAGTATATATATATATATATATATATATATATATATATATATATTGTAATGATTTCACCTCTCTCGGGTTCGTTGCCCCTTTAAAACCAGTGACCCAACACACACAAATGGATTTTTCTTGCGTGGTTGCGCTATTTTAATAAACAAAGAAATAAACAAAATACAAAACAAACACCTAGCTCTGTACGAGCACTAACTAACACACCGGAACTCCCTGACTAACACGGGACAGCTACGCTGTTTCCCCGTCCTTACAAAACACACTGACTTTGAAACAGCACTTTATCTCACGACTGCCAGGAAGCAGAGTACCCCTTTCTGCCTCCTTCTCCTCAGCAGCCCCGAGCAGACTGCCTGCTCTCTTTTTAAACCCCACACCTGGGTCTAATTCCCCAATAATGCCCAGGTGCGGATGATCATTAATAAAACAATTAAACAATTAAATTCAAACAATAAACCAAAAAGTGCATTTTTCCCATGTTTCTTTTTCAGGGAGGTTTTAACCCCCTCCCTGCTGTCTCTCACAACCCGCTTCCTTACACATCCCCCCCCTTGTCTTTACAAGACACAGGCCATGAAACGGCCACCTCCTCCCCTAAAACCCAACCACCCACCCTCGAGTCCACAAATGTCCATTTTCGCCCTCTTCCACGGGCGAACTCGAGGGTGGATCGATCCACGTCCCGGCTCAGCCAGGTAGGGACCGCGCACCGGCGACGAAGGACCCCAACGGTTTGACAGGGGCGACCAGAACGGCAACCGGGGCACTGGAGGCTGCAGCAGCGGGCAGAGGTCTGCAGCTGGGACCCAGTGCAGCGACGTCCGGTCATCTAGGGGGAGCGAAGCAGTGACCAGGGGGAGCGTAAGCGACGTCTGGGAGCAGCGCAGCGACGTCTTAGTGTCCGTGAGGAGCGGAGCAGGGGACCAGGTGCAGAACTGTGCCCGATTCTGCCGACTCCTGGGCTCCAGGTCTAGTGACGGGAGGTCCAGACCAACCGACAGGGTGTCCAGGCGCAAGGGGTGAGGGACCGGACGCAGCGACGCCGGACTGGACAGTAGGGGTGGTGGTCGGGGCTGTGGTGGAGGTATGTTTTCCACCTCCTCCCTGGGCTCCGGAAGCAGCGGCTCCTCCCCTCTGGGCTCTGGCAGCGGCGGCTCCTCCCCTCTGGACTCCGACAGCGGCGGCTTCTCCCCTCTGGGCTCCGACAGCGGCAGCTCTTCCCCTCTGGGCTCCGACAGCGGCAGCTCTTCCCCTCTGGGCTCCGGCTCTTCCCCCTCTGGCTCCGACAGCGGTGGCTCTTCCCCTCTGGGCTCCGGCTCTTCCCCCTCTGGCTTGGGAGATTGCGGGGTTACCCATACCTGCTCCCACTTCTGGAGCAGCAGGTCTATCTCTGTGGGCTCCGGATCAGGTAGCCCCCACTCCTGTCTCCACTTCTTTATCTGCTCTTTTTGAGCAGCCGTGTTTCGATTGACCATTTCAACCAACTCTTTTAAATCCATTATTTGGGTCGTAGGGGCGCCCACACACGCTGCCACCAAATGTAATGATTTCACCTCTCTCGGGTTCGTTGCCCCTTTAAAACCAGTGACCCAACACACACAAATGGATTTTTCTTGCGCGGTTGCGCTATTTTAATAAACAAAGAAATAAACAAAATACAAAACAAACACCTAGCTCTGTACGAGCACTAACTAACACACCGGAACTCCCTGACTAACACGGGACAGCTACGCTGTTTCCCCGTCCTTACAAAACACACTGACTTTGAAACAGCACTTTATCTCACGACTGCCAGGAAGCAGAGTACCCCTTTCTGCCTCCTTCTCCTCAGCAGCCCCGAGCAGACTGCCTGCTCTCTTTTTAAACCCCACACCTGGGTCTAATTCCCCAATAATGCCCAGGTGCGGATGATCATTAATAAAACAATTAAACAATTAAATTCAAACAATAAACCAAAAAGTGCATTTTTCCCATGTTTCTTTTTCAGGGAGGTTTTAACCCCCTCCCTGCTGTCTCTCACAACCCGCTTCCTTACAATATATATAAGAGTATGTGCGAATCTGACAATACATTACTAAAATGAATACATGAAAAAATATGCATTTGGTGACATTAGTCACATGACGGGTTACACGTCTAGTGTATTATTCAATGTTTAACCACTTCTTTAGAGTTTATATGTTGAAACGTTTAAAACTGCCATCCCTAATACGTCCCTACGTGTTGCTATAACTGTTTAAATAACGTACCTACTTTTCATTGTCAACATCCTGATAACTTTAACTATAACTATAACTTTAAAGTCTGTTTCACAGCTATATTCAAAATGTCTGCTCTAGTGCACTGGGGTTTGAGATATGTCCTCTAAATCACTGCAGGAAGAGCTATTTAAGAAAAAAATAAATAAAAAACATAACACGTTCTCTGGTTTTTCTGTTCCGTATCACATCATGGATCGTTATTGCTGTGTTACCTGTTTCACAATGTGGGCAGTAATCCTTACACTATCAGTGCACTAGAGTGTCCATTTTGAAAAAAGCTTTGAAAAAGACTGTAACAGGGCGAGAAGCCCTGTACATGTGTGTGTTTGTTTATTTATTTTTAAAACGGGGTCTCCCCCTCCGCCCCTGTGTAATTTATTGTTTTGTATTATGATTTATTTATTATGTATATGACGACGAAGCGCAGTGTGTTTTGTTATTGTTTTTGTATTTATTTAGAAATGTATTTAAATGACGGCGTGGCCGAATGTTTTGTTTTTGTTTAGTAGCGTGGATGGGTAGTCCCATCCACAGTAATTTAAAAACCTTGTGCATAAGGTGACCGTCTCCCGAATTAATTAAGTGATTAATTTGTTATGAGCTATATTTTATGCTCAAATATATGGGAAAACCATATTCTTTTATTCTAATACAATTGCTCAGAAAAAAGTTTTTTATTAACAAGTAACAAAAAATGTTCTCAAAAAGATAGGTGTCAGAATTATTGGCACCCCTAAAGATTCTTATAAATAATATCAAACTAAATTAAATCTGCATTAACATTCTACTTCTTTAAGTCTTCTCAGTCTTAAGGAACTGTATTGTGGCCTTCCATGGCTTCCTGTTTCACTGGGGTATAAAAATTAGGTAACACGCATATGAAATCCATTTATCATTGTGGCAATGTGCCCCGTCCCTGTGTGCATTTGTGTGTTGCATGCGTGTGTAAATGTTGGTGTATAGTCATTGGTACACGGGATATAAACGGGTCTGTGTTTCATGTGTATTTAAAAAGTGTAGATTTGTATTTAGGCACGAGGAGAGCACAAATCACTTCACGTGCTGGTTAAATGTAATATGTGAGCACGGGGTTGCACAGAATTAATTCACGTGCTGGGATTCAAGTGAATAATTAATTAGTAATTGAATCCCAGCACAACAGTATATATAGATGCACATTTTCATTCAGTCGGGGTTGGGTGTTCGGTGAGTGGAGAACGGGAGAGAGAGAGGGAGTAAAGTAAATATAAAAGAACGTAAATATTGTTATCTGCTCACCGTGTTTGTTTGTCTGTCTAGTCCGTTTTGTTCATCTGTTTATTTTGGCCTCAAGTGCCGTGTGCTGTGTTTTGTTGTTTCAAACCTTTTATTTTCTGTTCTGTTATTAAATGCTGAGCGAAAGCATTCGCTCAGCTTCACCAAACCCCAAATCTCTGTCTGTTTATTTCCTGCATCTGGTCTGACGCCACCCACTCCGGCTGTCTTTGTGACAGTCATCCATCACCATGGGGAAAGGCAAAGAACTCACAAATCAAAAGAGACAAGTGGTTGTTGACCATCATAAATCAGGCAATGGGTACAAAACAATAGCTAAAAAACTAAATATACCACTTACCACTATTAGGGCAATAATTCACTGGTCACTTAGAAGGGCTTGATTAGTGCAGAATAGGGGGGTTAAATTTGAGGAACGGGGGTGCTTGTGTAACACGGAATTAGAGACATAAAGCTGGATAGCTTGAGGTGAGAAGAGTTGGACAAGACAACGACATATAACACTTTGAACTCTCACGTCTCACTGGGTCAGGCAGCACCCTCTGGCTGCTGGCCGGCTATTGAGAATGAGAGACAGAACAAATAGGGACAAAGCTCTCTGTCCAGGTCGGAACCAGGCGGCGTCTCTTAGCTGCTGGACAAACAAGGAGAATGAGAAGATAAACATAAAAGACGCTCTCGATGAGAGACATAAAAGACAAAGGGATAGATCCGTCACTACTCAGTGCAGCATGCCCAGGCAGCGTGGCTGCCAGCTGGGCGGCGTGGAGAGTTAGGATAAAGAGTCTCAGGTCCGCATTGGAGAGACGAAAATAGAGCACCCCCCCCCCCCCCCCTTGGCGGGGCCCGGCTCAGCAGGTGGGGACTCGGCCAGCCAGAAGGGGCAGAAAGGTGCTCGGACCTGAAAAGAAACTAGGTAGATGGGATAGCAAGGTTGTGGCCTTGGTGAGGCTAGCGCATGAGCTGCGACAGAATAGTTGTGGCCGGGGGTCCCCTCTAGCCGGCGAGGAACCGCCGGGGACGGCAGTGACTTGGGCAGGAGGCCGACCCGGTTGGTCGGGGGAGTGAAAATCACTTCCCCCCCAAAAGAAGGACCCCTGGCTCCCCACAGCATGGCACCATGAAGATAGGGAAGAGGCCGCTGAGCCGCAGATATAGAAGTGAGGAAGCTGTAGAAAGAGAAAATAGAGGGAGAGGTTAGTAATGACGACTAGGGATTGGAGGCCATCCGCGCTGTGGAAAGGAAAAACCCCACCCTAGTGGGGGGAAATCTTTAGTGGACCTGGTGGAGAGGGCGCCCCCACTCCGGGCATACTAACAAAGGACTTTTGAGCTGCTGCAATGCCTGAAGGGACTGAAGGCGGAACTGATACTGGATGGCTGATAGGTAGTTCCTGAGAAGGAAGGAGCCAGGTTGAGAGACAGACTGAGATATGTGATAGCGGCCAGCAGGTGCTGAAGATGGAGTGAGAAATACGTTTCTGGGCATAGAAGGAGGTTACGGAGGACCAGGCAGTAAAGTAAGCTGAGCGTGAGGATGGGGCTAGAGCACTCTCCATAAAACAGCGGGCCGACTGGAGGAGACCAGAGAGAGTTCAGTTGAATATTAGCTGGCTGAATGAAGGCACCTGCTGCAGGTTGGCATCTGCTCCTGGAATTAGGCTGTGGAACTTCAGGACCTGCAGGCGAGATAAAGCTTAGAGGCGTTAGCCCTTTGCGGTCCATTTATTAATTGCGCTTCAGGCACGTCAAGTATAATTAATTTACACACGCGCAGTTTATTTTAGACGCGCTGTTTAAAAGTATTTTTTTCCACAGTCAAAGGGGTTTAAATGGCCCTGCATATCAACAAAGCACTCACTAGGCATCTCCAGCCCCGCCCCACCCTTTCGTTTGCTATAGCGTTCACCTATGTAAGAAATAAATAATAATAATAATAATAATAGTCGTACATACCGATTGATCATCTCCGGATCACTCGTTTTACCACCAAACTCCTCAATAATGCGATCCAAGTCATTATTTTATTACTATAACTATTATTGTCAGTGTTTTCTGTGCGTTGATTCAGTCAGCCAACTTGTTTACTTACGTCCGCCCCCGTTATCTTATACCTGATACCATGTATGACTATTCATGAGAGACGCCTTTTTTTTTTTTTTTTTTTTTTCGACTTGTCTCAGCTCCTGTCGCTCCCAGTCGGCAATTGAATGGTTTTCTCGGCTTTTTCCGGAGAAAAAACGACTAGACGCCTGTTTATTGCGTGGCTATAATGAAGTCGGACCTGTGAGGAATAATTGCAATGTCGGACCCAGTCCGACAATGGACCGCAAAGGGTTAAGGGACCCGGGGATGTGGCGGGCCCGAATAATGACGTTATTGGACACGAAGATCCAGACCAGGTGACAAAGAAGCTGCATGATTAAGGGGGGGGGGGGGGGGGTGATGAGCGCCCCCTTTTTTTTTTTTTTTTTCACGGATTTGAGAGAGATCGGAGCGCTTGAGGCCTAGAGCTGGGATGCTGGAAGTTGATGGAGTTGAGAATTCTGCACAGCGGAATCAGGCACAGGGTTTCCATGACAATGTCGTCGAATGGGTTGAAGCATCCTTGCCGGGGAAGGTCTGTTGAGATTGGTTGTCTTGATGGAGAGGAGGGGGGCAGGCTTTTCTCCATGCCTCTGAGAATTAGGCGGATCTCTGGAACGGACGACAGAGGAGAGGAGATAGATTGAAGGCGAAATTGATACCTGTTAGGTAGCATCTAAATAGAGGAGGGGGCTAAACGTAGAGACAGCCTGAGGTGAGTGATGAAGGAGAGGAGGTGCTGGAGGTTGCAAGAGGTATGAGAGATCCGATTTTTGCTTGCAAAAGTGAGTAACTGAAGACCAGGCATCGAGTAGGAGGAATGGATAAATGGGGCGAGAGCATTCTCCATGAATCCACATGCTGATTGAAGGAGGCCAGAGAGAGAGTTATTCAGTTGAATATTGTCTTGCTGAAGGGGGGGGGGGGGGCTGGAGGCGGAACTGGTGCTGGATACCTGAGAGATCATTCCTGATGGATGAAGGCTATCCCAGGTTAAGGGATAGCCTGAGGTCTGTGATAAAGGCAAGGAGGTGCTGAAGGTTATAGGAGGTGAGAGAGATCCGATTCTGGGCACAGAATGTGGAAAGGAAGACCAGGCAGTAGAATAAGAAGAGCTAGTGGAAAGGGCGAAGGCATTCTCCCTGAAGCTGCGGGCCGACTGGAGGAGGCCGGAGAGTGTGGAGTTTAGGGAACACCAGTTGATTGAAAGGAGAAACTTGCCGCGGGATGGGGTCTGCTTCTGGGACCAGGCTGTGAATCTTGTGGGCCGTCACACAACCTCCACCGTGTTTAACACTGGGCATTTATTTATTTATTTATTTTAACTGCCAGGTGTAGTATTCATAGTAAAATACTACAGCTGGCCAAAGTCCAGTATCTGGGTGCACGGAATGGTTCAAAAGACCTCGTGGTTGATATGGCTTAACGCTCCAAGTCTATCCATTGTATTACCCTTGATGTCCTGGTAACCTCTTTTTTTTTCTTCTCCTCCACTGGTAAATCAACTGATGCTGTCATGGTAAGTTCACAGGGTGCACTCTGATCCTTCAGGAGTTCTGCAGAGGAAGTGCTTCACGAGAGCAGTTAGACATAGTACTTCCACGGTCAGGTCATTGAATGGATAGAGCAGCCTTTTCTGAGGGTAGAGATTAAAGAGTGAAGGATGTCTATTGCTATAGGGAGCCAGGAGGGAGCAGCAGGGGGGGGAGGGGCTCTTAAGGATCTCTCCGAGTGTCAAGCAAACTGATGGGACGGAGATGAGGTGGCAGAAATACTGAATTCCGGAGATGTAGGCTTTAACGGTAGTGGGGGCTTAGTGAAGAGAATCCCTTGCATGGGCGATGGAGGCTACAATCCGCTGTTCATTAAATCGGAATGGGATGTATTTTGTTTTGAGTGCAGAAAGTTGTAAATGTTTTCCATCCAGTGGTAAATGAAGATTTGGTAGCTGGGGCTAAGAGTGTGGCCATGTAGTGATGAGCAGATTGCAGAAGGTTGTATTTAGTTGAACGGAGATGTTGGTGTTGCAGAGTTTGATGAGGCTGAGGTGGCAGCTGGACCTGAACAAATATGACATTGACTGCTGAGTTGTTTCTGGAAACGAAGGCAGAAAGATGAGATGCCGACCATCCTGTGTTAGTTAATACGGGATAAATCAGCGGTTTGCTACCATCATGTCTGCTAAAAAATAAATAATGCCTGTTTGGAATGGAAAAGGTGAACTTGTAATCAGAGGTTTGGGTTTCACGACTCCAGTCATTCTCCTAATACTGGAACTCCTTAAATCATAAATCAAAGCAGATTTCCAGTCTCGTACCGTGTATTAAAGCTTGTAGTATGTGAGAGGATGAGCGGACATGAGACTAAATTGCTGAGGAAATCAAGCTCGCCGTGTGTGTAAAGATTTTTATTTCTTATTTTTAATTTTTTTATTTTTTTTAAATCCAGGTATTGGAGGAAAGTTGGAGCGTTGGAAGCTCTGGAGGAGAGCAGTTGCAGATTTAAACAGTAAACCAAAGCAACTTTGTATGCTGCAATAGGAGCAGATCTGAAGAGGGAGCCGAGATTTGCTGTAATGAGGGGATATTAACAGTAGAGGCAAGATCTGCTGAACGGGCAGAGATCTGAGGGAGTAAACAATGGAATGCTGTCAGTGGTGTGCAGTGGCCTGCTGTAGAGAGCAGAGAGCTGCTGAAGCAGTGGAAATTGGTATTTGAGAGTTAAGGCGTTTAAGATGATGTCGGAGATGGGGCTGCCTTTGGGCAGAGATGAAGAATGCGTAGATCTGAGGCCGCTGCAGAACCTATTGATTTGATCAGGAGCAGTCTAAGAGTATTGTCTATTGCAGTGTAGGAGGATGCTTTGACTGAAATGTTGATAATCATAGGACATAGTTTCCTTATGTGACTGGTAGCTCAAATTGAATGAAATGGACTTTGAAAATTGTATTTGCATTGATGAAGTTGGGGGCAAATGAGGAAGTGCAAATTCGGGAACAAGAAGGTTGCAGGAATGGCCTGATGCAGGGAAGCTGGAAATTAATGTGACCGTGGATTCTTAACATCTCAGAAAGCTGATAAGCTTGGCTTCATGACAAGGTCCTCAAGGGAAGGGGTTTGGATTTGAAAAATTCAAGTTAATATAATGTAGCAAAAGAGGTGAGGCAGGAGGGTACTGAGAATCCCTTGGAATGACAACGAACTGCAGAAACTGATAGAAAGTTTGGAGTGTGAGAGATTCGCAGCAATAGCAAATCAGCTTAAATTATGTAGAGCTTGTGCTGTTATGCTGCCATCTAGAGGTTGTAATTGGAATTGAAACTATTGGCTTCAGTGAAGCAGGGTAGCATTAAAATCCTCGTCTATGTATAAAACATTTGCTTTAGAACAGTTAGTGATGATATAAGTAAGTTAACGTAGGTATAGAAGAGGAGCCTGCAGTATTTAGATGTCACAAATCGGCGAGTTGAAGCTCTCATGTTGCAAAAGCGCAGCAGTAGGAGCCAGAAGATTGCAGTAGTGAGGCACAGGCTCGCATTGCCTGTTAAAGCTGCCTGGTCGCCATAGCAACTTACTACTCCCAGTAGTCACTCGATGAGGCGTTGCCGTGGTAACCATGGTCCGTGAGGCGCCAGTGGGAAAGAGTTGCAGAACAGCAGTGACGTTGGAACAGTCTTTCCGATGTAAAACGCAGACCAAGTTGAGAATGTCACTGCTTTGAACGGCGCAGACTGACTATCTTGCGAGCGCTGAGCAGAGAATTGGCCTGCAGTGAAAGGAGTGAACAACAAAAAACAAACACAGACCAAAAAACAAACACAGACAAAGGGCGGAAGCAGTGCTGGGTGTATAAATAAGAAAAGAAAGAGAGATTGACATGCAAGCTACCTAATGGGATTGCCCATACTGCTCTGGTCACGCCCTTTCTATTTACCTGACCAAATAGAGAGGCGCGAGCTATTGGCAGAGAGACTGGGACTTGATTGAAACTGAACTGCACCCCACCCCTCACCTGGAAGTAATTTGTGTGGCTAATCCCGCCCCCACTGAGAGCTGCCAGGGAAGTTAGAGAAGCCGAATACAAACATAATACTTGGAAGCTCAGCGAGAGAGCGCCCTCTACAGCGTCCACCGAATTACACCTAAAGGTGTTAACATTTAAGAAGTTCACAACCACTGGAACAGTGGTAAACTTGCCTGGTAGAGGACGCAAGTGTATCTTGCCCCCACGCACAGTGAGGCAGATGGTTCGGGAGACAAGGGAAATCCAAGGGCCACAGTTGGAGAATTACAGAACTTGGTTGCATCTTGGGGTCACCAAGTCTCCAAATCTACAATTAGACACCACCTCCATTCCAAAAGGCTATTTGGAAAGGTTGCCAGAAAAAAGCCTTTATTGAGAGCAACCAACAAACGTAAGTACATGAAGTTTGCTAAACGGCATTGGCACTTCGATTGGAACCGGGTGCTATGGTCAGATGAGATGAAAATAGAGCTCTTTGGCCACGCACACCAGCGGTGGGTTTGGCGTCGAAAGAAGGATGCGTGTGCAGAAAAGAACCTCATACCTACTGTAAAATATGCTGGTGGATCTTTGATGTTATGGGGCTGGTTTGCTTCCACTGGTCCTGGGACCCTTATTAAGGTCAACGGCATCATGAACTCTACCCAGTACCAGGACATTTTAGCCAAAAACCTGGTTGTCTCTGCCAGGAGACTGAAACTTGGCCGCAAGTGGATATTCCAACAAGACAATGACCCCAAGCACACATCAAAATCCACAAAGAAATCGTTAATTGACCACAAAATCAACATTTTGCAATGGCCATCTCAGTCTCTGGACTTGAACCCCATTGAAAACCTGTGGTTTCAATTGAAGAGGGCAGTCCATAAGCACAGACCGAAGGATATCAAGGATCTGGAAAGATTCTGTATGGAGGAATGGTCTAAGATCCGTCCCAATGTGTTCTCGATTCTCATTAACCATTATAGAAAGACTCAGTGCCATTATCCTTGCAAGCGGAGGGTGCACAAAGTGCCAATAATTGTGACACTTCATTTTTTTTGGAAATAAATTTATAATTTGAGAAATGTGTAACTTTGGTTGATTCCATGAATCATTAATAAAGTCAAATATATTCCACATGTTGGAAAATTACAATATAGCTCAGTACTTATTTTATACATGTTACCTACATGTTTTATACGTGTTACCCCATTTTTATACCCCAGTGAAACAGGAAGCCATGGAAGGCCACAATACAGTTCCTTAAGACTGAGAAGACTTAAAGAAGTAGAATGTTAATGCAGATTTAATTTAGTTTGATATTATTTATAAGAATCTTTAGGGGTGCCAATAATTCTGAAACCTATCTTTTTGAGAACATTTTTTATTACTTGTTAATAAAAAACTTTTTCTCTGAGCAATTGTATTAGAATAAAAGAACATGGTTTTCCCATATATTTAAGCATAAAATATAGTTCATTACCTGTGTTGTTTATTTTTATACAGTCTTTTTTGCTCATCTTTATCAAGGGTGCCAACAATTTTGGAGGTGACAGTATATATATATATACTGTACAAGGGTATTATCTGCCACCACAATACTATGTACAAGGAAGTCTTCCTTACTTTCATTTAGTAGATTCACAGTCTTTGAAGTACACAGATGCAACACTTCTCCGGTAGATCTGCATCTCAATACTGTCTGTGGTGACGAGAAATAGATTTGCAGGAAACGTTGGTTTATTAGGACCACACAGCGGATAAGTCTCAGACTTTAAAGGTACAACAAAGCAGGTATTGAGTTTCAGTTTTGTCTCATGATTGCCCCTGGTGGTGAGACACAGTTCTGTAAGGTGTATTATTTTTCGGGACCAACAGGTAAGTAAGCTCACAACTCTGAGGTTCTGGTAAGGTAAGTATTGTGTTTTTCAGTAGTGTTTCACACGACTCCCCTTGTGGTGAGATATGCCTGTGTCGCAAGGTATGCAGACGGTATTGTTTTCCCAGGCCAACATCACCTGCTTTCCCAGAGCAACTTCCAACACAATAACCTCCTCCTTCAACAAGCAGGTAATTAACCACAACATTGTATGATTGTTTTGTTAAAACACTGTGTTTTACTTTGATTAATTATGTCTTTCCTTTCCTTTTCAGGGTCCCAAATAATAAAACACTTTTCCACCCTACTCAAAGCTTTGTCTATCCCTTAAGAACATAAGAACATAAGAAAGTTTACAAACGAGAGGAGGCCATTCAGCCCATCTTGCTCGTTTGGTTGTTAGTAGCTTATTGATCCCAGAATCTCATCAAGCTGCTTCTTGAAGGATCCCAGGGTGTCAGCGTCAACAATATTACTGGGGAGTTGGTTCCAGACCCTCACAATTCTCTGTGTAAAAAAGTGCCTCCTATTTTCTTTTCTGAATGCCCCTTTATCTAATCTCCATTTGTGACCCCTGGTCCTTGTTTCTTTTTTCAGGTCAAAGAAGTCCCCTGGGTAAACATTGTCTATACCTTTTAGGATTTTGAATGTTTGAATCAGATCGCCGCGTAGTCTTCTGTGTTCAAGACTGAATAGATTAAATTCTTTTAGCCTGTCTGCATACGACATGCCTTTTAAACCTGGGATAATTCTGGTTGCTCTACTTTGCACTCTTTCTAGAGCAGCAATATCCTTTTTGTAACGAGGTCACCAGAACTGAACGCAATATTCTAGGTGAGGTCTTACTAATGCATTGTAAAGTTTTAACATTACTTCCCTTGATTTAAATTCAACACTTCTCACAATATATCTGAGCATTTTGTTGGCCTTTTTACAGCTTCCCCACATTGTCTAGATGAAGACATATCTGAGTCAACATAAACCCCTAGGTCTTTTTCAAAGATTCCTTCAATTTCAGTATCTTCCATATGATATTTATAATGCACATTTTTCTTGCCTGTGTGCAGTACTTTACACTTCTCTATTAAATGTCATTTGCCATGTGCTTGCCCAGTTCTGAATGCTGTCTAGATCATTTTGAATGACCTTCGCTGCTGCAAGTGTTTGCCACTCCTCCTATTTTTGTGTCGTGTGCAAATTTAACAAGTTTGCTTACTATGCCAGAATCTAAACAATTATGTAGATTAGGAATAGCAGAGGACCTATTATTATTTATTTCTTAGCATACTGATCCCTGTGATACACCACTGGTTACCTTGCTCCATTTTGATGTCTCCTCTAATCAGTAATTACAGTTGGGAGCGGCTGCTCCCGCGTTCCCCACCCCTCATCACTGCAGGCGTCCAGCAGGCCCCCATAGTGCTCCCTTCACCTCCAACTATAACCTTTCAGGTTACCTCTCCTCACTGCAGGCGTCCAGCAGGCCACTGCAGTGACCTCGCTGGCCACTATGGGTGTCCAGCAGGCCCCGATAGTGCTCCCTTCTCTGTCAAACAGTTTTTTACCAGCTGCGAGCTTCAACAGGGCCCCACAGCCCCCTTCTATTCCTTACCTCAGCGGTCTTCCAAATGTAACCTTTTAGGTTACCCTCCCCTCACTGCAGGCATTCAGCAGGCCCCTGCAGTGACCTCCCTGGCCGCTATGGGTGTCCAGCAGGACCCCATAGTGGTCTCTTCTCTGTGAGATGCTTTTCTTCTTTCAGCTTATCGGCAGTTTATTCAAACACTTTCAAAACCGTTCCCATTTCTTTGAAGATCAGTCAGGGCCACAATACTGCATACAATTTTTATGTTTTATCAATGGGGGTCTCAGCCTCGTCCAGTCGGCCAGGCAGCGAACCCTCAAACCAAGTTAGGTTTGATGCCAAATGAATGTGTATATACAGTATACTTTTCTGTAAAATCGCATACTCCGCATTCTCTACAATAAATATTTGTACTAAAACATTTTGTGATTGGTGTTTGTCCCGAACTACTGAATTAAAAGTTGTTCTGTAATTGCAGATGTTCTGTTGAACACACACAATATAATATGAACAAATAAAAAAAGGGTAAGCATTTTGTAACAGACATCTTATTCGCCATTCTTTTTATAAATAAGTAAATAGTAGCTACATGTTTTTCTTTTTCAATGTGTTACAGTGTTTTACTGTGGCGTGAATGGAGCTGTGAGGTGCCTTAATCACACAGGCTATTCACTTTACTGAAATAATGTACAGTACTAGGACTAGGTCCCTATGGAATTTGTGTTATTTTGTTCCTATTCCCATTTTATTAATTTTTTCTGATTTCCTTTTTTACTGTTTAAAAAAAAAGAAATTAGGTTAATTTAAATGAACTTATGCATACCACAGGCAAGGTGAACAACACAAAACCGTAAACCTACAGGCTTCTACTTTTCCCATTTGGTTTGCGTTCGTCTTCATTTGATTAAGTATTGTTTTATCTAATTGTATTGAAAAATAGTATTAACTTTAAAAACAGGTTGTATTTATTTATTTTTAGTGCAGTGTGGGGCGCTCCAAAGCAAACAGATTAGCGTGTTTCATAACTTTTAGTTTTGAACTTGATCAATTCTATATTACTGCTATGCCCATGGTTTCACTACCATAAATCTTCTCTGTGTGAACACTGGGGTCGTATTGTTCAAAGTGACTGCTGTAATAGCAGTCTGTGTGAGGTACTTTTTGTGTTGCAATACAGACGTTAAAAATAGTCTGCAATGTTGTCCAATTGTTTAAGTACTTAAAAAAGATTTCTATTTATTTTCCATGATTGCATTTAGTAAACGCACTCGAACGGTGAATTATTTTCATTGATTCAGCCCTTCTCGTTGTTTATCCCTTACAGAATACCCCGCCTCATTTATAACCCAGCTACAGAAACCGTCCCCCCGCCACCCATTCCCCCACTTTTGAAACCAGTTACGCCACTGCCTGACCATTAGTTTCACATTTTCCCTTCAAATATGTAAATCCCAAGTTTAATGCTCTACTGCCAAATGCATTTTTTTCGTACAGCACTTAATTCCGCGTTAATATTCTTTTGATTCCATGATTCCGTCCATGTTCTCGTTAACATAGATTCCATAGAGCCCTATAAGACCTGAAAAAAAGGCAATGCGATGGAGATACACAACAACGCAGGAAGCTGGTCTGTCCTTAATTTATGCAAGACGTATTTAGAGTGATCACGTGGAAGAACAGGTCAGGTTTCCTTAACATAGAAAGGGAAACAACTTTGCGGAAAATATGCAAAAATAATTTGATATATAATATATTTTACTGTTAAATTGCGTTTTAACGTATAATACAGATTTTAAACGACAATATTTTTAATCCACGTTTACCGTTTAAACCCTTACAGCCCTAGTTCTAATGACCACACTGGCTGGCAGCTTTTGTATACAAAAACGTGCCCATAGCACCTTAAATCATGTAAACTCGGTAATCATGGTATATAAAAACGGTTGCAGTTTCAAAACCGTGGCAGTTTATACCGCGGTTTACCTTAAAACCAGTATACCTTGACATCCCCAATTTTTACTATGTTTGGTTCTTTTGGGTATGTTTTACTGTGTAGTTTTGGAAATAAACATCTTGAAAACTACCAAATCGCATCATCTGTCACATCGGCACCTGGAACGTTTTGAAAGTCTTATCAAGTTTGTTTAAAACTGCTTTGAATATTCAAGTGGTAGATAAATAATTATTTTTACTATACTTATAGTATACAAAAAATTATCATAACACACTTTTAAAAGAACTACCCCATCCAATATCTTTAATTTTATGACACCAAAAGAAACATCAATGGGGATCCTCGAGGTACGTTGCAGCTGCTGTAATCTCTGCCTGGGAAAAAGCAACAAGCCGATGTCCCGAGTGTGTGAAATTACAGCACACAATGGTTAAAATATGCCCTAGAAAACAAACAAACAAACAAAAAAAAAACATTAGATATCAGTGCAGAAAAAGACATAAGCAATCAGTGCAGAAAACGTGTTCATAATCTTATTATAACATGTTATCGTAATTTATCTTGTGTGATCATGCCGCAATTGAAATATGTGAAAAGTATTTCAACCCAAAATTAGAATAGCGTATTCACTTTACCGAAGTCACATAAAGTATTATTTAACCATTTTATTCAATTGATTGGCGTTTTTCTTTTTCTAAGAACCCGATTAACAAATGTATTTCAAACATTCAATATCTATAAATCAAGAACAAACAACAAATCCACAACCTGTGCTCTACTACCCTTTCTTCGCCTGTTTCCTGCCAATCCTTTACCGGAAACTATATCCTGTTTTCAAAAAGTGCGCGCATCAACTAATTTTTAAAGGTATACATACCTAAAAACAAACAACACACACACACACACACACACACACACACACACACACACACACAACATAATAAACAGGAACATTGTCTTAAATAATTTGTTATATGTATATATCATTTTTTTCTCATTCAGAACGTGCTCACAAGGTGCTCACAACATCAATACACATCTCAAAATAATGCAACACTTAGCATGACACCATACTTAACACTTTTATATGTGTGTGCATTTATACGCAGAGAAGATTACATTAGTTCCGGATTGGCTAGCCTGCGCAGTGAAGTTAGAAATATTTCGTCTGGAGGTGGCTGATAATATAACAAGACCTTGTTTTTCTCCATGGATATTGTGAAGCAAAGCACCACTAAGTTAAAGTAAGTTATTGCTTTTCTTATGTAAATATCTGTTAACATCTATATGTATATATGTTTCAAATTGCATTAGTGTTATTATAGTTTTCTGTGTTTTGGAAGACTTCGATATTATCAATATCGATATCGAAATACGTGCACGATATCAATATACAATTTTCATATTGATGCCCAGCCCTAGTTTAAATTAAAAAGTAATTGCTTAAACCACTGTGCATGGCTTAAACAAATTCCTTTTAATTATCATCTGCATGATTTAAATGTTATTTTCAATTAAAAAAACCCTAAAATTAAAACCTATAAATTACAGACCACAGGGTCATTTAGTCAAATTAATGTTTTAAATTTCAGGGTACATTATGCTATCAAAGCTTGCTAATCTTTTACGAATGGACTCAATGCCAGGATGCTGCAACAAACAGATCTCTGCACCATTATCCTAGCAGCTATGATGTGTTGGATTGCAACATCAACACTGTTCAAGTTAAAGGTAGGTATTATCTACTGTACACTGGGACAGATTAACGCAGAGGCAAACTAGGCATGTGCCAAGGACCTAGACAGGGTTCCCACGTGTCCTGGAAAAACTGGAAAACCTTAAAATTAAAAGAGTCATTTTTAAGGCATGGAAAACAGCTGGAACATGAGAAAAATATTAAATGTCCTGGAAAACACTTGGAAATTGAAGTTGTGATATCGCACATACAGAATATAATGAGTTGTGTTTGTGATAGACTACATTTTTGATGACACGCATTTGTTGACAAAAATAGCTAAAATGCAGTTAATTGTTGTGTACCACGGCACTGTAGCTGGCTATCCCAGTGCTTGAGCGATTGATGGCAGAAACCAGTGCATGCACGACGGTGCGCATGCAGAGTTCAAGGACTATGTGAGCTGAGCATGCACACACTCGCTTGCTTTGGTCTGATAACTACATCAAGGATATGAACTCCGGTAAGATTTGATAGTAAAATTAATTTGCTAACATAGGTAATTGTTGTTTTAACGTGGTCGATTGAACTTGACGTCTAGCTAGCTAGCTAGTGCTAATTAATTCAACTGTTACTGCTACTGTATGTTAACACTAGCTAGCTAACTCACTGTTAATGTTACTGTGATTTGAATAAAATAAGAATGCTCAATTTATTACCACAACAAACTTTTCTGTTTTCTTTTCAAAATTTATAAGGCTACAGTATTTTACAATTTGCACCCCTCGTTCTCAGTCTCATAATTAGCCAACGTTACCTGAATTAACTTCAAGGTAGCAACTTCAAGCTAGCTAATGTTACACTTGTCCTACTTTTTTCAGTGCATACTCATTTATTTTTGAAAAACTGTATTAGGCCTTGTGGAAGGGTGAGGGTATTCACTGACACAGGAGACAGAAGATTTTATTTGGAAACACCGCACAGGTGCCCAGATTTATTTATTTTTCCTGTTACTTGTTTTATTTACTTTAGCCCGCAGAGGGCGCTGTTGTCCGTGGTCTGGATACTGCCGACAGTAAACCAGGACCACGGGGTTACCAACACAGGTATCCCAGTCCGTGCACCTTCAAGTGCTTCAAAATAATAATGAAAACAGAAGGCGAAAGAAAAATAAAACACAGTAATAAAACTACAAACAAAAGTGCTGCTTATGCAGTGCCCCCACTGCCGCTAAGCCGGTCAGCACGGGTCTCCGTCCTACACTCCGCTGTGCTTATACACTGGGGTTGGCCAGGGTTCCCCGTATATCTATACATGTCCCTGCGGGTACGTAATTATTTATTTTATTTATTTCTTTTTAAATTATTTTTACAGACGGCTGTCCCCTCAGTCGGGCTCGCCTGCTCCTTATTTCACGCTGACCTCTTCCGCCAGCGACACTGTACTTTCCCCAACCCGGCCACCCGAGTGCATAACCAAGCCAGTTCTTATGGGCCGAGCAGTCTCCCAAGGCCCGCCCCTCAGCCACTCAGAGAGAGGGAAAGCACACACACACACTCTTCCCCACCTCTCCGTGTCATCGCCATGGCCGACAGGCGGATCCCACGAGACTGCTGCCCTCTACCTGCAGTAATACGGATGTGCCAGACAGTCAGTCCAGATCTCCCCTGTTACACATCCTCCCCCCCAGAATGGCACCACCGGTCCATTCGAAAATCCTACAACCCAATGCCTTCCCGAGAGAAAAAGTCTGTGTTTTGATGCAGTTTCCCTGCTCGGTGGACTACCCTGAAGGCATAGGGCTGCAGGGCCAAGTACCACCGCGTGATTCTGGCATTGTTATCCTTCATTCGGTGAAGCCATGCTAAGGGGGCATGATCTGTAATCAGGGTGAAGTGTCGCCCCAGGAGGTAGTACCGGAGTGACTCGACTGCCCATTTTACTGCGAGACACTCCTTCTCGATGGTACTATAGTTCTTTTCATGGGGAAGGAGCTTCCTGCTGATATACAGGACCGGGTGCTCGCTTCCCCGCACCTCCTGAGACAACACTGCCCCAAGACCTGTCTCTGACGCATCCGTCTGCAGGGTGAACCTCCTACTGAAATCAGGACTGCATAGCACTGGCTTGCTACACAGCCTTCGCTTCAAAGCGAGAAAGGCTCTCTGGCACGGCTCCGTCCACTGAACCGTATTTGGGGCAGCCTTCCTGGTGAGGTCTGTCAAAGGAGCAGCGAGCGTGGCGAAGCTCGGGATGAACTTCCTGTAATAGCCCGCTAGTCCCAAGAAAGAGCGCACCTGGGTTTTGGTTGTAGGGACCGGCCAGTCAGCCAAGGCTTTCACCTTAGCAATCAGCAGTCTGATCTGGCCGCTCCCTACTCGATACCCCAAATACTCCGACTCGCTCTTCCCAATGGCACATTTCTTTGGGTTAGCAGTGAGCCCAGCCTCCCGCAAGGATTGCAATACCGCCGCTACCTTACACAGATGACTCGGCCAATCCTCACTGTGGATAACCATGTCATCTATGTAAGCAGCGGCGTACTGCTGATGGGGCCGCAAAATGCGATCCATCATCCGCTGGAAAGTGGCTGGTGCTCCGTGCAACCCAAAGGGCATGGTCCTAAATTGGTACAACCCGAAGGGAGTCGAAAACACTGTCTTCTCTCTGGACTCTGGGGTCAGGGGTATCTGCCAGTACCCCTTTGTTAAATCCAGTGTCGTCATAAAATGAGCCGTGCCCAGACGCTCCAGTAACTCATCTACCCGGGGCATGGGATAAGCGTCAAACTTCGATTTTTCATTAACTTGCCTGAAGTCAATGCAAAATCGAGTTGGTCCGGCTTATCCACTAAAACAATTGGACTATTCCAGTCACTTTGGGACTCCTCTATTACCCCCAGTCTGAGCATCTCGTCAATCTCTGTCTTCACTACCTGCCTTTTGCGCTCAGGTATGCGGTACGGCCTCTGGCGAACTAGCGCCCCCGGCTCAGTCTCAATGTGATGATGGGCTACTCGAGTCTGCCCCGGGACGGGAGAAAACACATCAGGAAACCAGCGCCCGCGCCTGACCTTTCTGTGTTGGTGTCAGATTTTCTGCAATCTGTACCGACCCTGTTTTCGCCAACACAGAAAGATCTGGTCCCAGGTCGGTGACGTCATCTGCTTGCGCCGCTAACAAAGCCTCCTGCTGTAACCAAGGCTTCAGCAGGTTTACATGGTAAATGTGCTTTTCTCTCCGTCGCTCCGGCTGGCAGATCTCATAGTCCACCGTCCCAATCCGGCGTGTAACCTCAAACGGTCCTTGCCACTTCGCCAGAAGTTTGGACTCAGAGCTGGGTAACAACAGAAGCACCTTATCCCCCGGCTGAAACGTGCGCAACCGGGCCCCCCTGTTATATTGGGTCTCCTGTCTGCGCTGAGCCTGCTGCAAATTGTCATGCGCCCATTTCCCCACAGACTCAAGACGTTTGCGCAGATCCAACACATACCGGACAGTATTGGTCGAATTGTCCTGCTGCTCCTCCCACATCTCTCTGACCAGATCCAGCACACCCCAGGGTCTCCGACCATACAGCAACTCAAATGGCGAAAAACCCGTGGAAGCCTGGGGTACCTCTCTGATAGCAAAGAGAAGGGGCGGAATCAGCTGGTCCCAGTAGCGCACGTCACTGTTTACAAACCTGCGCAACATGTTTTTGAGGGTTTTATTAAAACGCTCCACAAGACCATCGTTCTGAGGGTGAAAAACCGAGGTCTAATGGTCTTAATCCCCAAAAGTTTACATGTTCCGCGGACTAGCCGGGACATAAAGTTGGTGCCTTGGTCGGTCAGTATTTCCTTGGGGATTCCCACCCGGGAGAAAACCTTCACGAGCTCGTTGGCCACAGATTTAGCAGACGCAGATCGGAGGGGAATGGCCTCTGGATAACGCGTAGCATAATCCAAAATGACCAATAGGTGTGTGTATCCCGCCGCACTCCTTTCTAGCGGTCCCACTATATCTACTCCAATACGCTCAAACGGAGCTTCCACTAGGGGCAATGGCACCAGTGGGGCTCGCGTGATGGCTCTAGGGCTAGCTTTCTGACACTCCGCACAGCGTTCGCAAAAACGTCTGACGTCACCATCCAGCCCCAGCCAATAGAACCGTGTCACGAGCCTCGCTTTAGTCTTGTCCCGTCCCAAATGACCAGACAGGGGAATTTATTTATTTCTTAGCAGACGCCCTTATCCAGGGAATAGCGTGAGCAAGCTGCAACAAATCCTCCTTAAAGGGCTGAGGAATGAGCAACTGGTGACGCACTTCCCCCGTCTGGGGTAATTTTTCAACACGGTACAAAAGGTCTCGATTAATCTCAAAGTGAGGGTACGTGGCGGCGCGTCTGGGCTCGACCACACGACCATTAACCACCGCTGCTTGATCAAAGAGCCTGCCCAGCACGTCGTCACGCCCTTGCTCGAGTCGGAAGTCACGGGAACGAGCTAAAAAATCAGCTCCCATGGCTTCCAACTCGGGATCAGGTCGGTCCTGAGTGGAGGCAGCAGACTCCGCGGCCTCCCTCCCAGTCTCTTCACCAATCGCCCCCACCTGATATTTCTCGGACTCCCTCCATTGCCAGCCCTCATTCTTAGCGGCCCGGCGTTCCCGTTTCGTTTTGTGGGGTCTAAATCTGTGGCAATAGCAATCCGGGTCACGAAAGGGAAAGATCTCACCAATTACTTCCTCTTTCTTAGCCAATAAGGAGGACGGGGCCATCACAGCAGCCAACCAATTTTTAAACTGCTCGCAGTCCCGTCCCAGAACTACCGGTACCGGCAACCGAGGACACAACCCCAATTGTACTCGTCACCTGCTGGCCAATTTTCAGATTGACATACATTTTGGGATAAGTGCGCACATTCCCATGAATACATTTTATATGCACCTGTCCCGTTATTTGCTTATGCCCCGGTGAGATTAAGCTCTCTTGTATCAGGGACTGACTACACCCCGAATCTAAGAGAGCCTGGGTTTGTGTATCATCCACTGACACAGGAATCACAAAACCCGTCTGCTGGAGTGACTGATGGAATGGAACAGTCTTACCTGGTCGGACGAGGTCACATCCCATAGCGGGGCAATCCCGGTCGATGTGGCTCACCTCCCAGCTTGTTCCACACATCAGTGAACTGGTTTCTCGAAAGGAAGCTTCAGCAGGAGGTGCCCCCACAGAGCCCTGATCTCAACATCATCGAGTCTGTCTGGGATTACATGAAGAGAGAGAAGCAACTGAGGCTGCCTAAATCCACAGAAGAACTGTGGTTAGTTCTCCAAGATGTTTGGGCCAACCTACCTGCCGAGTTCCTTCAAAAACTGTGTGCAAGTGTACCTAGAAGAATTGATGCTGTTTTGAAGGCAAAGGGTGGTCACACCAAATATTGATTTGATGTAGATTTTTCTTCTGTTCACTCACTTTGCATTTTGTTAATTGATAAATATAAACTATTAACATGTCTATTTTTGAAAGCATTCTTACTTTACAGCATTTTTTCACACCTGCCTAAAACTTTTGCACAGTACTGTATATATATTAGTTTTGCCTGATGTGTCTGGTAGCAATAGAAGTAGGAAAACACAAAATGCACTTATTAAAGATGGAGTTTATTATTTCCCCCCAAATCATTTGTTCATTGCTAAGTCCAAATAACAATTACATAAGAAAAAATAATTTTGAAGATATGGGCATATGGGTTCATCATTTGATTATCTATATCACTAAGAGTCTTTTAATTTCAGAATTACCAGTAATTGAGGAGCAGAACGTCAGGAAGGTAGTGCAAGTTTAAGGCAGAGTGGAAGGAAGATCGTCAGTTCAAGAATTGGATAGGAGAAGTGAAAGGAGATGTGCACAGGGCATATTGCAACCTTTGTAGGAAGTCTTTTGATGTCAGTAACATGGGCATCTCCACTGTTAAGAGCCATGCACGAAGCCAAGGTCATCTTAAGGTTGCAGGGCAGTTAGAAAGGGAGCCTCGTATAACACATTTTATGAAAGAGCCAACAGCTTCAGCAGTTCAAACAACTAACTCAGTGAAAGCAGGTGGCAGCAAATGGTCAAGCATAGGACCTGCAGGTGGCAGCGAAGGGTCAAGCATAGGACCTGCAGGTGGCAGTGAAGGGTCAAGCACAGGACCTGCATGTTGTACATGTGAGTTTGCAAAAGGGAGAAACATAATCTGTTTGGAAGTTGGGAGACAAACTCAGAGCCCTTTGGCGGCTCTTCCACGACACACACCTGCCAGACAAGAAGATTGGGCAGCAGTGTGAAGTAGTGGTTAGGGCTCTGAACTCTTGACCAGAGGGTCGTGGGTTCAATCCCAGATGGGGGACACTGCTGTTGTACCCTTCAGCAAGGTACTTTACCTAGATTGCTCCAGTAAAAACCCCTCTGTATAAATGGGTAATTGTGTGTAAAAATAATGTGATATCTTGTAACAATTGTAAGTCGCCCTGGATAAGGGTGTCTGCTAAGAAATAAATAATAATAATAGTAATTTTGTTGAATTGACAAAAACAACAACATTTCCTTTGAAGTTCTGTCCACACACATGGGTGGAAGATTTGGAGGTTGCAGACAGCCATTCAGTTATGGCCAGTTATACAGAAGTACATTGACAGCCACAAGAAACTACCCAAAAGCAAAGTACCTACCTCCATGTCTTACTCTTTGGTGAAGGAAGCAACTGCTGACAGGCTTTTTGAAGCAAAATTGCATTTCTTTGCCTTTGTTGCTGCAAAACTGAAACCATTTCTGGAAAAGTTTCAGACAGATGCACCAATGGTGCCCTTTTTGGCACAGGAGTATCCGTCCACTCTGAGGGGCTTGCTGTCGTGCTTCATCAAGAAAGACATCCTGGGCAAATACAACTCCCAAAATACTGAAAGTTGACCCATTTGACAACACTCTACATGTGCCACACAAACAACTTGACATTGGTTTTGCCACAAAGCAAGCACTGGACAAAGCATCACTGAGTCTTCAGACAAGTGAACTCAGAGCAAAAGAGTTCAAGAAGGAATGCCTCACCTTTCTTGCCGCAACAAGCAAAAAGCTTCTTGAGAGAAGCCCTCTCCTGTATTTGCAACATCCAAATTTGAAAACCTATTGCAGCAGCTTCTCAATGCAAAATGGTACACTGCTGCACATTGTGACAAGCTACTTGCAGAGTACAAACATTTCCTCTCACAGATGAGCCAGAACAGCAAAAATGAATTTGCAAATTTTGATCACAAAGCTGATGCTGTCAGAGTGGATGAATTCCTTCAGATATATGCAAATGGAGCTGAGTATGAGAACTTTTGGAATCTGTTCAAGCCTTTTCACACTCTCACATGGACAAGCAGCTGTTGAGCGAGGATACTCTGTGAACAAAGACATGCTGGTAGAGAACCTAAAGGAGAAAACTCTCATTGCACTGCGCACAGTACAGGATGCTTTGGTGAGAAATTCACTTTACGATACCATTTCAAAGGCACTTGTTCAGCATGTCAAGGCAGCCAGGATGCAATTTGTCCAGTTCTTGGAAGATGAAAAGAAGAAGATGGAATTTGAAAACGACCCGGAAAAGAAAGAGATTGCCACCGAAATTGAAAATGTGAAGCAGAAGCAAAAGATCTTACACAGCATTGAAATAATGCAAAAAGAAGCAGATGAGATGGCAGAAAGCGTGGTTGAAAAAAATACTGAGGTAATTGACCTTGACAAGACCTCTCTGAGTTGAATGAGAGAGTCATAGGTTTCAGATTTGAAGCAATCAGCAAGGAGTGAAAGGGAAACAGAGCAGTTGTCTTATTTTTTATTTTATTTATTTTTTGCAAGAACTGGCATACAGTACAACAGAAAACAGGGACAATTTTAGGCACATTTCTGTTGAAAAAATCAAAAATCAGCCTAAAAAATACCAGGGTTGGAAAATAAATAAAAAAACAAAGAAGTAGTCTTGACTGAAGTAGTCAGTGACTGAGAGAAAGTCATTGAACTGTATCTTGTCAATCTGTTCAATAAATAGTTAAAAGGAATTATTTTCATCTGTGTTGTCTTTACACTGTAACTTGCTTTCCAATATGGTCAGAAAAATTTGCCACTAGCTATTCCGTATGAGATTTTTATAAATATACAGTATATACAGTAGGCTACATGAACAGAAAGTGGGGGCATTGAGAAAACCTGTGTGTGTGCACGCGGGGAGGGTGGGGTGTGGGATATATACTGTGATGACACTGAGATTATTTTGAGTGTTGCAACCAGAGATATCTTAGATCAAATTAAGTAGCCTAATTGTTAAATAGTTTGTGTACCCGCAAAACATCCTTCAAAAAGTTCTGGAAATGTCCTGGAAAATGATTTCTTGAAAATAGTGGGAACCCTGCTAGACTCGAGAGGGGGTCAGAAATGTACGTCATCGTTTGCCCACCCCCTCTCTCACTAAAAGGTATAGACAATGTCGACCCAGGGGACTTTTTTGACCTGAAACAAGAAACAAGGACCAGGGGTCACAAATGGAGATTAGATAAAGGGGCATTCAGAACAGAAAATAGGAGGCACTTTCTTACACAGAGAATTGTGAGGGTCTGGAACCAACTCCCCACTAATGTTGTTGAAGCTGACACCTGGGATTATTCAAGAAGCTGCTTGATGAGATTCTGGGATCAATAAGGTACTAACAACCAAACGAGCAAGATGGGCTGAATGGCCTCCTCTCGTTTGTAAACTTTCTTATGTTCTTATGTTCCTATGTGTCTGTCTCTTTAAATAATAATGTAAGCTAGTATTCCAGTTTACAGTGGACAGACAAGTCAACTCTCCTGTATTCACCTGGAGTCTCCCGTATTTTAGACCCATCTCCCAGACATCTCCCGGGACATTTTTTCTCCCGTATTTTCATCAGAACTCTACTGTTAAACCCCCTTATGTCAGCAAACCTTTAATGTCTGCAAAAGTCATGGCCAGTGTGTGTTTACTGAAATCCCTTTGTGTACCTAGCAGGGTTTAGCCCCCCGGTATCACGGATTGCACCACCCCCCCACCTCCCAATTTTGTATTTTCAAAAGTTGACATGTATGAGTGGATGTAATGACAGTTTATAAAACAAATCAAGATTATTTGGCCACTGCTGCATATGCACAAATAAAAGAAATAGAAGTTACTGCAACTGTAAATAATAAAGTACTTCCATATTTACTTAACACAAGTGATATGCATAACATCTACCACCCTAGTTTTTGTAGAATATTCTTCGCCCATAACTATTAAATACTGAATAGGGGTACATTTATAAATACTAAACAAACTTAATTAATTCAGTGTCGAACATCTCGACTAGAAGTCTATACGGAAGGCAGTCCTTAAAAAGAGGTAAGATTGTAGATAATCACACTCTACCAGCACTTGCATTCTCCTTATTAGGTGGAACACAAACTGCAGTCTTAACTGTAGCTGTCTACAGCACTACACTGTAAAATCGTAGCTCTGTATCTTTCTAATGAATCTTTTTGACTATACCTCATTCTAAGCTGCTCACAGTGCAGGACGTTATTCATCCTTGTTGTATCAATAACAAGGCACAGTATTTATTATGTCGCCTTTTAACAGAGCTTCTTAGTACTAATTTCTGTTGTGGAAATGTACACTTTAATTAAAAAGTAGCGTAAAGGAGTTTCACCAAGGTTCTAGTACAGACTTACCATCAATTCAAAATAAACCATTGCAATGGTTTTCTGTAGTCTAATAATAATGTTTTTTTATTTTTGTATTATTAACGTGTAGAGTTCTGTTTATTGAGGGTGTCAAATATGCTTTCCTTAAAGTACATTTATTCTGAGTTGCCTGAACCCATTCAAATTAAAGTTTTGATTGGCTCCTGCAGCCCTCTGAGAGATACATATACAAAACAACAAGCAAATAACAAAAACAAAACTGTGAATGAAATGATTTAATGCTAACACTACATTAACTGTAGTACATTGGTTATTTGCTTTGTTATTTTCCTTACCTTTTAAAAACAAATATAAAGGATAGTGGTGCCATACTTAAAATGTAAAAGTGGGTCCCTGAGTGGCTCATCTTGTAAAAGCGCTGCTGCATGGTGTGCAGGGTGAGTCATGCAACGCAGGTTCATGTCCTGGCTGTGCAAAGTCAACAGTCTTCGCTGGAGATTGAGAACGAAGCATCGCATTGGCTCTGGTGCTCCCGTGGGTTAGGGAGTGTGACAGAGAAAGAATGAATCTTGGTTATAAATCTCCCTCCCGACCTGTGAGGGCACTGTGTAAAGGGAACAGAGTACCCCAGACTGGATGGTCTGACAATTAATTCCAAGGGAAAGGTGGAAGTCGGCCATCTAAAAAGGGGGCAGAGCTACGGTACACCAAGTCATAACTCCAGAAGGAAAACAATGTGGTAACCGCGGGATTGGAGGAGAAACGGTTGCACTCGCTAACCAAGGGGGCGTGACTGATGGTACAAAAGGGGACGTGGCTAGGTGATCTGTGCCTTTTAAAATAACCGTGAGTGTTTTGTTTGTTTGTTGTGTCTAATTATACTTGTTTGTTCTTGTTAGACAGTTAACACAATCCGGAGCTGTCGCTTAAGGCCAACACCAAACCCAGACAGCACTTCACAACTGTTGTATTTCACCACTAGCACTTTAACACTCACTCTGGATTTGTGATCATGTGTGTGTCTTTGTGTATGTTCTACTGTGTTTATTCTTTCGGGACTGTAACCTGTTGTTTGGAAACTGTGCAATACACATTGCTATGTATTGCCTGGGATTATTCTTTGCGGTCGCTAGACCGGGATTATAAATAAATGTTTTCTGTTTGGATCGTGACCTTTGTTGTCTGCTTCTGTTCCGTAATCACATCTACACCTGCAGACTGCAAACCACTTCCACAGGGAGGCAAAACCAGCAGGGACTCTTTCTCCTCAGGGCAGCAGTGTGGAGTAGTGGTTAGGGCTCTGGACTCTTGACCGGAGGGTCGTGGGTTCAATCCCAGGTTGGGGGCACTGCTGCTGTACCCTTGAGCAAGGTGTAGCTGTACCTAGATTACTCCAGTAAAAACCCAACTGTATAAATGGGTAATTGTATGTAAAAATAATATAATTGTATGTAAAGGGCGTCTGCTAAGAAATAAATAATAATAATAATAATTGTGCTACAGCGAACCCTGCTGGCCAGGCGCCCAGTGAGCTCAGAGCAGACATCTACAGGGCTGGCCTTAGTCCTCTAGAGGCTGGTAGCTCACTGACATCTGCTCTCGAGTTCCTGGGTGTAAAAGAGGATGCTGGCTTGGTCGTGAGATTGGAGGACGCCCACTGAACCTTCAGATCACCTGAGCTGTGTGGGGAATTCTTGCAGTGAGGAGAAAAAATAACTGGACATTCCAAATGCGTATTCCTGCAGGGAGAAAATCAGGGGTAAAATAATTGGGCACACTAAATTAAAAAAATATATAATGAAATAATGAAAGTCTTCTCAACTGCTGTATTCTTCATGTTGTTTAGAATCACTTTTTACCTCCCTCCAGAGCTACCGTCCTGTCTCCCTCCTACCCTTCCTCTCCAAAACCCTCGAGCGGGCTGTACACCACCAGCTCTCTGCTTTCCTGTCCAACCACTCTCTGCTTGTCCCTCTCCAATCTGGCTTCCGCTCTGCTCACTCCACTGAAATTGCCCTTCTGTCTGTCACCAACTCACTAAACTCTGCCCGAGCTGCCTCTCTCTCCTCTGTCCTAATTCTCCCGACCTCTCTGCTGCCTTTGACACTGTCGATCACTCTATTCTACTATCCTCTCTCGCTGACCTGGGAATCTCTGGCACTGCTCTGGCCTGGTTCTTCTCCTACCTCTCCAACCGCACTTAGCAGGTAACCTGGCGTGGAACAACCTCCACACCTCGCCCTCTCTCAACAGGAGTCCCCCAAGGGTCAGTCTTGGGTCATCTCCTGTTCTCTCTCTACACCTGCTCCCTGGGCCCCCTCATCGCATCCTATGGTTTCTCATACCATTTCTATGCTGATGATGCTCAGATTTTCCTCTCCTTCACCACCTCTGACTCCACCATCCCCTCCCGTATCTCTACCTGTCTGTCTGCTATCTCCTCCTGGATGCACTTGTATCACCTCAAACTCAACCTCTCTAACTCTGACCTCCTTTTCTTTCTCTCCTCCTCCTCCCCCTCCTCTGATCTCTCTATCTCTGTTCCTCTGGATTCTACTACACTCTCTCCCTCCTCCTCAGTTAAGAACCTCGGAGTCACCCTGGACCCCTGCCTCTCTTATTCCCAGCACATCTCTACTCTGGCACGCACTTGCCGATTTTTCCTGAGCAACATCCGAAGAATCCGACCCTTCCTCACCAACTACGCCACCCAGCTCCTGGTCCAGGCCCTGGTACTCTCCCGCCTAGACTACTGCAACCCTCCTGGCTGGCCTCCTTGCGTCCACCGCCCGTCCGCTCCAGCTCATCCAGATCTCCGCTGCTCTCCTTGTGTTCTTTCTGCCTTGCTTCTCCCACGCAACTCCACTGCTCCGCTCACTCCACTGGCTCCCGATCACCGCTTGCATCCAGTTCAAGACTCTTGTACTAGCCTACAGATGCCTTGACCAGACTGCACCCAGCTACCTCCAGACCCTCATCTCCCTACACCCCCACTCAACCTCTCCGCTCCTCCTGCACTAGAAGACTGGCTCTACCTCCTTTACGCTCCCCTGCCTCCAGAGCCCGCTCCTTCTCCACCCTTGCCCCGCAGTGGTGGAATGACCTTCCTACAGATGTCAGGACTGCCCAGTCCCTGACCACCTTCCGGCGCATCCTCAAGACTCACCTCTTCAGACAGCACCTGTAGAACTTACTTGCTCTTATCTGCCCCCTATTTTATTGCATTTAATCCTGTACTTTAGAGTACTGCAATCTGTCAAGTGTTATTTAATCTGTAGTATTTTGTATTTAATTATATCCTGATGCAACTATCACTGACGCTGTTATCTGCTCCATTATTGAATCGTATTTTGTCATACTTGTACTTGCTAGAACCAAAGTCATTGTATTTATCTTGCTCTTAATTGTATTATTACTTGTACTGTGATTCTTGAAATGTATTTGTTTACGACTGTAAGTCGCCCTGGATAAGGGTGTCTGCTAAGAAATAAATAATAATAATAATAATATATAATTTTCTGTGTCAGTAATCACATACGGTTGCATTTTAAAAACTCAGAAGTTGGGCTCCCGTGTGGTGCATCCGATAAAGGTGCTCCGCATGGAGTGCAGGATGCGCCCTATAGTCTGGAGGTCGCCGGTTCGAGTCCAGGCTATTCCACTGCCGACCATGGATGGGAGCTCCCAGGGGGCGGCGCACAACTGGCCGAGCGCTGCCCGGGGCGCCGGGGGGAGGGCTTAGTTTGGCCATGATGTCCTCGACTCACCGTGCACCAGCGACCCCTGTAGACTGGCCGGGCGCCTGCGGGCTTGCCTGTAAGCTGCCCAGAGCTGCGTTGTCCTCTGACGCTGTATCTCTGGGTTGGCTGCATGGCAGGCCTGCAGAGTGAAAAAAAGCGGTTGGCTGACGGCACACGCTCCGGAGGACAGTGTGCGTTCATTTTCGCCGCACCCAAGTCAGGGCAGGGTGGTAGCGGTAGCTGAGCTTAAAAATACAATTGGATATGTCAAATTGGGAGAAAAGCTGAGTAAAATGAATTGGGCACTACTAAATTAAAAAAGAAAAAAAAAATCAGATGTTAAAAGCACCTCTGTGGTACACCATTATCCTGCCCCCAGTGTTTGTAAGAAATACCACATTTGTTTTATGTGGTATTCCTTGCTGATGTATTTCTTACATTCACTGGGGTCATAGTGCTGCAGGGGGACAGGCTAATGGTTACACTGTGTTGTACCAGCTGAACTTACAGAGAATACATATTTTAGAACTGTATTAAGACCACAGATGTGTTTTTAACTTCTGATTTAAAGACTTGATGAGTGGAACAGAAAATGATATACACAGATAACTTAAGATAACTGTACCAAGATAGATGTGTTATGCTGCTATTCAAAGAAAAAATATTAAAAAGCCAATAAAACCAAAAGAAATTTGATTAAACCCTTTTTCTTTTTTTTATCTGTGGAAGCTCCACACATTGCCTTTTGGTATCATCTATAAGACAGATAAGAGAGTTTTCCAGTTTCCATTTTGCACATAGAAAAATGTAATTATAAATGTGTATATCACGTCTATTTTTTTTTATAAAATAATTATATACATCTGTCCTGTTGTGCACTTCAGTTAGCTACACAGGTCTCAAATGTGCAGTTTTGCAACATGACCTCTGGTTCTACTTTAGCTGAAAGAAAGTTCTCAGTTTCTTATTCTCAGCATTTGTCTCAGCAGTGTATTCTGTGTCACATATGTTACCGGCTGAAAGGATTTTTGTCAATAGAGCAAGCAGCTGGTTGGTTGATGACAAGAAGCCATTAAAGGAGTGGGGACAATTTCACCCTCTAGTCTAGGTGAAATGCCCAAGCAAATACAACAATAAATAGAAATATGACTTGCAAACAAGAATTATTTTAACCAAGTGTAGTACCAGAAAACTGGAACATATTTTGAGACCCATATAATGTAAGTGGAAATGCATAACTAGTAAGATTCATATATGGTATCGCAAATATGTCATGTAAATCACACACCATATAATAGAAGAAACAGTCAGAAACATTGCACTAATGACTTTGGTTTGTAATCATGGTAAATGTACTGATATACTGTATTCACAACCTTTTGTTAAATGGCTACACATTGCTGTGGCTTGTGTAGGATTTTAACTCTCATAACCATGTGCATTTTTAATTAACAGATATATTGAGTTGCCTGAGCTCATTGCATGGTTAGAAATAGTAAAATGTAGGGGTATAAACTGAATAGAAGGTTAACTAGGGAATGTACTTTTAAGGTGTGAATGTAAGTAATTCCTGCACCTGTAAAGTCACAGTGTCTAATGCTTGTGTTGGATTTTTATTATTATGGCAACTATTCCTTATTTTCTTTAATAAATTATTCAATTTTGATATATGCATGTTTTTATTTAAAATCGATATGTAACACATATGGTAAACCATAATTAATCACATTTATATTCTGCCACACAATATCAGATTACATTTAGAACATTATATCAATCAATAGATTATTACTCAGTGTAAGGTTCAGTCCTTATCTTACCAACAATGTATTAAATCATTCTAGGACCGATATATAAAATTGCAACAACTTATAAACATATTGGTTTATGAGTTGATAGTTTAATACAGAACAAAAGCAATATTTACCAGTTATGGGCATCTCCTGTGCAAGATGGTGTATGTCTTACAAGAACACACTGGACTGACTCCGTGTTGTGAAGTGTTGTCTGTGACTCACATTTCTACACAGCCTGTACCCTCTATTAAAGTTGCGTCTTGCTGTCTTTTCTCTTATTTTCCCTTTCCCAAATTTGGTTTAGCACAGAGGGCTGCACCCAAACTACTTATCACAACGAGCATACAATTAAATGTGTTTTCAACTCATACCTGAACATTATACAAAGCAAATTTTATATAGACCTTCCAATATACAAACACACAGATTATACACAGTCATATATTATTATTAGAATATATAAAGTTAAGATCATGTCCAACACTTGTGTGAACCAGAATTGGTTTGCTAGCTTAAGTGATAAAGATTCAAAGCAAATGGAATGTTGAAGATAAGCATATGTTAAAACTAATGAAGTATTATGAAACTTGATGACTGGTGCAGAACAATGTGGACTGTTGGGTGAAACAAAATATGTAAACAGGTATTGTATAAATATTGGCAAGTTAGAACTGTTGTTAGATCAGAGGAATTTAGAAGACTGCCACTCTGTATCTCTGGAATTGGTAAATATTACTTTTTAGTATTGCTTGTTGTTCTGTGAGTTTAATAAAGCATTAGTATTAAACTGAGTAATTGCTTGTGGTGGAGTGTCCCGCCCCTTGGTTTATTATTTATTTATATTATGATTTGTATATGTTTATATGACGGCGAAAGCCGATGGTTATTTGTTATTTTGTGTATGGATTTTAAAAACCTTCTGAAGATGCGTGACTGATCAGCTACTGATTATTTAACTAGCTGACAGTCACGTATTATTATTATTTATTTCTTAGCTGACACCCTGTAACAGGGCGAACAGCCCTGTACATTGTTTATTTATTTTTAGATCGGGGTCTCCCCCTCCGCCCCTGTGCAGAGTGTTTTGTATTATTTATTTAGTTTTATTGTATTATATTTATGACGGCGTAGCGCCGTGTTTTGTTTATTTTTAAAACATGTCCTGGCAGAGGCGAGATCGGTGCTCGTCCTCTGCCAGGTGTAATGAAAAAAACTCGTGCAGAAGGTGGCCATCTCCCGAATTAATTAAGTGATTAATTTAGTTGCTAATCGGGAGATGGTCACCTGAATATAAAAAGCCTGCAGCTCTCCAGTTCAGGGGGGGGTGTTGGAAGGAGAGTGAGCGAGAGGATTAAAACGAAACTAAAAGTAAACTCCAGGAACAGTGAAGGCAAATGCTCAGCCTGACCTGGGTTTTGTTTATTATTTTTGTGTTCGTGATTTTGTTTTGTTTAACTATTTATTTTGCTCTGTGAGCGAGTGTTTTCTGTTTGAATATTTTATTTATTTTTTTGGATTCATTAAATAAAACGGCGCCCGCGCCACTGCACCTTATTTTTTAATTAATTACTCCTGGCAGAGGACGAGCACTGATCTCGCCTCTGCCAGGACACGTTTTAAAAAAATAAACAAAACACGGCGCTACGCCGTCATAAATATAATACAATAAAACTAAATACATAATACAAAACACTCTGCACAGGGGCGGAGGGGGAGACCCCGATCTAAAAATAAATAAACAATGTACAGGGCTGTTCGCCCTGTTACACACCCTTATCCAGGGCGACTTACAATTGTTACAAGATATGACATTATTTTTACATACAATTACCCATTTATACAGTTGGGTTTTTTTTTTTTTTTTTTTTTTTTACTGGAGCAATCTAGGTAAAGTACCTTGCTCAAGGGTACAGCAGCAGTGTACCCACCGGGGATTGAACCCATGACCCTCCGGTCAAGAGTCCAGAGCCCTAACCACTACTCCACACTACTGCCCTATCCTTATTAAACTTGTGCAGACTATGGCCGAGGGGTAATAATTAATTAATAGCTAGTTAACCCCTCAGCCAGAATATAAAAGCCTGCAGCTATCTGCCCTCAGGGGAGAGTGTACAGGGGAGAGTGTACAGAGGAGAGTACGGGAGAGTGAGCAAGGTGGGAGAGAGATTTAAAACCTAAAACAACTGCTAAGCGTGATGGTTTTACCCCAGCACGATACTTATTTGTTTATTTCTATTTTTTGGTCAACGTGCCCTTTTGTTTGTGGTGTTTGTTTTTGTTTAAATCTTTTGTTTGTTTATTATTTAATAAAAACACTGAGGGCCGTAGCGCTGCAGTTTCACCACCGCCATTCGTTGTTTTGGTTTCTGTTCCTGGTCCGTGACGTCACCACCCACATGCCACTCAACAACTCGGTCACATTGCTGTTTTGAACAAATCATTCTGGGTTTATCTATCACACAGGGCTACTGTAGAAATACTCAGAATAGGCAAATTAATCTATCCCTTTATATATATATATATATATATATATATATATATATATATATATATATATATATATATATATGTGTATATATAAGGGTTTATTCAATAAGATTCATATTTTTTCCATTACAGTTTGCCTGTGGGAGCTGTAAGATAAGGAATTGAATGTTAAGCAAGTATAGTTGTACAGCAGTTGGTTATAATGGAGATTTAACATATAAAACACCGACTGGCCAAAACATTCAAGAATATAAGTAAAATTACAAAACCCTTGTTCTGTAATGTATGTGGTCATCCATTTGATAAGCAATAGACTTGTTTCAGTAACTCAAATCACAAAAGCCTTCAACACTGGACAAGACCCACCCGTGCATTGGGAACTGCACATAGTGGGCTTCATTAGCAGATAAATTACATTTTTCTGCATTTCTATTATTTTCTGTTAATAATTACAATAATCATATTATTTTTTTAGAACCATAGTATCGTATTATTTTATTTCTGGTTATGAAGTACCTATGGAAAGTGACTATCAAATCCTGTGTGAGTCCTGATCACAGCCTTTTGTAAACAGGGAACCATTTAACTCTAGACTGCCATGTTAATAAAATTCATTTCAGACAAGGAAACTAGTTCGTGAAATGTATTTTAAGTACAGTTGCACAGATATTCTTAATTAGTAAGGAACTGCATAATAATTACAGTGCAGATTAAATCTGACTCTTCAAATTACATTCTTAATTAGATCCAGTTTATACTTATAGGAGTTTAGGCTCTTTTACAAAATGATGAATTTAATAACAGACTGTGACAGAGATCGAATGATTCTTGGTGTTAGATCTCACTCCTGACCTGTGAGGGCACTTGTGACAGGGCGAGGAGCCCTGTACATTGATTATTTGTTTATTTATTTTTAGAACAGGGTTTCCCCCTCCGCCCTTGTGTTATTTTGTATTTGTTTATTATGATTTATTTATTATATTTATATGACGGTGAAGCGCTGTGTGTTCTGTTATTATTTCTGTGTTTAGTTATGTATTTTAAATGACGGCGAGTGCCGTGGGTTTTGTTATTGTTTTGTTTTATGTAAACGTGTTCTGGCAGAGGCGTGATTGGTGCTCGTCCCCAGGAATAATTAGAAAACCTGTGCAGAATGTGACCGGGGGATTATTAAATAATAGGTAGTTAATCCCACGGTCACTAATATAAAAGCCTGCAGCTCTCGGCACTTGGGGTGGTGGGTGTACGAGAGGAGCATGGAGAGAGTGGAGAAAGAGAGAAAAACGAAACTTAAAAATACAGGAACAGTGACAGCGACTTTTGTGTTCGTGATTTGTTTTATTTACTGTTTTGTTTTGCTCTGTGAGCACAGTCTTTTTCTGTTTAAACCTTCTATTTATTTTTGTTAATAAAACAGCAAACGCCGCCTTTAACTGCAGTACTCCCTGGTGTCAGTTTCCCGTCCTGCTTCTGCCGTGACGTCACCGCCCAGCCATTCATGGGATCACCAGCGCCTCCTGGACTCAGGCAGAAGTAGGGTACTGCAGTTTTTTTTTCGTTTTTTATTATTATTACTTGTGGAGAAAGGAGAGTGAGGAGGAAGAAGGATGGGAGGAAAACAGAGGATAGGAAGAAGGAAGAGCTGCAGACAGCAGCAGCTGCAGGAACAGCAGGCACAGGAGGAGATCAGCTGGGAAGCCCTTCTCCACAGCATAAGCCAGACCTACTGTTGCTGCATCTGTGGGGAGTGGGAGCATTTCCCAGTTAATTGCCCCCTCCCCAAGGAATGGGATTACAGCTATAGGAGAGGAGACAAGGGGAAGGAGTCGGTGCGTCCACAGCCCAAAAGGGAGGAGGCCGAGCGTCCACATCCCAAGAGGGAGGAGCCGGTGCTTCCGCAGCCCAAGAGGGGGGAGGCCGAACGTCCACAGCCCAAGAGGGAGGAGCCGGTGCGTCCATAGCCCGAAAGCGGGGAGGCCGAACGTCTACAGCCCACGTCTCCACCAGCAGAGGGAGAGTTCCTGCTGGTTCCACCTCCACCGTCCTGGGAGGACTGTGTGTCGCTCCCACCTCCGCCAGCAGAGGGAGAGTTCCTGCTGGTTCCACCTCCACCACCATGGGAGAACTGTGTGTCATTCCCACCTCTGCCAGTAGAGGGAGAGTACCTGCTGGTCCCATCTCCACCTCCGTGGGAGGACGACTTGCCGCTCCCACCTCCACCAGCAGAGGTAGAGTACCTGCTGGTTCTACCTCCATCGCCGCCACCAGCAGAGGGAGCATGCCTGCTGGTTCCACTGCCAGGAATAATTAGAAAACCCGTGCAGAATGTGACCGGGGGATTATTAAATAATAGGTAGTTAATCCCTCGGTCACTAATATAAAAGCCTGCAGCTCTCGGCACTTGGGGTGGTGGGTGTACGAGAGGAGCATAGAGAGAGTGGAGAAAGAGAGAAAAACGAAACTTAAAAATACAGGAACAGTGACAGCGACTGCCCAGCCTGACCTGTATATTTTGTGTTCGTGATTTGTTTTATTTACTGTTTTGTTTTGCTCTGTGAGCACAGTCTTTTTCTGTTTAAACCTTTTATTTATTTTTGTTAATAAAATGGCAAACGCCGCCTTTAAGTGCAGTACTCCCTGGTGTCAGTTTCCCGTCCTGCTTCTGCCGTGACGCCCCCGCCCAGCCATTCCTGTCACAGTACTGTATAAGAGGAACAGAGTACCCTTAATTAAATGGCACGACAATTTATTCCGTAGGGTAGGTGGAAGTCGGTCATTTAGGAAAGGGACGGAGCTACGGTATCCAAACTCAATGACCCAGACGGCGTAGCATCCGAGGAATGGAGGAGCGGATGCGCTCGTTAATTTAGGGGTCATGAGCGAGGATATAAATAGGGGACATAGCGTACATGATCTGTTACTTTTGTGAATGGTTAGGAAAGAACCTAAAAGGAGTCCCTGCATGTAATAAACGTGAGTGTTCTGTTAGTCTGTCTTGTAAACGTTTGTTTGTTTCGTTTGTCTAAAAGATTACTAACACGATCCGGGGCTGTAGCCGCAGGCCAGCATTAAATCCGGACACCAGCACTTCACTTTCCACTGAGAACTGTCTTCACCACAAGCACTTAAATCACGCACCGCAGGAACTGTGTCTGTGTCTTTATGTTTTGTGTGGTTGATAAAACTGGACTTTTTGGTGGCGGGTCAAACCTGTGGGATTTTACAAAACCGAAGTGATACATGCCACTGTAATCACTTCCAGCATTATTATTTACAGGTGTTTTGCCATAAGGCTCTGGACATTGTAATAATTTATCAATAAACACCCTTGCACCTGTTAGTAATTGTCCGTGTGATTTGTACCTGCACTGCACATTATATATATATATATATATATATATATATATATATATATAATCTCTACATATATATATATATATATATATATATATATATATATATATATATATATATATAATTTGTTGCGAATAAGAAATTATACTGTAGGGCCATGTTAGGAAAAAAGTGGGCAAAGCCTTTGGTGCTGGTGCCACCTGGTCTTCTTGGTGCTGATTGTGACAGAGATAGAAGGAATCTGAGCTGCAAATCTCCCTCCCGACCAGAAAAGGCATGTGTAAGGTTGGTGGTAAGCTTTCCCACAGACGGGGCAACTCGATGGTAGGTGGCAACAGGAAGTCAGCCATTTTGGAGGAAGCGCGTAGCTGTGAGTTTGCTAAACAAATCTATTGTGGAGGAGTTTGGCGGTACAAAGGAGAAACAGCTACAGGAGTATGTGCTGTTATGCTGCAGTCACTAACGTGCCGGAGCGTGTGTGTTTTGTTTTTGTTTATTTGTGTTTGCAGAGGATGAATAGATGGGAGCTGCACCCACAGAGCAGCACATACCCATGAGCACTAACCACACAGCACAGCACAGATTATTCGGGTTTCAGAGAGCACGGTTTCGTGCACCTGGATTATAAACTGTGTTTTATATTTTCTGTTTGGGACTGTAAACCTGCTGTGTACCCCTCGATACCATTGCTGGTAGAGGGGCAACTTTATTATTTGTAGTTTAACACTAGCACCGCCATAGCCGCTTTTTGAATGGCTTTTGCAATTCAAATTTAAATATCTCTGCGTATGTGAATATCTTGTGCATGTCCGTTCTAAGTGTTACTAAATATTTGAATTAAATACCCATATGGTGTTTCAGCTGCAGAATCGTAAAAATTAGTAAGTTATAAGCACTTGCTTCTTCAACCTCCAGACCTGCAGTTTAATGCAGCATATTGAAATCAATACAATATAGCCAACAATTTAGTCTGGGCTTTGTAATAAAAACAACGTCATTGTGAAATAACGTATTATAATCCTGTTGATTGCTTGAAACACTTATGAAAGTCATTCTACACATCGTATATTATTATTATTTACACTACATTTCTCAGGCAGAAGGACTGTGCCACCCTGTGACCGAGCTGTTGAGTGGCGTGTGTGGTGACGTCACAGACAAGAAACAGAAACCAAAACAATGAACGGCGGTGGTGAAACTCAGTGTTTTTATTAAATAATAACAAACAAAAGATTTAAACAAAAACAAACACCACAAACAAAAGGGCACGTTGGCCAAACAAATAGAAATAAACAAATAAGTATCGTGCTGGGGTAAAACCAGCACGCATGGCAGTTGTTTTAGGTTTTAAATCTCTCTCCCACCTTGCTCTCTCCTGTACTCTCCTCTGTACACTCTCCCCTGAACGCAGATAGCTGCAGGCTTTTATATTCTGGCCGAGGGGTTAACTAGCTATTAATTAATTATTACCTCTCGGCCATAGTCTGCACATGTAAATTTTCTTATGTTCTTATGTTTAATAAGGATGCTAGTTAAATAATCAGTAGCTGATCAGTCACGCATCCTCACAAGGTTTTAATAATCAAAACAATAACAATATCGGCTTTCGCCGTAATATAAACATAAATCATAATATAAATAAATAATAAACAAAGGGGCGGGACACTCCGCCACACATGCCACCCCTTGTGCACAACACACATGGCCTTTTCAGCCACCTCCCCCCCTTAGTCCCCAAAGTACCGGTTCACACTTCCGGCCCAGGAACAGGGGCAGCAGCGGGTCAAAGGCGGCGGCCACAGTGGGAGGTCCTCCTCCCACCCCAACAGCTGTAGTGGCAAGGCTGACCACCTGTGGAGGTGGTCTCCTGACCTTCCCCCCTACTCTGTGTAGCCAGCAGCTCCCTTTTCTGGGGCTCTGGCCACCGAATTTCCTGTAGCGAAAGTGTTGTGGGGGAAGGTGGTCTCCTGACCTCTCCCCCCATCTTCATAGCCGGCAGCTCCCTCTTGTGGGGCTCCGGCCACCCAATTTCCTGCAGCGAAAGTGCTGCGGGGGGGGGGGGGGCAGGTCTCCTGACCTCCCCCACCTTCTTCATGGCCGGCGGCTTCCCAGGCAAAGCGGAGCCGGCAGCAACCCTAGGTGAAGCAGAGCTGGCGGTGACCCCAGGCGACGGCAGCAGAGGACCCTTGGGAGGCGACGGCAGCAGTGGACCCTCGGGAGGCAAACTTGGGATGGGAGCTCCTGGCCCTGGAGGTGGCAGCGGGAGCTACACTTCTCCCTTGTACCCTGTGACTGGTGGCTCCACAGGCGAAGCGGAGCAGCAGACAATCCCAGGGGATGCATGGCAGGCATCCTTGGGGGGAGCGAGGCAGGCATCCTTGGGGGGAGTGAGGCAGGGCAAGAGCAGTCCCTCCCCTGACAGTGGAAGTGGCAGGTAGTCCTCACACAGCGGGAGAGGTGGAAGCGGCAAGCAGTCCTCCCATTGTGGTGGAGGAGGAACCAGCAGGTAGTCATCCTCTGCTGGTGGAGGTGGGAGCTGCAAGCAGTCCTCTCATGGCAGTGGAGACAGAGGCAGCTCCTGCTGCTCTGCTCCTGGCGGTGGAGACAGAGGCAGCTCCTGCTGCTCTACTCCTAGCGGTGGAGGTGTTGGAGACAGAGGCAGCTCCTGTTGCTCTGCTCCTGGCGGTGGAGGTGTTGGAGACAGAGGCAGCTCCTGCTGCTCTGGTCCTGGTGGTGGGGATGATAGAGACAGAGGCAGCTCTTGCTGCTCTGCTCCTGGCAGTGGAGGTGTTGGAGACAGAGGCAGCTCCTGCTGTTCTGCTCCTGGCACTGGAAATAGTGGTGGTACCTCTCCCTCTAGTGCTGGAGATGGCAGCAATAGCTCCTCTCCCTCCAGGGCTGGAGATGGCAGCGATGGCTCCTCTCCCTCTGGCGCTGGAGATGGCAGCGATGGCTCCTCTCCTTCTGGCGCTGGACACGGCAGCGGGGCCTCTCCCATATCTGCAGCCAGGTAGTTGAGCACAGCAGGGAGGGCCTCCACAATCCCCTTTGAGGAGAGTGGACCAGTCCGCCTCGGAGGATGCAGAAGCAGCTCCTTTCCCTCGGATGGTGGTAGTGGAGGTGAAACCTGCAGGTATTCTTCCACTGCTAGTGGAGCCTTGGGCTGTGGACACTCGACCTCCCCCCTCTTGGGCTGTGGACGGACCGACCCCTCATCCTCCGGTTCCTGCTCTGGGCCATCCTCCTCCCACATGGGCGCAGAACATTCAGGCTCCTCCCTCTCCTGCCATGGAGGGGGTTGGTTGGGTGCTACATGCCCATTCCTCACCTTTAAGACAGGTGAGGCAGACGCCCAGCATAGCAGAGACCCGGCAGGACTTGCGACCAGCCCCGCGCTGCTGCTGTTGCTGTTGCTGCTGCTGCTGCTTTCTCCGGCCACTTCTTCACTTTTTTTTCAAAACACAAAAACACTACTTTTGAAAAAAAAACAACAAAAAAAACACCCTTTGCTTTCCTGGTACGGCGTTCCTGGAGGCGTTGTTTGTCCCACGTAGGACACCATATGTGACCGAGCTGTTGAGTGGCGTGTGGGTGGTGACGTCACGGACCAGAAACAGAAATCAAAACAATGAATGGCAGCGGTGAAACTGAAGCACTACGGCGATCAGTTTTTTTATTAAATAATAACAAACAAAAGATTTAAACAAAAACAAACACCACAAACAAAAGGGCACATTGGCCAAACAAATAGAAATAAACAAATAAGTATTGTGCTGGGGTGAAACCAGCACGCTTAGCAGTTATTTAGCTTTTAAATCTCCCTCCCACATTGCCCGCTCTCTCGTACTCTCTTCTGTACACTCTACTCCTTGAGCGCGGACATCTGCAGGCTTTTATATTCTGGCCGAGGGGTTAACTAGCTGTTAATTATCTTATCACCCCTCGGCCATAGTCTGTACGAGTTTAATACGGATGCATGACTGTCAGCTAGTTAAATAACACCGTGTAACAAATATTTTTTTTTTTTGGTTCCTGGGTAGTAAGTGTTATTTCCTAATTGCTTATGCCTCAAAAGTATAGAAAATGGCTATTATTCCCCACAAACTTTGCTTTTGTGACCAGGATAGTGATATTTTGAAATGTACCTTTTTTCCAGAACATTCCAGATAGATTCAGTGCTGAGTAAACTTGGAGTAACTTTTAGAACTTTCTAGAACTTTCCAGTAATATAAATAGTAGTATAAATACAGGGGCCTTAAGCCCACCAGTTCAGTTTAGTTCCAGCTGCCTAAGTGGATACATATCTGCATTTTTCTGAGATGGCATCAAGAGGCTGCAAGCATCCGGCAGACGCATTTTGCTATGTCTGCAGCCAATTTATCAAGACAAGAGCGAAAAAGTACTCCATGGAAGCATCTGCTAAGATGTGTGAGGCCTACAAGGCATATTTCGGCATGCCTGTCGGGGATCAAGACAAACCCTGGGCATCTCATTTCACCTGCGAGCACTGCAAAAAAACTCTGGAAGGTAAGATGGACAATTGTTGCTCGGAATTTTATGTTATAAAATTTGTTAAAATTTTTAAAATTGTAAAAGTTTTTAATTTTAAAATGTTTTACAATTTTCAATGTTATTGAAAAAATATATCATATATGAAAAATGTTGCGAGAATCTCTTACACATTAGTCTTTAGAAGAGAGCAGCAAGTCAGAGAGCGAGGAAGACGTTGTAGATCCAGATGACAATTTCAGAGGTGGAGCTGAGGAGAGAAACCCATACTACCCCAACTAAAAAGACCTCAATGACTGATTAGAGATCTTGGTCTCACCAAGTCCAATGCCGAGCTTTTGACGTCTAGGCTCAAGCAGTGGAACTTGTTGGATGAAAGTGTGCAAGTCGCAGATCAGAGGAAGCGTCACCAACCTTTTTCCAGCTTCTTCACCCGTCAAGATGGGCTCTGCTTCTGCCACAATGTGACCAGTCTGTTTGAGGCAATCGGAATCGCCTGTAACCAGAATGAGTGGCGCCTCTTCATTGACAGCTCATCCAGGAGCCTCAAAGCCGTGCTGCTCCATAATGGTAACAAGTACCCGTCTCTTCCCCTGGCTCACTCGGTGCACCTCAAAGAGGATTACAACAGCATCAAGACCTTGCTGGACGCCTTGAAGTATGATGAGTATGTCTGGGAGGTCATAGGAGACTTAAAAATGGTGGCATTCCTGATGGGTCTCCAAGGCGGTTTTACCAAGTTTCCCTGCTATCTTTGCCTTTGGGACAGCAGGGACACCAAGGCGCACTACCACAGGCGGGACTGGCCACAGCGGACCGAGTTCTCTGTGGGGAGGAACAATGTCAAGTGGGAGCCACTGGTGGACCCCCGGAAGGTGCTGATGCCACCACTGCACATCAAATTGGGCCTTATGAAACAATTTGTCAGAGCTCTAGATAAGGAGTCGGCAGCCTTCAAGTACCTTCAAGACTTCTTCCCTAAGCTGTCTGAGGCAAAGGTCAAAGCCGGTGTCTTCGTCGGACCACAGATAAAGAAGATCCTGGAGTGCAATGAATTCCCCAAGAAGCTCACTAGTAAGGAGAAAGCGGCTTGGAACAGCTTTGTCGCAGTGGTTCGGGGCTTCCTGGGCAATCACAAGGCTGAAAACTATGTGGAGCTGGTTGAGACTCTGGTGAAGAACTACGGCACAATGGGCTGTAGGATGTCCCTCAAAGTCCATATCCTTGATGCTCATCTTGATAAATTCAAGGAGAACATGGGAGCGTACTCGGAGGAGCAAGGCGAGCGCTTCCACCAAGATATACTGGACTTTGAACGCCGCTACCAAAGACAGTATAAAGAGAACATGATGGGAGACTACATTTGGGGGCTGATTCGTGAAAGTGATTTACAGTATAATCGTAAATCTCGAAAAACTACTCACTTCTAAATCTTTTGTAGTCATTTTTGTATTACTTTAGTATAAATACATGTTAATTTGGATTCATATATTGTTTTTTTCTGACTTTATGTGAACGAAAAGACACAAATTTGCCCGTTTTCTCATTGGAAATAGGTAAATTTCAAAATATCACTGTCCTGGTCACAAAAGCAAAGTTTGTGGGGAATAATAGCCATTTTCTATACTTTTGAGGCATAAGCAATTAGGAAATAACACTTACTACCCAGGAACAAAAATTGTGTTACATAGTGTAATCAGTAGCTCATCAGTCACGCATCCTCACGAGGTTTTAATAATCAAAACAATAACAAATAATATCGGCTTTCGTCGTAATATAAACATAAATCATAATATAAATAAATAATAAACAAAGGGGCGGTACACTCCACCACACACCCTGTGTGTGACGGTGCAAAAAAATAAAATCTGTGTATTCTAAGCTCTGCACAGATCAGTGACCATCGGGACTGATGCTAAACAAAAGCCAGAGACTGTTGCATTTTACAATGCAACGAAGTACGGTGTGGATATACTGGATCAAATGGCACTGCTGTATTCTTTCAAAAGTGGTACTTGCAGGTGGACTGTGTCTGTTTTTTATAATGTTTTGGACCTGGCAGCCATCAACACTTTGGTTTTGTACAAGGAGTGCACCGGCAACACAATCACTCGGAGGGACTTCATTTTGCAGCTAACCCTGGAGCTACGGCAGAAACATTTTGATAAGAGACACACGAAAGCCGGCTGGCAAATGCCCCTCAACTTTCAGCCAGCGCTCACTGGCACACTGAATAAAAGACAATGCCAGGTTGCTAAATGCAATAAAAACAGAACTTTTGATGTCTACACACATTGTGAAAAGGCAAGTCTGTGGTAAATGCACTTGTACAGTTGAAAAGCGTATTTTTCTGCGTAGAACTCTAAACAGACAGACAGCCTTTGAATTCTGTTTCACTCAAAATGGTTTCACGTTGTATAAGTCATGTTATATTTTTGTTTTATGCTATTTTTATAACTAGTTATTTATGGTTTTATAATTATATATATGCATACAGCTTTCTAAACCTGTTTACACAGAAGTTTATTACGTAAAGTTTATTTACAGTTTTTCATGTTTATGTGTATGGGCTCTTTTTGAAAAAAATAGGAAAATAGTTTAATTTTTAATGTAAATACGGTGTTTCTGCTATGAAAATGTTATGCATGATGTTCATAAATAAAGATATTAAGTTGTATCTGATTGTTTGTTTTTCATTTTCATATCAAAGCCGTTTTAAAATGGAGCCGCACATTTTGCGGGTGCGGCGGTTGTATGTAGTCCGAAATCTCGGCGATTCTAGTTTTACAAGTTATTGACAGAGGGAGTAAATACTAAGAAATGGTTTACATTTGTTTAGTTTGTGATGTATTAAACTGAAGTGCTGAAATGACTAGCAACACCAATACAGACCTGTCAACACTCCCTTATTTGCCGAGACTCTCCCGTTTTGTTTTTTAACTCTTCTTCCGGACAATTCCAGGAACAGATTTTCTTGCGTATTTTGCTCAAAACTCTACTCTTAAACCCCTTTGTCAGCAAACCTTTAATTTCTGCAAAGTCATGCACAGTCTGTAATTACTAGAATCTGTCTGTACCTAGCAGGGTTTAGGATCCAGGGGAGCACTTTGGCTGGCATGCATTCAGTGTGCGAGGCAAGCTCACATACTTGACCATATACGATGGCTTCGCCTCCCGGTAAAAAATAAAAAAATGTATATTGATGCAAACTTCAAGCTTCTTGGACAACAACATATTCTCACATAATCCTAAGCAACATTGGAAAAAGGCATATTTTCTGTAAACTATGCAGGGCTGATTTTAACAGTGGGACATGGGAGCAAGAATGATACTTGTGATAAGCACGAGAGATCACAAAAACATCAAAAAGAAAGTGACGCTCAGAAAACCAGTGCTTCAATTAATAACATCTTTCTTCCTTTTCTGAAATAAAAACGGAGATCAAGAAAGTTACATATGCAGAGACCTTTACATGTTGTGACTAGGTCAGCAATCCTGTAGTAGACATGTTCCCAGACTCACAAATTGCAAAGCATTCTGCAGAAAAGACACTCAAATAGTGAAAGGCATTTCTATTACAATTTCAGCATTAACATTGCTTTGGAAATTCACACTGATAATGTGTTTATATACAGCAACAGTGTGTGCACTTAGAATAATGGTAGTTGACAATGAAATGGGCAGCAGTGTGGAGTAGTGGTTAGAGCTCTGGACTCTTGACCAGAGAGTCGTGGGTTCAATCCCCGGTGGGGAAAACTGCTGCTGTACCCTTGAGCAAGGTACTTTACCTAGATTGCTCCAGTTAAAACCCAACTGTATAAATGGGTAATTGTATGTAAAAATAATGTGATATCTTGTAACAATTGTAAGTCGCCCTGAATAAGGGCGTCTGCTAAGAAATACATAATAATAATAATAATACTGGCAGTGGTATTAGTGATCCACCACATATGTGCAGTGTAATGAATAATGTTGCAATACCACATTGTTGAGTATTTTGGCTTTTTTTATAAAATCTTTTATAGTGGACTGTGACGGAGACAGAATGATTCTTGGTGACAAATCTCCATACCAACCTCCTGGGGTGCGGTGTAAAGGGAACAGAGTGCCTGGACTGGATGGCCAGACAATTCATTCCCAGGGTTAGGTGGAAGTCGACCATCTAGAAAGGAGGCGGAGCTACGGTACACCAAGTCATCGACCCGGAAGGGAAGCAATGTAGCAGCCGCGAATTGAAGGAGCGGTTGCAGTTGTTTACCAAGGGGGCATGATTGACAGTACCTAAGGGGACGTAGTGAGGTGATCTGTTCCTTTGTTATGGTCAACGCTAAACCGGAAGGAGAACCGTATTGTAAATCATGAGTGTTTTGTTTGTTTTGTCGTGTCTAAATATATACTTGTTTGTTGTTATTAGACAGGCCAGCACAAAACCTAGGAGTTTATGTTGACTCTGAAATGTCTTCATCTAGACAATGTGGGGAAGCTATAAAAAAGGTCAACAAGATGCTCGGATATATTGTGAAAAGTGTTGAATTTAAATCAAGGGAAGTAATGTTAAGGTTAGTAAGACCTCACCTAGAATTTTGTGTTCAGTTCTGGTCACCTTGTTACAAAAAGGATATTGCTGCTCTAGAAAGAGTGCAAAGAAGAGCAACCAGAATTATTCCGGGTTTAAAAGGCATGTCGTATGCAGACAGGCTAAAAGAATTGAATCTATTCAGTCTTGAACAAAGAAGACTACGCGGCGATCTGATTCAAACATTCAAAATCCTAAAAGGTATAGACCAGGGGTAGTCAATTATTTTTTGTCAAGGTCCACATTTCTTGGTCAAGGTATAGTCAAGGTCCAGACTCATCTGAAAGTCAAGGTCCGAAACATTTTTCTTGCTGCAAGTGCCCCTGTCCAACAAACACATACAATGCTGTGAATTAGTAATATACCCCATTGCTTTTAGTCATATTTTTAGTCCATTAAAAAAAATGTAATAAATTAAATCTGAGACTTTGAGAAAGTACATATATCAAATGTCAAACAGATGTAAATATTAGCATTAAAACACTTTCAGATAACTGTTTTAAGTTTTGAATTAGAGTTTACAAAGAGTATTAACTTTGGTTTTGTTAAATAAAATTATAGTAGGCATAGATTAATATAGATAATCTACAAAGCCTTGTTGCTTGTTTAATATTAAAGTTTGAAAGAAAATACTCTCTATCTTAGCTTTTATGATTCAAGTCTTTCCAATAACAAATACACACCCACACACACATGTTTTAAGCAAAAGAATCATGAATAATTACTGTGAAATACCTGTTAACTATAGTACGGTATCACTACTGAAAATGTAATTTTATACAGCAATACAATTTGAAATAAAATATATGTGAATAATGTAGAATTATAATACTCACCATCAGTGGGAAAAATGACAGGTCCTCTGGTGGACAAGGGCCTTGAAGTTTGGAGTGAGTTCAGTCAAGGCAAGACGGAGGCAGTTGCACAGATGATTATCAGTCAAAACGGAGCGATTACGCGATTTAATGTTGTTCATTGTTGAGAACGCAGACTCACACACGTATGTCGAGCCAAACATAGTCAAGATGTTAAATGCCACCTTCCTCAAGTGTGGATACTTGGAGTCCAGCACAAGGGTTGTCCAGAAAGTTTCACATGTAGTTTCAGTGTGCCGCATCTTAAGCACTTCATCAGATTGTAAATCAATAAGCTCCAGCTGTAGTTTTGCTTTTTCAACATCCGGAAAGGATGCTTTTGCTTGATCACACCAAGTGCCGTTTGCTTGCACCACGAATGGGTTCTTTACAAACAGGAAGACATCTTTAACACTTTCAAATTCTTGGAACCTGTGCTGGAAGTTTTGAAGAAGCCTGTCCAGAGATGACGTCATCTGATGCACGTCTGCAGTGTCCCGGCAGCTTATCAGCGTTGGGAAATGCAGCATCCCCCCAGTTTCCAAATCACTTTTGAATAGACTCAGTTTGTTTTTAAATGAAGCGACACTGTTATGGAGATCTACTACATTGTGATTTCGCCCCTGTAGCTTTAAGTTGAAATCATTTAAGTGGCCAGTCAAATCAACAAGGAATGCCAGGATGCTCATGCTTGCGGCATCTCTCAAAAATGTGTATAGTTCTTCTGCCCTTTTCCCTGGAATTGTATGCAGATATTCTTCCACATGAACTCGAATTTCCCACAGCCTCCTTAGTACTTGCCCTCTGCTCAGCCAGCGGATGTCATTGTGGACCAAGAGGTCATCATAATCGGCAGACACTTCTGAAAGAAAGCTTTTGAATTGCCTGTGTTGCAGTGCTGACTTTGACCAAAGGAAGTTGACAAGTTTTATCACCATTGACATTACATTAGAATACTCATCGCTGAGCTTTGCACAAAGTGCGGTTTGGTGGATTGCACAGTGATAGGAAATCAAATTGGGGTTCAGGTCTTGCAGACGTTTCACAAGCCCTCGGTGAGTACCGATCATGGCAGGAGCACCATCTGTTGTAATTGACACAATCTGATTCACATCAAAACCTTCATTAGACAAAAAAGTTTGAACAGAATTAAACAAATCCTCACCTGTCGTGCGATTGTTATGCGGTATAAGCGACAACAAATCCTCCACAAATTTCTCTCCATCAAAAAACCGGACATACATTGCTAGCTGAGCTGTGTCCCTGATATCACAGGATTCGTCCACTGCCATGGAAAATTTTCCAGTTTTCAGTTTCTCACTTAACTGCTTAAAAACGTCTTGTGCCATGATCTCAGCGCGCCTAATAGCTGTTGTATCTGAAAGTGGTAGTTGTCTGAAGGCTTCAACAACGTCTTTCTTCTCCGCGAAAAGGGTTTCAGCTGTAGTAACCATACATTGCTTAACCATGTCCGCATCTGTAAAAGGTTTCCTGTGTTTTGCCATAACCCACACACACCTCAGTGAAGCTTCAGTTGCCTTTTCCTGAGCACAAGTAGCCTTTGAAATAATATTTGTGCTATGAGAATATCCATCTTTTAATGAAGTGATCTTGTCTGATCTTAAACGGGAGCCCAGTGGATATTTGTGGTCAAAATCCATGTGCTTCGTTTCATAGTGCCGTTTGATGTTCCCACTTTTAATAACAGCAACAGCCTCTGTACATATTAAACATACCGGTCGAGCATTTGGTCGCTGTGGCAAAACAAAACAAAAAGCATCGGTCCACTCTTCTTTAAATGAACGATTTTCGGTATCAACTTTCCTTTTTTTTGCTGCCATGTTTAAACACACTGCTGTTAACTTGACATCGAAAGCACTGGAGGCGGGACTACAGCGTTCAACAGTGCGCACGAGCGTACAGTGGAAGGTGTATAAAAAAGGAACTCTCGTTCGTTTTTTTTATTCGTGGAAACTGACGATAGTTCAAATTAACAGTACACTAGATCAGAGATGGCATTGTGAGGGAATGAGAGGGTAAAAATAATAATTAAAACAATTACAATAATGATAATATTAAGTAAATAAAACGATTCCGCGGTCCGTTCAAAAGCGTCTGGCGGTCCGGATTTGGCCCGCGGGCCGCCTATTGACTACCCCTGGTATAGACAATGTCAACCCAGGGGACTTTTTTGACCTGAAAAAAGAAACAAGGACCAGGGGTCACAAATGGAGATTAGATAAAGGGGCATTCAGAACAGAAAATAGGAGGCACTTTTTTACACAGAGAATTGTGAGGGTCTGGAACCAACTCCCCAGTAATGTTGTTGAAGCTGACACCCTGGGATCCTTCAAGAAGCTGCTTGATGAGATTCTGGGATCAATGAGCTACTAACAACCAAACGAGCAAGATGGGCTGAATGGCCTCCTCTCGTTTGTAAACTTTCTTATGTTCTTGAGCGAAAGTGGGCTCCATGGAAGAAGACCCCGGAGGACTCCACTTTTGAAAGAAAAACATAAAAAAGCCAGACTGGAATTTGCTAAAATGCATATTGACAAGCCACAATCCTTCTGGGAGAATGTCCTTTGGACAGATGAGTCAAAACTGGAGCTTTTTGGCAAGTCACTTCAGCTCTATGTTCACAGACGAAAAAATGAAGCTTTCAAAGAAAAGAACACCATACCTACAGTGAAACATGGAGGAGGCTCGGTTATGTTTTGGGGCTGCTTTGCTGCGCCTGGCACAGGGTGCCTTGAATCTGTGCAGGGCACAATGAAATCTCAAGACTATCAAGGCATTCTGGAGCGAAACGTACTGCCCAGTGTCAGAAAGCTCTGTCTCAGTTGCAGGTCATGGGTCCTCCAACAGGATAATGACCCAAAACACACAGCTAAAAGCACCCAAGAATGGATAAGAACAAAACATTGGACTATTCTGAAGTGGCCTTCTATGAGTCCTGATCTGAATCCTATCAAACATCTATGGAAAGAGCTGAAACTTGCAGTCTGGAGAAGGCACCCATCAAACCTGAGACAGCTGGAGCAGTTTGCTCAGGAAGAGTGGGCCAAACTACCTGTTAACAGGTGCAGAAGTCTCATTGAAAGCTACAGAAAAACGTTTGATTGCAGTGATTGCCTCTAAAGGTTGTGCAACAAAATATTAGGTTGGTGGTCCCATCATTTTTGTCCATGCCATTTTCATTTGTTTTATTATTTACAATATTATGTTGAATAAAAAATCTAAAGCAAAGTCTGATTTCTATTAAATATGGAATAAACAATGGTGGATGCCAATTACTTTTGTCAGTTTCAAGTTATTTCAGAGAAAATTGTGCATTCTTCATTTTTTGTGGAGGGGTACCAACAAATTTGAGCACGTCTGTATATATATATTTTCAATGTAATTAGCAAAACAGTTGAAGAAAAGAAAACAGCCTGGTTGTAACAGTAAAAAAGAAGAATAGCGTTTCCACCATCTGCACAAAACTTAGTACTCAGTGAAAGCAAATCACCGGTGTCCAGGTGCTGTTTTAACAACAGCTGTACTGGACATGGCAGCCATCAATTCCTTAGTTTTGTACAATGAATGCACCGGGGAAAATATCAGTAGGAGAGATCTCTTATGATGCTAGCCACAGAGCTTTGGCAGAAACATTTCGATCAGAAAACTGAAAAGCGACAGGGACAAGTGACACAAGCAACAGAAAACAATGCCAGGTAACTAAATGCAATAAAAATAAAACTTCTGATATCTGTGATATCTGATAAGGTTGAGCTGATGCGATCACTAGGCATCATTGAGACCTCTTGTAGTGAATGGTGCAACCCTGTGGTGCTAGTACCCAAGAAGGATGGAAGCATACACTTCTGTATAGACTTCTGGGTAATTAATGGACTGGCTAAATTTATTTATAATTTAAAAAATTTAGTGCCAATTATTTATTATTATTTTCTCCCCAATTTGGAAAGGCCAATTATTTTTAGGCTCAGCTCACCGCTACCACCCCTGCGCTGACTTGGGAGGGCGAAGACGAACACACGCTGTCCTCCGAAGCGTGTGCCATCAGCCAACCGTTTTTTTTCACACTGTGGACTCACCATGCAGCCACCCCAGAGCTACAGCGTCGGAGGACAACACCGTTCTCGGGCAGCTTACAGGCAAGCCTGCAGGTGCCAGGCCAGACTACAGGGGTCGCTGGTGCGCGGTGAGCCAAGGACACCCTGGCCGACCTAACCCTCCCTCCCCCCGGGCGGCGCTCAGCCAATTGAGCGCCACCCCCTGGAAGCTCCCGTCCTCGGTCGGCAAAGGAATAGCCTGGACTCAAACTCGTGATGTCCAGACTATAGGGCACATCCTGCACTCCACGCGGAGCACCTTTACTGGATGCGCCACTCGGGAGCCCCCTTGGACTGGCTAAATTTGATCCATATCCAATGCAGTGACTGGATATGTAAAGGATATTGGCAGGTTCCTTTGACAGAGGACTCCAGAGAATATACTGCTTTCCGGATGCCCTTTGGTTTCTACCAGTTCACTGTCATGCCGTTTGGATTCCATGGAGCACCAGCTAATGGATAAGGAGCTACAAGGAACGGTATAGGACTTTGCAGCGGCATAGCTGGATGACATTGTCATCTATAGTGAGTCCTGGGAATAACATCTTCAGCACTTAAACAGAATATTACAAAAGATCCATACAGCCAGCCTTACTATCAACCCGAACAAATGTTCTTTGGCAAGGCAGGAGGCCAAGTATCTAGGATATGTTCTGGGTTTTGGCAAAATTCGACCACAGAAGGAGAAATTGGAGGCCATACGGAATTGGCACCAAAAAAGTTACGATGGACTGAGGTCAGTGATCAAGCTTTTCAGTTTTTAAAGGAAGCAGTGTGCCACGAACCTGTCCTTTGCAGTCCCAACTTTAACAAGCCATTTGTGGTACAAACAGATGCATCCGGGGTTGGCCTTGGAGCAGTGTTGCTACAAGGAGAGCCAGGAGAATTGAAACCGGTGGTATATATTAGCCATAAACTTTTTCTCCGGGAGACCAGATATTCCACATTTGAAAAGGAGTGTTTGGCAATTAAATGGGCACTAGACTCCTTTTGGTATTATCTGCTGGGAAGAGAATTTATCCTGGAGACTGACCATCATGCACTTCAATGGCTGGGAAAGATGCGGGACTCGAACACAAGGATTACTCATAAGAACATAAGAACATAAGAACATAAGAAAGTTTATAAACGAGAGGAGGCCTTTCAGCCCATCTTGCTTGTTTGGTTGTTAGTAGCTCATTGATCCCAGAATCTCATCAACCAGCTTCTTGAAGGATCCCAGGGTGTCAGCTTCAACAACATTACTGGGGAGTTGGTTCCAGACCCTCACAATTCTCTGTGTAAAAAAGTGCCTCCTATCTTCTGTTCTGAATGCCCCTTTATCTAATCTCCATTTGTGACCCCTGGTCCTTGTTTCTTTTTTCAGGTCAAAAAAGTCCCCTGGGTCGACATTGTCTATACCTTTTAGGATTTTGAATGTTTGAATCAGATTGCAGCGTAGTCTTCTTTGTTCAAGACTGAATAGATTCAATTCTTTTAGCCTGTCTGCATACGACATGCCTTTTAAACCCGGGATAATTCTGGTTGCTATTCTTTACACTCTTTCTAGAGCAGCAATATCCTCAATGGTTCTTGGCCATGGAGCCGTACCGATTCACAATCCGGTAACGAGCTGGCAGTCAGAACCAGACTGTGGACTTTCTTTCTCGCATCCCTGAGAGTGAGAAACCAGAGGGTGAGGGAAATGTGATGGAGAGAATTCCATCTTCCATCACTAACCATGAACACTGACCATCTTAAAACTCGTACTGAACTTTTAAAACCTAAGCTGTACTTTTGGAGCATTCATATTGTAGTTTTATGCAATATAAAATGACTCTGTTTAGTTTTATAAGAAACCAAAAGTAAATAATACAGTCTGTAACTTACCTGGGGAGGGGATGGTGTCTGTGCTGGTGCGGGGGTGACAGCCTGTAAACAAATAAATCAACAAGGTTAGTAAAGCAGCTGCCGTGGTGTACAGGAGTTTATTTTACAGAGCAGGTGCACATATTCTATGAGATACTACCTGGTTTTCCCTGAGTTAAAACACTGTTGCTTAACCCTTTGCGGTCCTGTGTCGGACCTGGCCCGACATTACAATTATTCCTATCCGGTCCAATGTCGGACATCATCAAAAAAGCGCAAAAAACGTGTTTTCGTCGTTTTTTCTCCAGAAAAAGCCGAGAAAACCATTCAATGGCCGAGTGGGAGCGACAGGAGCCGAGACAAGCTGAAAAAAAAATAAATAAAAGGGCGTATCTCATGAATAGTCATACTTGCCCCTGGGATCAGATAGGGGCAGCCATAAGGAAACAAGCTGGTTGATACTGCATCAGCGCACAGAGAATATCACGGACATTTGCAGAGCTTTTTTGAGATGTTATAGTAATGAAATAATGACTTGGATTGCATTATTGTACTGAAGTAAATTTATGAACTTTAGACATGATATATGGAAATACTGGTTTAGTATTTATTTTGTGGTGGACTAGTCCACGGGTGGGGTTAACAAGGTAAACCTTGTAAATAAGAGGTGGTAGCTCATTTGGAAAGAATTCCCAAAGAGGATAGAGGGTAGCTGTGTACCTGCAAATTATAAATTTGACTGAAAGTGAAAGTATAGGATAGTAGCCTATCCTGGTCATACAGTTTTATACCTGTGGGGCTTATTTGTTTTGCATTGTTTTGTACAAGTTTGAAAGTTTTATTTTCACCGTTATTTCATTTTGAAAACTGTGGCCTGAATCCATTCAGTGTGGCCCACGAAACTTCAATAAAGTCCAGCTTTTTGCACTTAACCTTGTCGCCTTACGTCTTCCTGCTACAAACACCAACCGCCCGATCACACAACCTTACACATACACTCGCTTAATTCGAGGTCCTGACTCCTGCATGTGCTAGTCCACCATTAGCTGGCCTTGGCTGCAACACTACCTGCCCACACCTCCTAGGTTATGTATTGTAGGAATCATATTACAATGTATATTTTGCAGAGATTTATATACTAACAGTGTCCCGCCCCAATATATATTTGTATTATTATTTGTATTATTGTTTGCGGCGCAGATAAAAGCACTGCGTATTTGTTATTGTTTTTCGATTTGAGGATGAGGATGCGTGTGAGGATACTGATTATTTAACTAGCTGACAGTCATGCATCCTTACTAAACTCATGCAGACTGTGGCCGAGGGGTAATAAAATAATTAACAGCTAGTTAACCCCTCGGCCAGAATATAAAAGCCCCCAGCTGTCCGCGCTAGAGGGGAGAGAGTGTCAGAGGTGAGACGGGTTTTTGCGAGAGAAAGGAGATTAGAAGCTAAACAACTGCTAAACCTTATTTGTTTATTTGTTTGGCCAACGCGTCTGTTTGTGTATGTGTATATATATATATATATATATATATATATATATATATATATATATATATATATATAATCTTTACAAAGATTGCAAACTGAATTGCTTTTGTTCTGGTTTATTTTTGCTTCTTGTTGTTCCCTTAGTTCGCTGACTCATTCCTTCCACGACTCACTATAAACACACCAAGTTAAAAGCCCATAATATAAAACAATTTTACCGACACAGTGTATGCTTCTCAGGAAAGTGGAGACATTTTCTTGGGTTGCTGATAGAAATAATTACAACATATCTACCTCTATCTCTTGTGAGCAGATGGATGTGCTGAGTATAGAAGTGCTCTGAATGCTCAAGAAAACACCACAGGTCTAGGTTCAGTGTCAGATGTCAGAGGAGACATTTTTGCTAATGGAAAAATGTTACAGCTTGTCAGCCAGTGCATTTTATCTTCACAGCTCTAGATATTTTGTGACTCTCAGTTTCAACCACCACCGGAAGGTAATTTTTGCAGCTTTGGTCAAAATCCACTCTTCAAAGGCTCCTCTGTCACATATTTTGGAAAGCAGCTTAATTAGCCCAATTGGATCCTACATGTTTTTTTGATTTGACATGTGGTGCGTGGGTGTGCAAAAGGAAAGGTCGTACAGCATTATCAACCTATATCTTTAAAAAGCTTTAGCAGTAACAAGTCTATTTTAAAAATATTTTGGAGAGTGGTGTGTAAGCTCCATAGCTGTCTGAATATCCCATTATTGTAGAACTTCTATTCGTAAATGATTCTGGATTGAGGTGCCTCATCCATGATGGGAACTAAAGCACCGAGCCTTTACTTCCCGAGAATACAGCAGCAGTTTTTGAACCAATAAATGCTGTTTTTGATAGCTTACTTATTTTTACTTAGTTATATTTACCAAGTCAGTATTTCTTTCAGGGACTCATAAGTGGTGGTATTTACTGTTAATCATCTTTATTAGGCATATAACTTTCACAACACAGTTCTAGAAAAGTTATTTAAAGCCATGCTGCCCTTGGGGTTGTCCAAAATTATTATCAATTAAAACAAGTGTACAGCGTACAGTGCCGAGAAAAAGTTTGTGAACCCCTTAGGATTTTCACATATTTCACATATTTCAAACCCATTAGATCTTAATCTAAGTCCTAATAATAGCTAAAGATAACCTGATTAAACAAATGACACAAAAACGTGATACTTTTTCAACATTTATTTATCCACAAACAATTCAACATTCAATATCCATGTGTGAAAAAGTATGTGAACCTTTAGATTCAGAGCAGCAATGACTTCAACTAAGCATCTCTCACATTGGTTTTGAGGAATTTTGACCCATTCCTCCTTACAGAACTTCTTCAACTCGGTGACATTTGAGGGCTTCCCTGCATGGACAGCTCGCTTCAGGCCTTGCCACAACATTTCGATGGGGTTTAGGTCCAGACATTGACTAGGCCATTCTAAAACATGGAATTTATTCTACTGCAGCCATTCTTTTGTAGATCTGCTTGTATGTTTAGGATCATTGTCTTGCTGCATGACCCACTTTCTGTTCAGCTCCAGCTCACGGACGGATGGCCTAACATTTTCCTCTGGAATCTTCTGATACAATGCAGAATTCATGGTCATGGTCAGTGATGGCAAGCCGTCCAGGTCCTGAGGCAGCAAAGCAGCCCCAAACCATCACACTCCCACCACCATGCTTGACGGTTGGGATGAGGTTCTTCTGTTCGAAAGCAGTATTTGGCTTTCGCCAAACGTAACATTTCTCATTGAGACCAAAATGTTCTACCTTTGACTTGTCTGTCCAGAGAACATTGTTCCAGAAGTCTTGTGGATCATCTATGAGTGGTTTCCTCCTGGCTATCATTCCATGAACACCATTCTTGTTCAGTGTTTTTCTGATAGTTGAGTCATGAACACTCACATTAGCCAAGATGAGAGCGGCCTGCAGATCCTTGGATGTTACTCTGGGGTTCTTTGTGACTTCCTTGATGATTTTCCGGTTTGTTCTTGGAGAGATTTTGGTAGGACGACTGCTCCTGGGTAGAGTGACTGTGGTCTTGAACTTTCTCCATTTGTAGACTATCTGTCTGAGAGTGGATTGGTGGAGCCCCAAATCCTTAGAAATGGTTTTGTAACCCTTTCTAGACTGATGAGCATCAATAACTGTTTTTCTGAGGTCCTCAGAGATTTCTTTTGATCGTGGCATGACGTGTTTCCACACACCTGTATGGTGAAAACCACAAAGTTTCTGATCTTCTGTGGCAATGCGCCCCGCCCCTGTGTGCATTTGTGTGTTATATGTTGTATGTTGCGTGTGTTAATGTTGGTGTATAGATTGGTACACGGGATATAAACGGGTCTGTGTTTCACGTGTATTTTAAAAGTGTAGATTTGTATTTAGGCACGAGGAGAGCACAAATCACTTCACGTGCTGGTTAAATGTAATATGTAAGCACAGGGTTGCACAGAATTAATTCACGTGCTGGGATTCAAGTGAATAATTAATTAGTAATTGAATCCCAGCACAACAGTATATATAGAGACACGTAGCATTCACTCGGTGTTGGGTGTTCGGTGAGTGGAGAACGGGAGAGAGAGAAGGAGTAACGTAAATAGAAAAGAACGTAAATATTGTTATCTGCTCACCTTGTTTGTCTGTCTAGTCCGTTTTGTTCGTCTATTTTATTTTGGCCTCAAGTGTCGTGTGCTGTGTTTTGTTGTTTCAAACCTTTTATTTTCTGTTCTGTTATTAAATGCTGAGCGAAAGCATTCGCTCAGCTTCACCAAACCCCAAATCTCTGTCTGTTTATTTCCTGCATCTGGTCTGACGCCACCCACTCCGGCCGTCTTTGTGACACGTGGTGTCCTGCGTGGGATCTACAGTGCCTCCAGGACTCAGGCCAGAGCAGGAACCGCAATTTGGATTTAAAAAAAAAAAAAAAAAAGAGGAAATATGGCAGAAGACGCCATCAAACTGCGGGACTGGATGCTGGAAAATGCTGGGCTGGAGGCCCAGTCTATACCAGTAGTCGTCCGGTTCCTGCTGTTTATGGATAGGGAACGATGGGAGGCTTATGCAAGGGGACACACCGTAAGCACCTGGGAGGAAGGTGTGGGGTTGGTCCTCAGCTACCTGGAGGCAATTATAAGTGGAACAGCAGCCCAGGTAGCAGGTCCACCAGCAGAGGAGGAATGCCTGCTGTCCCCATCTCCACCAGCAGAGGAAGAATGCCTGCTGGTTTTGCCTCCACAGCCCGAGCGGGAGGAGCCTGAGCGTCCACAGCCCAAGCGGGAGGAGCCTGAGCGTCCACAGCCCAAGCGGGAGGAGCCCAAGCGTCCTACGCCTGAGCGGGAGGAGTCCGAGCGTCCTAAGCCTGAGTGGGAGGAGCCCGAACGTCCTACGCCTGAGTGGGAGGAGCCCGAACGTCCTACGCCTGAGTGGGGGGAGCCCGAACGTCCACAGCCCAAGAGGGGGGAGTCGGTGCGTCCACAGCCCAAAAGGGAGGAGTCGGTGCGTCCACAGCCCAAAAGGGAGGAGTCGGTGCGTCCACAGCCCAAAAGGGAGGAGTCGGTGCGTCCACAGCCCAAAAGGGAGGCGTCGGTGCGTCCACAGCCCGAAGAGGGAAGTCGGGGCTTCCACAGCCCTAGGACCCAAGCTGCCAGCAGAGGGAGAATACCTGTTGGTTCACCTGCTGCTGCCATCCCGAGAGCTAAAGGGGGAGGAGCCATCGCTGCCGTCCCAAGAGCCAGAAGGGGAGGAGCTACAGGCGCAACCCCCTGAATTTTTCTGGGGGGGAGAAGGGCAGGATGCTGGTGTCCCCCAGCAGCCTCTATTTATGCTGCTGAAGGGAGCACGGCGCACACCAGCCCAGCCGCCACAGCCTCCCTCTGCCTCCACCACCGCCAGGAGCAGAGGAGCAGGAGCTGCCTCTGCCTCCGCCACCACCACTGCACGGAGCAGAGCAGCAGGAGCTGCCACTTCCAGGAGCAGAGGAGCAGGAGCTCCTCTGCTCTGTTAAGAACCTAACATAAGAACATAAGAAAGTTTGCAAACGAGAGGAGACTATTTAGCCCATCTTGCTCGTTTGGTTGTTAGTAGCTTATTGATCCCAGAATCTCATCAAGCAGCTTCTTGAAGGATTCCAGGGTGTCAGCTTCAACAACATTACTGGGGAGTTGGTTCCAGACCCTCACAATTCTCTGTGTAAAAAAGTGCCTCCTATTTTCTGTTCTGAATGCCCCTTTATCTAATCTCCATTTGTGACCCCTGGTCCTTGTTTGCACTCTTTCTAGAGCAGCAATATCCTTTTTGTAACGAGGTGACCAGAACTGAACACAATATTCTAGGTGAGGTCTTACTAATGCATTGTAAAGTTTTAACATTACTTCCCTTGATTTAAATTCAACACTTTTCGCAATATATCTGAGCATCTTGTTGGCCTTTTTTATAGCTTCCCCACATTGTCTAGATGAAGACATTTCTGAGTCAACATAAACTCCTAGGTCTTTTTCATAGTTCCCTTCTTCAATTTCAGTATCTCCCATATGATATTTATAATGCACATTTTTATTGCCTGCGTGCAATACTTTACACTTTTCTCTATTAAATGTAATTTGCCATGTGTCTGCCCAGTTCTGAATGCTGTCTAGATCATTTTGAATGACCTTTGCTGCTGCAACAGTGTTTGCCACTCCTCCTATTTTTGTGTCATCTGCAAACTGAACAAGTTTGCTTAGTATACCAGAATCTAAATCATTAATGTAGATTAGGAATAGCAGAGGACCTAATACTGATCCCTGTGGTACACCACTGGTTACCTCGCTCCATTTTGAGGTTTCTCCTCTAATCAGTACTTTCTGTTTTCTACATGTTAACCACTCCCTAATCCATGTGCATGCATTTCCTTGAATCCCTACTGCGTTCAGTTTCAGAATTAATCTTTTATGCGGGACTTTGTCAAAAGCTTTCTGGAAATCTAAATAAACCATGTTGTATGCTTTGCAATTATCCCTTGTCGATGTTGCATCCTCAAAAAAATCAAGCAGGTTAGTTAGACACGATCTCCCTTTCCTAAAACCATGCTGACTGTCTCCCAGGATATTGTTACCATATAGATAATTTTCCATTTTAGATCTTATTATAGTTTCCATAAGTTTACATATAATAGAAGTCAGGCTTATTGGTCTGTAGTTACCTGGTTCGGTTTTGTCTCCCTGTTGTCGATTCTCCAAACCTGCTTCACATACTGTGCAATTTTTGTGTGGATTTTTGTGTGGATCTGTGTTAAATTGCCCTTCTCTGCACATTAAATCCCCTTCTGTGTTCTGCATTCCTTATAAATGTACTACTCAAATGGACATGCCCAAGCTGTTATGTTCGTAAAAGCATACCTCCCCTGATGGTTGATGTACTGGGATAAATAAATAGAAATAACTAAAAATACTGTAAAATGTACACAGGACATCATTTTATGATAATAACACAAAAAGGCATCTGGAAAACCCTCACCAAGTTCCAAAGCTTCATTACTCCTTTGTTTAGGTGAAAATGAGACCTTGTTTTTACAAACATGGATGCTAATGCTGTGTTCGAATGAATCTCCATTGCAGCACAGGCACTAATTGCACAGGTCAGCAAACACCTGTTCCATTTATTCAACAGCTAACCAGCAATATGAATGAGACAATTTTCTGAACAAGTTGAATATTCAATTTAATAACAAATAGGGATGCAGGAGAATATCAACACTTTAATCAGAAAGCCTTTTACTCTCAGTAAACACTTTTTTTTCCCTTCACAAATCTCACAGTTCTTGTCTGTTTTATCTCTTTCTAATTGCCTCAAGTTACCTGTGCTATTTTGTTCAACTGTTATTATTCAATTTCAAAATTGTTGTTAACTGGAATGTTTTGATATAACAAAAAGTTGTTCTGTTTTTTTGTCATGTTTTTATGTAACTAGAACTACAATATACTAACTATATTATGTTCTTTAATCTGTAACCCTTTCGTGCATGAAATATTGAAATAGCTTAAAAACATTGGAAGTTGTTTTGGACACATAATAAATATATTTTTCATTTACATTTTTTTCCAAAATGGAAAAAATGGCATCCTCATATGAGGCTATGCTTTGCGTCTTCCATATGTCTGCATCAGGGCTGGCGCTAGGATAACGTGAGTTAAGTAAAGAATACTATTGTGTATTGTATGGTTAAACTCCATTAGTTACAGGTTAATCTAGGTGAATAGCTATATATATATACCGGTATACATACATGTAATTGAGCAATGCCAGGGGTCACCAATGGAGGCATTTTTTTTACACAGAGAATTGTGAGGGTCTGGAACCAACTCCCCAGTAATGTTGTTGAAGCTGACACCCTGGAATCCTTCAAGAAGCTGCTTGATGAGATTCTGGGATCAATAAGCTACTAACAACCAAACAAGCAAGATGGGCATAACAAAAAATAAAAACATCTTAATTTTTTTCTCATTTTGGTATCTTGCAGTCACTCAAAGTGAAACTTGTGGTTCAAGTTAGGCTATATTCCATTGGCACTGCCACAACTTGGAGATACAAGGCTTGGTGCTTACCTCCATTTTCTTTAAAAAAAATCACGCGCCCGCTGTGCATGGAAGACCTGGTTTTCTCTATCTATCTATCTTTTATGATAAAGACAGAAGAATTGCAAACGGATTGGTAAATCCCGCCCCTCAGCAATCAGTCTTGAAAAAGGCACTTTAGACCTGGAGCATGCTTATCCTAACAAAAATATATATATATATGAGCGCTTGAATAATTTCAACATTATATTGAAACTGTAGTAACATAAAATGCCAATGAGAGGGTTTATTGATTGATTGTACTTTAGAGAGTTTTATTCATCCCTTCGCTGGGGATTCTGGAAGGAGCGTTGCATTTGCCTTGGCACTGCTAAAGGTTAGGAATGCAAAACCAGAAAGGATTGTTTCTCCTCATCACACTACAGCGGACTCTACAAGCCAGGTACCAATGAGCTCAGGTGGACACCTGCAGGGCTGGCCTTCGTCCTCCAAAATCCAGTAGCTAGTTGACATCCGCTCTTGAGTTCCTGGGTGTAGAAGAGGAAGCTGACTTGGTCGTGGGATCAGAGGATGTCCACTGAAACTTCAGTTCCCCTAAACTGTGTGGGGAATTTCTGCGGTGAGGGAAAAAAAAAATATTGGACATTCTAAATTGGGGAGAAATAAGGGGTAAAATAATTGGGCACTCCAAAAAAAGGACTGATTTATTAAAGCAGAAAAAAGCTTTGTCACATTCGTTAAATAGTTACCTGAAAAACTGTAAATTGTAAATTGTTGAATATTTAGTTTTTTACATCCACCTTTTTTCACCATCAGGGCATTATCAAACAAAATAAAAATACACATTAATGTAAAAATAACATCAGACACATGAAATGCCTCCTTCTTGTCCTGGACAGAGTGATCTTTAGCAGAAATATTTCTGATCTTTGATGAAGCTGGTGTCTTTTTTGTTGAAGACATTTTAAAGAAGTCATGGAGCTCTATGCAGTGAGCTCCAGCTGTCAGATTAAATGTACTGCTGTATTTATTTTTTTTGTGATAAAAAATTCTGTACATTCAGTACCCACCAATGTTTGATGTTCAAGAGAGGGTTGCTCAGCTAGATTAAACACATTGGTTTGAAGTTTGTTTGTCTTCTGCAGCTGTGAGATATGAAAATAGCATCTCATCTACCAATAGGGTAAAATGACCCTTTGAAAAACGTTGGATCCCAACTTAGTTGATTTATAAGGCTTACCCTGGCTGAATTCATGAGAAGGAAATTAAATTAGGATGAGTTGGTTTGATCACAGTTTTTTGGTTTTATGCAGTCTTCCTGTTTTTTACCGCACTGCAGTGTCTTTTTTGTGTCCAACGTGAAAGCTTAAGGGCAAGATGCCAGATACCTGCACTTCAGCGGTGAGAACAAGCATATGGCTAGCAAGTTACAACAAACAAAGAATCCATGTATTTTATTTGTAATTGCTACTGGATATGTTTTACACTTAGGCTGTGTTTATACTGTTGGTTCTGCACTCAGTATGGTTTGGTTCATTTGGAGTATAGTGTGAACAACAAAGTTCACTTGGCAAATTAACTGAACCTGAAGAGGTGGTCTCAGTTCGTTTGGCAAATGAACTGATCTTGGTTCACTTGCTAAACTTCAATGTGAACAACAAAGGAACTTAGTTTATTTGCACACAGAAACAAACCATACACATTGATCTTTTTAGCTAGATGAGGAGAAGGTGGTTTCCTTGTTATTTTTATTTAGTTGCTTGGTATCGTTGCGCGTCTTGTGTCTAGAAACGTCAAGAAATGTCAAGGTGAACAAGGAGAACAATATGGACAGTGAAAGATACACGGACACTTTTAGAAATTTGGTCGGCCAACAAAATCCAGTTAGAACTTAACAAAGAGAAAGCTCTCCCTCCAGCTCCTGTACTTTCCTCCAGTGTTCACTTCAGTACATGCTGGAAAAAAAAAATGATTTCCATTACATCAGAGTAGGTGTTAAAACTTCATGCTGATATTGGACTCAGCTCTAGCTTCTTTTACTGTAAACTAATGTTTGCATTTTCTTTCAAGTGATGATGCAGATATCTGCCTGGTGTTGATGGCTGAAAGGTAATGCTGGCTCCAGGGATCAACCTATTTTGCCATTCTGGCGCATCAGCATGACAACCGTCTGGACTGAGCTGAGTAGGGTACTTCTCTAGGGTCTTCAAGCGGGCACCTTTCATACTTGGTGTTTTGTCGACTAGCCCACAACACCTTAAGAGGGCTCAACACTGTTGGTATTGCCTCACTGTTATTGTAGAATGCCTTATCCACTACTTTTAATTATAGAGATGCTCCTTGACTTAGGGGACTTCAGTTGCATTAATGCCCATTCAATGTTATTGATTAGCTTGCCCAATAACCTATTAGTGCAGGCTACTGTTGTAGTCTCCCTCTTCCTCTGCTAAGAACCTCGGAGTCACCCTGGACCCCTGCCTCTCTTATTCCCAGCACATCTCCACTCTGGCACGCACTTGCCGATTCTTCCTGAGCAACATCCGAAGAATCCGACCCTTCCTCACCAACTATGCCCCCCAACTCCTGGTCCAGGCCTTAGTACTCTCCCGCCTAGACTACTGCAACTCCCTCCTGGCTAGCCTCCCTGCGTCCGCCCCCCGTCCAGAACTCCTCTGCTCGCCTGGTGTTCTCTCTGCCTCGCTTCTCCCATGCAACTCCACTACTCCGCTCACTCCACTGGCTCCCGATCACCGCTTGCATCCAGTTCAAGACTCTTGTACTAGCCTAAAGATGCCTTGACCAGACTGCACCCAGCTACCTCCAGACCCTCATCTCTCCCTACACCCCCACTCGACCTCTCTGCTCCGCCTGCACTAGAAGACTGGCTCTACCTCCTCTACGTTCCCCTGCCTCCAGAGCCCACTCCTTCTCCACCCTTGCTCCGCAGCGGTGGAATGACTTTCCTACAGATGTCAGGACTGCCCAGTCCCTGACCATATTCCGGCGCCTCCTCAAGACTCACCTCTTCAGAAAGCACCTGTAGAACTCCTCTGTTTTTCCCCTGGGACACATATCACCCTTCCTTAAATGCGCTTTACTTGCTCTTATCTGCCCCCTATTTTACTGCATTTAATCCTGTACTTCACAGTACTATGATCTGCCAAGTGTTTAATCTGTAGTATTTTGTATTTAATTATATCCTGATGTAACTATCACTGACACTGTTATCTGCTGTATTATTGAATTGTATTTTGTCACACTTGTACTTGCTTGAACCAAAGTCATTGTATTCATCATTGTATTTATCTTGCTCTTAATTGTATTTTTACTTGCACTGTGATTCTTGAAATGTATTTGTTTACGACTGTAAGTCGCCCTGGATAAGGGCGTCTGCTAAGATATAAATAATAATAATAATAATAGTCATGATAGTCACGTTCTCCCCCCACTACCCATTTTGACACCCTAATAATTACTTCTGTAGTAATTATTAGTATCATGGCGCACTATTCTGATACTACTGTGACTCACAAACTGGGTGTGCCCTTCTTGTCTCCCCTGAACTGCAGCTTGTGAGTGAGAAGTGTGGTTGTGGGCAGGGCACAATCAGCTGCAAGCAGATTTTTGTTGAAAGTAAATTAGATATAATTGTTTTTGCTGGTACTGCTTTGAATAACAATGGCACCATTATTTTGTGAATCCAAACGTTTAGCCCAATAACAGAGGATGAAGTCCCTGTTTGTGTTGAAAGTATACTGAATGTTGATTTTAAGCGTGGCTTAAACAAAAGCCATCTCAAATTGATAACAGTTTATGCCAAAAGCTACAGAGTATTGTATCATTATAAATAATATCACAACCTGACATATTGATGATAACTCTTTCAAAGGTATTAAAAGGTTAAGAACCTTATTGAAAACATGCAGTATAGAAAGGGTTAAGTTACAAGCGAATTTGGGCATTGCTGCTGACGCGACAGACTTCAAAATACTTTGTTTGCCCTGCTGCTTTTGTCAACTCAGTTTCCTCGGGTATGTGTAAATACACCAGTCATTCATTGCACCAAATGCAGCACTGAGGTAGTTCTGAAGATGCTGATGTCTGAACACTTTGTTCGCCCTATCGCTTTGCCTTGTTCACCACGCCCCAGTCTCACTCATGTCGATGTGTAAATCTGCCTTAAAACTGAGATTATTCTGCTGTCTTCAATGGCTGAAAGAAAACTTGCAAAGTTTCAAAATGCTTGTGCTGAATATAAATGATAATTGGTTATGAGAAGTTTTAATGAGCAAGATTAATGTAACAGGGCATTCTTGAATAGTAAACATGTTGCATCAAAGCAGTGCCTTCTAGAATAGCTCCCCTATTTTAGTTTCCATGAAAACCTAAAGACAAATGACGCAGTCAGAAAAACTCACATTTATGAAACTTGTGCTCCCCAAAATAGACATGCTTCCTGTCTGTTTCTACTGGAAAAAAAGACTGTGTTCTTGTTTCCAAGGCAACCTCCAGTTGCATTCAGATATTTATGCAATGGCATTGTTAATGGATCAAATTACACTTTAAAAAAATGCTTTTACAGCCAATTACTTCTGAAATTTTTGTATAACTAGCTTTATGATTACAGTTTGAGAAAGAAATCAAATGAGAAAAGTTTGAGAAAGAAATATTTTTTTTGTTGTGAGTACAGTTTTTTTTAGCTTAAATTAAATTTTACCCTTATTTTTCCATTCAATTTGAAATGCCTAATTCAAATTGTCTCCTCACTCACCATTGCAACCCACTTTCTGATCATGACGACTGAAGTTTTGCAGAAACGTGTAAAATGAAATTTTATGTCAATAAATGTAAAGTGCTGGTCACATAAATATAGGTTTTAAATACCAAATGGTAGGTTTAGAACTGGAACAGGGTCACCAAAAGAAAGATCTGTGTTGTAATAGACTCATTGCTGTCAGCAACCAAACAGTGTGGAAGAAGAGTAACCAGACTACTCCCAAAGACTAAAAGAATGAGCTATGAAGATAAGTTGAAAGTAATTAACCTATTTAGCCTAGAACAAGGAGGGGGGGCATGTTTAAAGTCTTTAAAATCTTTAAAGAAGTTGTCATAGTTAACCGTAACCAATACATTAAGCACAGCACAGAAACAGGACCATATGACACAGTTGTACATTAAGTAGAGACACTTCTTCACACAGAGAGTGGTGAGGCTATTGAATGGGTTACCTGGTCATATTGTTGATGCTGAATCACTTGGATCCTTTACGACTTAGCTTGACAAAGTTTTGAGATCAATTAGTTACTAGGAACGGGACGAGCATATATGGACCGCATGGCCTTCTCGCATTCATAAATTTAGGTTCTTATGTAAGATCCAGCTATCAAACCCACTCATTCTCTCCTGCCATTTACTAGCAAGATCATATGAAAATGCATTAATTTGACATAAGGACCTGATTTGCACTGTTTAATTGTTTTCTGTTACCACATTTTGTTACCTGTCTGAAAAATGAACCATTACAATAACATGCTACTGAAAAATGTAATAAGATTACTGTAATGCATTACTTCCCAACACTGTTTACAACTATAGCCTTAATTGCTTAATTGAATCTATTAAACCTTCATTCAGTTATTAATCTGTTAATTATTTGATTGATAACCTCTAAAACCTGATGTGTAATTGGCCTTGAAGACCTCTAGTGTGATATCTGTGAAAGTGACATTAAAGGAGAGATCACATGTAAATCGTATATTTACCTGCTCCCCTGGTTAACTATTTTTCCATCTTGGTAAGCTCCTTGAGTTTTCAATTAGTGTAAGCATATGTATAGCCCCTTAGGAGTTATATATATATTAGAGCATTCACCAACTCCACAAGACTCCAACGAGAACCCCATGGACAATGAAGACAGGTAAATGTTTTCCAATATATATATAGTAGGATAAGACATTCTTCATAAAGTATTATGTAGTTGCTTATTTGTATGAGTTTTTATATTTCCATATTTTCATACATCTTAAAGCACATGTACTAGCTAAGCATTTTCCTGTCTCTCTAAAAAACTAGACATTTGCAGTCTCTCGTATCTTGGTGTCCGGGCAGAGTGCCAAAGTTAGTAGGTGTCTAATCAAGATGTGTGGAGGAGTGGAGACACAGTGTGAAAACAGAACACCACAAACAAGGGACTAGTCTGAAACAGTTTCTAACAGATTAGGTTAAAATGCTTAAATGTGACGCACTATAGAATGTGATAGATTTGGGCGAGTTTCCCCCCTTACCAGGAGGTGTGTTGAAGGTGTGTGATAGCAGGGTGGATCCATACTGATTGGAAGCGAGTATAAGAAATGGGGTGGAAATGCTAATATATTCATAGTATTTAATGTAATGTTTTGTTTGACTCATCAGTCAATTCTTTGATTTGACTCCACGGATGTCTGTGTTATGATACAAACGTATACATTAGGACATTACGATTGTATTAACATTATTTTCTTGTATACATATAAAGTATTTTTGATTTAAAAAAAAACACACACACACCTCTTATGAGTTCCGCATCATTTAGAACCACAATTCTCTTCTGACAATAAATCGACACACACAACGTGTCAGAAATATAAAACAAGATTTTATTTAAAAACAAAAAGGGTGCACAACTAATCTAATATTACAGAAAGGGAAGGCGATTTGGTTTTATTTAAAAACAAAAAGGGTGCACAACTAATCTAATATTACAGAAAGGGAAGGCGATTTGGTTAGAGATCTTTGTGAACAGTATACAGTTCACTGATTTCTTAGTCAAACGATTACAATGACCACAACATTATTAGCATACATGGCTAATATACTACTATTGATGGGGTGGGGGGGGGGAAGAGAGAGAAAAAAAATGTACTTACAACTCTCAAAAAAGTTTAAACAGTGTATATTACATCCAGCAATAACCTGATTTGACTGCTCTATCCGCTACACAGGTTTTGTCCAAAATGAGCAGTCTGAAAGTCAGACTTATATTTACATTGCCATGATTCTGAAAAGTCAATATGTATAATTGCAGTACCTTACAGTATCTTCATTGCAGTCTTGCACCAAAATGTCTGTATTCTTTTGCTAAACACACATATGTTGTTGTTTCATTATTCAGCCTTTTCTTATACTCCCTGATAAGTTTTGAAAGTTTAATATCACCATTTTATTGAGTTTAATTCGAGTGAAGAATAACATAGTTTTACAGTTGGGTTTATGATTTATGTGTGCAGGTTTTAGATGGTCTAGATACTTTAAATAATAAAAAAAGAGTTTACAAAAAATTGGTTATTTCACTGAAATTTAAATAATGTATATTTCCAATATTGTACCTGCTAAAGTAAGTAAATTACTAAAATTAAGGATAGATTACAGGAAGGTGTATAAGTGTTTATCAACTCCGTAAGTAGATGTCAACTCCGTCAGGCCATTTTACACTGTGAATCTGATGGAGCTGATGTCTTACAGAGTAGACAAAATAATATTTTTCTTACATATTATCAAAGCACCAGAGAAAGCAGCCATATAGTTTTACTAAAGTTTCAAGGTAGCACAAGGAGCAAATAAAATTATACATTTCTAATCTTAAATCATGTTTTAATTTTAGTCTAAAGGATGTACAGAGTTGATATGTTATGGTTGTGACAATGCTCAAAACAAACTAGTTTGGTTAAGTTAAAGAAAAATAAAATACTTAAGGTCATGTGCTGTCCTACTGTATAAATTACCTGTTCATATTGTAATTATTTATCGACCACCTGTCAAACCTGCTATTTCTGACTGAACTTGGGGATCTGCTATCTATATTGACAGTCAGATATGAATAGGATTCTTTTATTGGGTGATTTTAACCTTACAGGAACTGACAGAGCTGGTTCAACATATGAGAGCTACTACATGCTCTCTTGATCCTATTCCTACAAAACTATTAAAATATGTTCTTGGTGTTATTAATATCCACATTTTAAAAATTATAAATGGTTCACTTTCCTCCGGTATAGTTCCCTCAGCACTTAAGGTAGCTGTGGTAAAGCCTATGCTTAAGAAACACAATTTGGACCCTAAAGTCCTCAATAACTATAGGCCAATCTCCAACTTACCATTCTTAGATAAGGTTCTAGAGAGAGTTGTTGCAATTCAATTACAAATGTATATTCGAGAAGTTTCAGGTTTTTTGCTGCACATAGCACCGAGACGGCCCTTGTCAGAGTTGTGAATGATCTGCTGATAAGCACTGATTTGGGCTTTCCATCAGTTTTAATTCTTCTAGAGCTAAGGACTACTTTGATACTGTAAACCAGTGGTGGCCAATACATCATTTTGGTGGATCTCAACGGGCTCCACGATCCACCAGTAAGCTATGACCAACAATTATTAGAGGGATTTAATATAATAAGAATATGAGAACGTTTACAAACGAGAGGAGGCCATTCAGCCCATCTTGCTCGTTTAGTTGTTAGTAGCTTATTGATCCCAGAATCTCATCAAGCAGCTTCTTGAAGGATCCCAGGGTGTCAGCTTCAACCACATTACTGGGGAATTGGTTCCAGACCCTCACAATTCTCTGTGTAAAAAAGTGCCTCCTATTTTCTGTTCTGAATGCCCCTTTATCTAATCTCCATTTGTCCAGTGACTGCTGTGAATAGTGCAGCTGGCAACAAGGGAAAGACCTTGTGACAGCCTGGAGAGACAGCTGACAGGAGGAAAGAGACCCCATTGGGGCTGGTAAGGGTTAGCTACCCTTGTCGGCAGTATCCAGCTCTGTGTTTACAGGATGCTGGAGACACCCGCCCAAGGCTTCTAAGAAATTAAAGAGAAAAATACCCCTAGAGTCTGCGAGAGCGGGGGCGGAAGATGACTCAACGTTGGACAACACGGTTAACGACTTAGGAACGGAAACGGATATGAGTATGGAGAGTACTTCACAAAAGACTAGTTCAAGATCTGCAGTTAACAAAGACATGGAACTCCAGGTTTGTGTCTGCGGCTGGAGCAAGGCGACAACGGTCAGGGGTTTGAAGATTCATCAAGGGAGAATGAAATGCTTGAGGGAGAAGGGACAAGGGCCTCGCATTGATCAGTACTTCTTACGAAGTCAGTCAAGTCAGTCGAATGAAATCCAGCGACAGGAAGCAAACCACAGTTCGCAGGATATCAGCACCCCTGTCATAGATGTGAGGAGGACTTGCATGGACACAGTTAGTGATGAACCTAATGATCCTTGTGAACCCGGTCAGACAAACCAGCATAAGAGAGAAAAGAACCTCAACGGGCACAAGCCTGGAGTTAAATGGCCAAGAGCTTGTGAGAAAACTGCATGGGACACAGTAAACACAGATCTCTGCGTTGCATTGGAAAGATTAAGTGGAACAGTTGAAAAGAAGCTGGATAAATTTGGGGACATCATCTACGCATATGGAAGTGAGAGGTTTGGAGTTGAAAAAAGGAAGGAAAAAGTACAAACTATTCCTGGAAAGTCTAGACGGCAGCAGGAGATTGAACGCTTAGTTAGAGAAAAGAGACAGCTGAGGAACCAATGGAGAAGAGCAGAACAAAGTCAGAAGGAGGGACTCAATCTCTTACAAAGGGTCATAAAAGATAAGCTTGCAACATTGCGCAGAGCTGAGCGCCTACGGAAACGCTACAAAAAGAAGGAGCGTGCGAGAGCTAACTTTTATAAAGACCCATTCAAATTTGTAAAGAAGTTATTCACCAGTGAGAAGAATGGCACACTAAAAGCATCTAAGGTTGAGCTGGAGAGATATTTGGAGGAAACACATACAGATTCAAAAAGGCAGGAGCCTATGTCAATTCCGTCAGACATCCCACCTATCAATCCACCAGAATACCAAATGGAGGACTGTGCACCTAAGTGGAAAGAAATAGAGCAAGCTGTGAAAAAAGCAAGGGCTTCATCATCTCCAGGGCCTAATGGAGTTCCGTACAGAGTGTACAAGAGTGCTTCAGGAGTTCTACGAATTCTGTGGAAATTGATGAAAGTGGCATAGGAAAAACAGGTTGTACCAAGAGAATGGCGCCGAGCAGGTGGAGTCTTTATACCTAAAGAAAAAGATTCTACAAGCATCAGTCAGTTTCGTCCCATTTCCCTATTAAACGTAGAAGGCAAGATTTTCTTCAGCATTATTGCTCAGAGATTGTCAGCTTACCTATAAAGAACTGCTTCATTGACACTTCAATACAAAAAGCGGGCATTCCAGGTTTCCCAGGTTGCTTAGAACACATCAAAGTGATCTGGCAACAAATTCAATCAGCTAAAAAGGAGAGGAAGGAGCTCCATGTGACATTCCTGGATTTGGCTAATGCATATGGTTCAGTGCCACATGAACTACTTTGGGCAGCATTTGATTTTTTCAGTGTACCGATGACAATAACAAATTTAGTGAAAGCCTATTTTGGAGATTTGCAATTCAGTTTTTCAACTTCAGAATTCAGCACTACATGGCAATGCCTAGAGGTTGGAATAATGGCAGGATGCACCATTTCTCCACTGGCTTTTACCATGGCAATGGAAGTAATCATTAGGGCATCAAAATGGGTAGTAGGAGGAGAGCGCTTGGCTTCTGGAATGCGACTACCACCAATTCGAGCATACATGGATGACATGACAACCATGACTACAACAGTAGCCTGCACTAATCGATTATTGGGCAAATTAACCAATAACATTGAATGGGCACGAATGCAATTCAAGCCCACTAAATCAAGGAGCATCTCTATAATTAAAGGCAAAGTAGTAGATAAAACATTCTTCATTAATGGTGAGGCAATACCAACAGTGTCTGAGAAGCCAGTGAAGAGTCTTGGGAGATGGTACGACGGGGATCTAAAGGACACAGTTCGTGTGGGAGAAGTTAGACAACAAGCAGTGGAAGGGTTGAAGAGCATAGACAGCTGCGCTCTACCAGGTAAACTAAAACTCTGGTGCTTTCAGTTTGGTCTACTGCCGAGGTTGCTGTGGCCACTGACTGTGTACGAGGTTTCTTTGACAACAGTAGAGAAGCTGGAAGCTTTAATCAGTTCATACATCAGGAAATGGTTGGGAGTTCCACGCTGCCTCAGCAGAGTTGGACTTTATGGTAAAGGAATACTGCAGCTACCAGTCTGCTCTAACCGAGGAGTTTAAGTGCGCCAAGGTCAGACTGGAAATGACATTAGTAGAGTCACGTGATAAATGCGTAAGGGAGGCAGCACCTGTGTTGAAAACTGGAAGAAAGTGGGCGGCAAAGAAAGCTGTGGAAGATGCAAAGGCTGCCCTTCGAATTGGTGATATCATGGGGCAAGTTCAGCATGGAAGAGGGGGTCTTGGTTTCAGTTCAACTACATGGCACAAGGCGGCCCCAGCTCAAAGAAGGAAGCTGGTAGTCAACGAGGTGCAAAAGCAGGAGGAGAGGATGAGGTGTATAAAGGCCATTTCCCAGGCCAAACAGGGAGAATGGATGAGATGGGAGAGTGTGGAACAACGCAAGATTGGCTGGCAAGACCTATGGTCAATGGAACAGAGCAGGATCAGTTTCCTCATCAGGTCAACATATGATGTTCTCCCATCACCACAGAACCTAAACCTCTGGGTAGGAGAGGATCCCTCATGTCCTTTGTGTTCATCACCTGCAACATTAAGGCACATTTTGACAGGATGTAAGGTGGCTCTTAGCCAAGGACGGTTCACTTGGCGCCATGACCAGGTGCTGCGATGTTTGGCCTTAGCATTGGAAGACAAGCGTAACATGACCAATAAGTTGCCACCTGTTCCATCAAAACATTACACACAAAAGACAACATTCCTCCGCCCAGGAGAGCAACCACCAAGAAAAGGTGTTAAAACCAATCCTCGCCCAGGACAACTGGAAGCTGCTAGAGACTGGAATATGCTGGCAGATGTTGGTCAACGGCTTATTTTTCCACCTGAGATTGCCACCACTAACCTTCGACCAGATATTGTCTTGTGGTCTGGATCAGCACGCCTTGTTCACCTGGTTAACAGTGCCATGGGAGGACGCTGTAGATGAGGCGTATGAGAGGAAGAAACTGCGGTATGCTCAACTAGCCACTGAAGCGGAACAGCGAGGATGGAGAGTTCGGGTTTACCCAGTGGAAGTGGGTTGTCGAGGATTTGTGGCACACTCTACAGCCCGGTTTCTCAGAGACGTCGGATTCAGTGGCCAAGAGTTGCGTGGCACAGTGAAGAACTTATCTGAAGCAGCAGAGAGGAGCAGCAACTGGCTGTGGTTGAGACGGAAAGATTCTGGCTGGGGACAGGTAAGTAAGCTGGGCTGAGATGAGTGGGGGACGGAGGGGGGTGATGCTGGGACGCCAGAATCACCGTCGAGCCCTTGAGGTGTCGTGGGCTAGTCGACGAAACACTGAGGATGGAAGGTGCCCACTTGAAAACCCCAGAGATGTACCCTACTTAGCTCAATCCAGACGGTTGTCATGCTGATGCGCTGGGGAGGCCGCACTTTGGTTGATCCCCGGAGCCAGCATCGCAGCCGTTGTGTGTGCTGATGCGCCAGGGGGGGCAAAATAAGCTGATCCCTGGAGCCAGCATTACACTTCAGCCATTAACACCAGACAGAAGGATATCTACATCATCATATGGAAGGAAACGTAAATGGATGGAGACGCATATGGATCACATTAGTTTACTGTAAAGCTACGTCTTAGTTGGTGCTTATCTTGGCGAGAGCCGAGTTCAAATCAGCATGAAGTTTTAACATCTACTCTCGTGTAATGGAAATCATGTGACCCCTGGTTCTTGTTTCTTTTTTCAGGTCAAAAAAGTCCCCTGGGTCAACACTGTCTATACCTTTTAGGATTTTGAATGTTTGAATCAGATCGCCACGTAGTCTTCGTTGTTCAAGACTGAATAGATTCAATTCTTTTAGCCTGTCTGCATACGACATGCCTTTTAAAATCGGGATAATTCTGGTTGCTCTTCTTTGCACTCTTTCTAGAGCAGCAATATCCTTTTTGTAACGAGGTGACCAGAACTGAACACAATATTCTAGGTGAGGTCTTACTAATGCATTGTAAAGTTTTAACATTACTTCCCTTCATTTAAATTCAACTCTTCTCACTTTTTTTATAGCTTCCCCACATTGTCTAGATGAAGACATTTCTGAGTCAACATAAACTCCTAGGTCTTTTTCATAGTTCCCTTCTTCAATTTCAGTATCTCCCATATGATATCACCGTGTAACAATTTTATCTTTTTTGTGTTATTTCTTAATTGCTTATGCCTCAAAAGTATAGAAAATGGCTATTATTCCCCACAAACTTTGCTTTTGTGACCAGGACAGTGATATTTTGAAATGTACCTATTTTCCAGAACATTCCAGATAGATTCAGTGCTGAGTAAACTTGGAGTAACTTCTAGAACTTTCTAGAACTTTCCAGTAATATAAATAGTAGTATAAATACAGGGGCCTTAAGCCCACCAGTTCAGTTTAGTTCCAGCTGCCTAAGTGGATACATATCTGCATTTTTCTGAGATGGCATCAAGAGGCTGCAAGCATCCGGCAGACGCATTTTGCTATGTCTGCGTCCAATTCATCCAGACAAGAGCGAAAAAGTACTCCGTGGAAGCATCTGCTAAGATGTGTGAGGCCTACAAGGCATATTTCGGCATGCCTGTCGGGGATCAAGACAAACCCTGGGCATCTCATTTCACAAATGCGAGCACTGCAGAAAAACTCTGGAAGGTAAGATGGACAATTGTTGCTCGGAATTTTATGTTATAAAATTTGTTAAAATTTTTAAAATTGTAAAAGTTTTTAATTTTAAAATGTTTTACAATTTTCAATGTTATTGAAAAAATATATCATATATGAAAAATGTTGCGAGAATCTCTTACACATTAGTCATGGGTGAAATAAATGTATTTTTGTAGGATGGTACAGAGAGGAAAAGAGAGCCATGAAGTTCGCTATCCGAAGAATTTGGCGGGAACCCACTGACCACTCAAGCAACTGCTACTTCTGCATGGTGGACCCTTCCAAACGTCGGACTGGCAAGAATGCACCTGCTATCACTATCGGGACCTTCCTTCATCCATCGCCCTGGTGCCACACTGCCATGAGCTCCCCGTACCCACTCCTCCGGAGAGAGAGCAGCCGTCTTTAGAAGAGAGCAGCAAGTCAGAGAGCGAGGAAGACGTTGTAGATCCAGATGACAATTTCAGAGGTGGAGCTGAGGGGAGAAACCCATACTACCCCAACCAAAAAGACCTCAACGACTCGATTAGAGATCTTGGTCTCACCAAGTCCAATGCCGAGCTTTTGACATCTAGGCTCAAGCAGTGGAACTTGTTGGATGAAAGTGTCACCAACCCTTTTCCAGCTTCTTCACCCGTCAAGATGGGCTCTGCTTCTGCCACAATGTGACCAGTCTGTTCGAGGCAATCGGAATCGCCTGTAACCAGAATGAGTGGCGCCTCTTCATTGACAGCTCATCCAGGAGCCTCAAAGCCGTGCTGCTCCATAATGGTAACAAGTACCCGTCTCTTCCCCTGGCTCACTCGGTGCACCTCAAAGAGGATTACAACAGCATCAAGACCTTGCTGGACGCCTTGAAGTATGATGAGTACGGCTGGGAGGTCATAGGAGACTTCAAAATGGTGGCATTCCTGATGGGTCTCCAAGGCGGTTTTACCAAGTTTCCCTGCTATCTTTGCCTTTGGGACAGCAGGGACACCAAGGCGCACTACCACAGGCAGGACTGGCCACAGCGGACCGAGTTCTCTGTGGGGAGGAACAACGTCAAGTGGGAGCCACTGGTGGACCCCCGGAAGGTGCTGATGCCACCACTGCACATCAAATTGGGCCTTATGAAACAATTTGTCAGAGCTCTAGATAAGGGGTCGGCAGCCTTCAAGTACCTTCAAGACTTCTTCCCTAAGCTGTCTGAGGCAAAGGTCAAAGCCGGTGTCTTCGTCGGACCACAGATAAAGAAGATCCTGGAGTGCAATGAATTCCCCAAGAAGCTCACTAGTAAGGAGAAAGTGGCTTGAAACAGCTTTGTCGCAGTGGTTAGGGGCTTCCTGGGCAATCACAAGGCCGAAAACTATGTGGAGCTGGTTGAGACTCTGGTGAAGAACTACGGCACAATGGGCTGTAGGATGTCCCTCAAAGTCCATATCCTTGATGCTCATCTTGATAAATTCAAGGAGAACATGGGAGCGTACTCAGAGGAGCAAGGCGAGCGCTTCCACCAGGATATACTGGACTTTGAACGCCGCTACCAAGGACAGTATAACGAGAACATGATGGGAGACTACATTTGGGGGCTGATTCGTGAAAGTGATTTACAGTATAATCGTAAATCTCGAAAAACTACTCACTTCTAAATCTTTTGTAGTCATTTTTGTATTACTTTAGTATAAATACATGTTAATTTGGATTCATATGTTGTTTTTTTCTGACTTTATGTGAACGAAAAGACACAAATTTGCCCGTTTTCTCATTGGAAATAGGTAAATTTCAAAATATCACTGTCCTGGTCACAAAAGCAAAGTTTGTGGGGAATAATAGCCATTTTCTATACTTTTGAGGCAAAAGCAATTAGGAAATAACATTTACTACCCAGGAACAAAAATTGTGTTACATAGTGTATTTATAATGCACATTTTTATTGCCTGCATGCAATACGTTACACTTTTCTCTATTAAATGCCATTTGCCATGTGTCTGCCCAGTTCTGAATGCCGTACACCACTGGTTACCTTGCTCCATTTTGAGGTTTCTCCTCTAATCTGTACTTTCTGTTTTCTACATGTTAACCACTCCCTAATCCATGTGCATGCATTTCCTTGAATCCCTACTGCATTCAGTTTGAGAATGCAGGACTTTGTCAAAAGCTTTCTGGAAATCTAAATAAACCATGTCGTATGCTTTGCAATTATCCATTGTCAATGTTGCATCCTCAAAAAAGTCAAGCAGGTTAGTTAGACACGATCCCCCTTTCCTAAAACAATGCTGACTGTCTCCCAGGATATTGTTACCATATAGGTAATTTTCCATTTTTTTTATGTTTGGTTGACACACTCGCTTACCCGTGGATATGGTGCTGGGAACCTCGTCCTAGGCGGGTCCAGAAATAAAGATCAGTTTGGTGCAGCAGCATCATCAGAAACTGAACCTTGCCTACCAAAAAGCAGGGGAGCTCTCTGAAGAAGCCACAGACAGACAGAAGCATGGCTATGACAAGACTGTCCTTAGTGCCCCATTGTTACCTGGGGAGAGAGTACTGCTGAAAAGACAGGAAACGAAGAATCGAGGTACGCTTGCAGATTACTGGGACAACCCCCCATACTTTATTGTCTCTCAGCCACCCCCAGACATACCTGTGTATGTGGTATGACCAGAGCAGGGCAGGGGAAAAGAGAAAGTGTTACACTGTAATTTGTTGCGCCCCTGTCCCTTCCCCCAGGCGCTTGTTCCCCCAGATCCTGTATTAGAGATGCCTACTGTTAGGCCAGAGTCTGTGTGGTGGGGCCCTTTTGGTTGGTTGTGTCTTCCAGGAGCAGCAGAAGGAATTGCCCCGAATTTATGTTATAGTTTTTATTTATATAGACATTTGCTTGAATTATTATTGGTTTAAGTTTTACCTGATTTGATTGCACTTGCTGATGCCTGTGTTTCCTTCGCGGTGTCTCCCCCCTCCCCCGAGTGCATTGATTGGCCAGCAAGAATGACTTCTGTCTCCAGCCCTAGTTGTCATGGTGAACCAAAGCCAAGTGATGTCATTGGCTGGTTTACAGCCTGCTCCTCCAATGGTCTGCCCTTCCTAATTTTGCCACGGCATTTAAATGTCCTGTGGTTGCTGTAAAGTGGGGTGGAAAGGGGCCCCCTTGACCTGAGGTAAACTATTGAACAAGGTGAGAGCAGAGCAGAGTAAGCGAGTGATTTTAATAGTGTGAAACTTTGGTCTTCTTACGGAGAAGCATAGTTACTAATAAGAGACCTGTTGGAAGGTGTTCAGGACCCCACTGGTGTTTGGTGCGGTGAGTTTGTCGATTGACACGTTTTGGACGTTGTGTAAATTATATTTTGTATTTGCTAATAGCTAATAGGCTGGGTTGCCTAACTTGCTGTATTGTGTTAAATTAATTGTTATCCTCCCCGGATGTGCAGGTGATGTAGTTGGGGGTAATTAGTATTGATTTTGCTTGTGTGTGTGTGTGTTATTTATATATTTATTTGGTTATTTGCGCAGAAGGTATTTTGAGTTTTCATTGCTGTTTGAAATTGTTTGTATATTTATGTTCTTTCTATTTCATTATTGTATGTTTTTCTTTTGATTAATTTAGGACTGCTTCCTGTACACCCGGGACATGACACTGTGCATCCTGTACACCCGGGACACGACACTGTGCATCCTGTACACCCGGGACACGACACTGTGCATCCCTGCACACCCGCAACATGACACTGTGCATCCTGTACACCTGGGACACGACACTGTGCATCCTGTACACACCCGGGACATGACACTGTGCATCCTGTACACCCGTGATATGACACTGTGCATCCTGTACACCTGGGACACGACACTGTGCATCCTGCACACCCGGGACACGACACTCTGCATCCTGTACACCCGGGACATTACACTGTTATTATTATTAGTTTATTTAGCAGACGCCTTTATCCAAGGCAACTTACAGAGACTAGGGTGTGTGTACTATGCATCAGCTGCAGAGTCACTTACAACTACGTCTCACCCGAAAGACGGAGCACAAGGAGGTTAGACTTGCTCAGGGTCATACAATGAGTCAGTGGCTGAGGTGGGATTTGAACCGGGGACCTCCCCCGGTTACAAGCCCTTTTCTTTAACCACTGGACCACACAGCCTCCGGGACACGACACTGTGCATCCTGCACACCCGGGACACGACACTGTGCATCCCTGCACACCCGCGACATGACACTGTGCATCCTGCACACCCGGGACACGACACTGTGCATCCTGTGCACCCGGGTCATGACACTGTGCATCCTGCACACCCGGGACATGACACTGTGCATCCCTGCACACCCACGACATGACACTGTGCATCCCTGCACACCTGGAACACGACACTGTACATCCTGCACACCTGGGACACAACACTGTGCATCCTGTACACGACACTGTGCATCCCTGCACACTTGAGACATGACACTGTGCATCCTGTACACCGGGGACACGACACTGTGCATCCCTGCACACCCGGGTCATGACACTGTGCATCCTGCACACCCGGGACATGACACTGTGCATCCCTGCACACCCACGACATGACACTGTGCATCCCTGCACACCTGGAACACGACACTGTACATCCTGCACACCTGGGACACAACACTGTGCATCCTGTACACAACACTGTGCATCCCTGCACACTTGAGACATGACACTGTGCATCCTGTACACCGGGGACACGACACTGTGCATCCCTGCACACCCGGGACATGGCACTGTGCATCCCTGCATACCTGTGACACCACTCTGTGCATCCTGTACAACTGGGCCACAACACTGTACATCCATGCACACCCGGGACACAACATTATGCATCCTGTACACCCTGGACATGACACTGTGCATCCTGTACACCCGGAACATAACACTGTGCATTCTGCACACCCAGGACACAACACTGTGCATCCTGTACACCCGGGATATGACACTGTGCATCCTGTACACCCGGGACACGACACTGTGCATCCTGTACACAACCTGTACACAACACTGTGCATCCTGTACACCCGGGACACGACACTGTGCATCCTGTACACCCGGGACATGACACTGTGCATCCTGTACACCCGGGACATGACACTGTGCATCCTGTATACCTGGGACACAACACTGTGCATCCTGTACACCCGGGACATGACACTGTACATCCTGTACACCCGGGACACGACACTGTGCATCCTGCACACCCGGGTCATGACACTGTGCATCCTGCACACCCGGGACATGACACTGTGCATCCCTGCACACCCACGACATGACACTGTGCATCCCTGCACACCTGGAACACGACACTGTACATCCTGCACACCTGGGACACAACACTGTGCATCCTGTACACGACACTGTGCATCCCTGCACACTTGAGACATGACACTGTGCATCCTGTACACCGGGGACACGACACTGTGCATCCCTGCACACCCGGGACATGACACTGTGCATCCTGTATACCTGGGACACAACACTGTGCATCCTGTACACCCGGGACATGACACTGTACATCCTGTACACCCGGGACACGACACTGTGCATCCTGCACACCCGGGTCATGACACTGTGCATCCTGCACACCCGGGACATGACACTGTGCATCCCTGCACACCCACGACATGACACTGTGCATCCCTGCACACCTGGAACACGACACTGTACATCCTGCACACCTGGGACACAACACTGTGCATCCTGTACACGACACTGTGCATCCCTGCACACTTGAGACATGACACTGTGCATCCTGTACACCGGGGACACGACACTGTGCATCCCTGCACACCCGGGTCATGACACTGTGCATCCCTGCACACCCACGACATGACACTGTGCATCCCTGCACACCTGGAACACGACACTGTACATCCTGCACACCTGGGACACAACACTGTGCATCCTGTACACAACACTGTGCATCCCTGCACACTTGAGACATGACACTGTGCATCCTGTACACCGGGGACACGACACTGTGCATCCCTGCACACCCACGACATGACACTGTGCATCCCTGCACACCTGGAACACGACACTGTACATCCTGCACACCTGGGACACAACACTGTGCATCCTGTACACAACACTGTGCATCCCTGCACACTTGAGACATGACACTGTGCATCCTGTACACCGGGGACACGACACTGTGCATCCCTGCACACCCGGGACATGGCACTGTGCATCCCTGCATACCTGTGACACCACTCTGTGCATCCTGTACAACTGGGCCACAACACTGTACATCCATGCACACCCGGGACACAACATTATGCATCCTGTACACCCTGGACATGACACTGTGCATCCTGTACACCCGGAACATAACACTGTGCATTCTGCACACCCAGGACACAACACTGTGCATCCTGTACACCCGGGATATGACACTGTGCATCCTGTACACCCGGGACACGACACTGTGCATCCTGTACACAACCTGTTCACAACACTGTGCATCCTGTACACCCGGGACACGACACTGTGCATCCTGTACACCCGGGACATGACACTGTGCATCCTGTACACCCGGGACATGACACTGTGCATCCTGTATACCTGGGACACAACACTGTGCATCCTGTACACCCGGGACATGACACTGTACATCCTGTACACCCGGGACACGACACTGTGCATCCTGCACACCCGGGTCATGACACTGTGCATCCTGCACACCCGGGACATGACACTGTGCATCCCTGCACACCCACGACATGACACTGTGCATCCCTGCACACCTGGAACACGACACTGTACATCCTGCACACCTGGGACACAACACTGTGCATCCTGTACACGACACTGTGCATCCCTGCACACTTGAGACATGACACTGTGCATCCTGTACACCGGGGACACGACACTGTGCATCCCTGCACACCCGGGACATGACACTGTGCATCCTGTATACCTGGGACACAACACTGTGCATCCTGTACACCCGGGACATGACACTGTACATCCTGTACACCCGGGACACGACACTGTGCATCCTGCACACCCGGGTCATGACACTGTGCATCCTGCACACCCGGGACATGACACTGTGCATCCCTGCACACCCACGACATGACACTGTGCATCCCTGCACACCTGGAACACGACACTGTACATCCTGCACACCTGGGACACAACACTGTGCATCCTGTACACGACACTGTGCATCCCTGCACACTTGAGACATGACACTGTGCATCCTGTACACCGGGGACACGACACTGTGCATCCCTGCACACCCGGGTCATGACACTGTGCATCCCTGCACACCCACGACATGACACTGTGCATCCCTGCACACCTGGAACACGACACTGTACATCCTGCACACCTGGGACACAACACTGTGCATCCTGTACACAACACTGTGCATCCCTGCACACTTGAGACATGACACTGTGCATCCTGTACACCGGGGACACGACACTGTGCATCCCTGCACACCCGGGACATGGCACTGTGCATCCCTGCATACCTGTGACACCACACTGTGCATCCTGTACAACTGGGCCACAACACTGTACATCCATGCACACCCGGGACACAACATTATGCATCCTGTACACCCTGGACATGACACTGTGCATCCTGTACACCCGGAACATAACACTGTGCATTCTGCACACCCAGGACACAACACTGTGCATCCTGTACACCCGGGATATGACACTGTGCATCCTGTACACCCGGGACACGACACTGTGCATCCTGTACACAACCTGTACACAACACTGTGCATCCTGTACACCCGGGACATGACACTGTGCATCCTGTATACCTGGGACACAACACTGTGCATCCTGTACACCCGGGACATCCTGTACACCCGGGATATGACACTGTGCATCCTGTACACCCGGGACACGACACTGTGCATCCTGTACACAACCTGTACACAACACTGTGCATCCTGTACACCCGGGACACGACACTGTGCATCCTGTACACCCGGGACATGACACTGTGCATCCTGTACACCCGGGACATGACACTGTGCATCCTGTATACCTGGGACACAACACTGTGCATCCTGTACACCCGGGACATGACACTGTACATCCTGTACACCCGGGACACGACACTGTGCATCCTGCACACCTGGGACACAACACTGTGCATCCTGTACACCCGGGACATGACACTGTGCATCCCTGCACACCCGGGACACAACACTGTGCATCCTGTATACCGGGGACACGACACTGCATTCTGTACACCCGGGACACGACACTGTGCATCCTGCACACCTGGGACACAACATTGTGCATCCTGTACACCCGGGACACAACACTGTGCATCCTGTACACTGTGCTAAATAGCCCCTCCGTTCACGCCAATTCTTCCAGTCCACCAACCCCTGTCATGCAATCTCTAGCAAGCACAAACCCTGCACAAACTCTCAGGGTCTGTGCAAGTCAAAGAGCACAAACCCTGGGCAGACTAACCTCCCGCTGTCCTTACCAGCCAGGTGTGAGACAGTGAACAGAAACAAATGTAGTAACAATTATGACACACAACACAAATTGAGCAGTCAAAATCTACATTCGACTAATAATAATCAGAACACACTACACAGTTTATATAATTATGTATTTATTCGGCTGACACTTTTTTTAATCATATTAATTTATCAAAACAATCAACTGAAACAAAAGATTAACTTTCAATCAATCAATCAATCAATCAATCAATCAATCTTTATTTTATATAGCGCCTTTCATAGTGGACCACCATCACAAAGCGCTTTACAAGATGCAGTAACAACAAGAAATCCATAATACTTTAAATACAGAGAAATGCATAATACATGTGTGGCAGAGCAGGGCTCTGCTCTTGTAAATATTGGCAGGGATGGGGTTAAATTTTCCTCCCTGCCCAGGTTTATTGTGTCAGGTGGGTGTAATTAACAATCAATTAGCACCCAGCCACCAGACATAAAAGGAGGCCTCAGCTCCTCAGTAGAGAGAGGTAGCTGAGGAAGCAAGGTTGGTTTTTCTTTATGTGCTGATTTTTGTTAGTTTTGCAATCCAGTGAAGGCAAAGCTCAGCCTGGAAGCCTTATTTTTGTAAGTTTTACTTTGTGTTTGTTGTTTCTGTTTTAACTCTTTGTGGTCCATTGTCGGACTGGGTCCGACATTGCAATTATTCCTCACAGGTCCTTTGTCGGACTGGGTCCGACATCATTATAGCAACGCAATAAACGGGTGTTTAGTCGTTTTTTCTCCGGAAAAGGCCGAGAAAACCATTCAATTGCCGAGTGGTAGCGACAGGAGCCGAGACAAGTCGGAAAAAAAAGGCGTATTTCATGAATAGTCATACATGGTATCAGGTATCAGATAATGGGCGTCCATAGTAAACAAGCTGGCTAAGTGCGTCAGCGCACTGAGACTATCATGGACATTTGCAGAGCTTTTTTCAGATGTTATAGTAATAAAATAATGACTTGGATTGCATTATTGAGGAGTTTGGTGATAAAACGAGTGATCTGGAGATGATCGATCGGTATGTACAACTATTATTATTATTATTATTTATTTCTTACACAGCTGAACGCTATAGCAAACAAAAGGCTGGGGCGGGGCTGGAGATGCCTAGTGTGTGCTTTGTTGATATGCAGGGCCATTTAAACCCGTTTGACTGTGAAAAAAAATACTTTTAAACAGCGCGTATAAAATTAACTGCGCGTGTGAAAATTAATTAGACCTGGCGTGCCTGACGCGCGATTAATAAATGGACCGCAAAGGGTTAAAAAACCTTTTGTTTGGCCCTCGTGCCAAACAAAAGGTTTATTTTGTATTTTCTATTTAATAAGTATTTTATTTGAACTGCAGTCTGTCTCTGGGCCTCATCCCTTGCGCCATCCTGTCACATGTGGTGTCAGCAGTGGGATATAGCGCCGCCAGGAGGTTCAGAGCAGTACTGCAGGATTTTTTTTGTGAATAGCAAATTTTTTTTGTGAGTTTTTTGAAAAAAAAAACAGAAGGATGGGAGGAAGAAGGAGGAAGAGCGGCAAGAGGCAGCAGCAACAGCTGCCACCAGGGGACATCGGCCCTATCTACATAGTAGATGAGTAGTGCCCTAGTTGTGGGGCATTTGGACACACATTTGCCCCACCCAAACAGAGGTGAGTAGAAGGAGGCAGAGAGGAAGGAAGACATGGGAGGAAGAGGAGTGGTGCACCCACTGCATGCAGTACGGGTATGAGGAGCATCACTGCCTGGAGGTCTTACAGGACACAGACCTGGAGTGGGAGGAGCCTGAACGTCCTGCGCCTGAGTGGGAGGAGCCTGAACGTCTTGCGCCTGAGTGGGAGGAGCCTGAACGTCCTGCGCCTGAGTGGGAGGAGCCCAAACGTCTACAGCCCAAGAGGGGGGAGTCGGTGCATCCACAGCCCAAGAGGGGGAAGGCCGAATGTCCACAGCCCAGGTATCTGCCAGCAGAGGGAGAATACCTGCTGGTTCCACCTCCGTGGGAGGACTGTGTGTCGCTCCCACCGCCACCAGCAGAGGGAGAATACCTGCTAGTGGCACCTCCTCCGCCGTGGGAGGACTGTGTGTCACTCCCATCTCTGCCAGCAGAGGGAGAGTTCCTGCTGGTTCCGCCTCCACCTCCGTGGGAGGACGACGTGCCGCTCCCACCTCCACCAGCAGAGGGAGAGTACCTGCTGGTTCTGCCTCCATCGCCGCCACCAGCAGAGGGAGCATGCCTGCTGGTTCCCCTACTGCTGCCGTCCCGAGAGCCAGAGGGGGTGGAGCTGCCGTCCCGAGAGGCAGAGGGGGTGGAGCTGCCGTCCCAAGAGCCAGAGGAGGTGGAGCTGCCATCCTGAGAGCTGGAAGGGGAGGAGCCATGGACCCGAGAGCCGGAAGGGGAGGAGCCACGGACCCGAGAGCCAGAAGTGGAGGAGCCACAGACCAGAGAACCGGAAAGGGGAGAAGGCAGACGCTCCTCAGCAGCCCTTGCACATGCTGCTGAGAGGAGCTCAGTGGAGGCGCACCCGACTGCAACGGCAGGAAGTGCCAGCCCGACCTCAGAGGCCGCTAGAATGGCCACAGCCACCACCGCCGATGCCGGAGTGGCTGGAACCATTGCCACCCGAGGAGCTGGAACTGTCGTTGCCGGAGTGGCCGCCGTCTCTGCCTGCTGTTGCCGAGGGTCAGCCTGCTGTTCCCGAGAGTCCACCATCTCCGCCTGCTGTTCCCGAGGGTCTGCCTGCTGTTCCCGAGGGTCCGCCATCTCTGCCTGCTGTTCCTAAGGGTCTGCTGTACATTTTTGTAGTTTTAAAAAAACCTTTTGGTTGGCCGTTGTGCCTGTTTATTTTGCGTTTTCTATTTAATAAAAGTCTTATTTGAACTGCAGTCTGTCTCTGGGCCTCATCCCTTGCGCCATCCTGTCACAACACATGATATACAGTAAAAAAAAAAAGCATTATAGATTAAATTAGTGGAAAGTGCATAATACATGATGGTAGCATAACACATTAAATAGTAGCAGCAACACAGCAGCTAATAGAAGATATCAGGCTTAAAGAGTATGGAAAGCAAGAGAGAACAAGTGGGTCAGTCCAGAGTCGGAGGACCTCAGCTTGTGGGCAGGGACATAGCGGGTCAGCAGATTGAGGAGGTACTTGGGACCTGTGTGATGAAGGGCATTGTAGGTGAGCAGGAGAGTTTTGATAATAATCCTGAACTTTACAGGTAGCCAGTGCAGCTGGGTAAGACGGGGGGTGATGTGATCACATTTTTTACATCTGGTAAGGATCCTGGCAGCGGCATTCTGGACTAGATGCAGTTGGTTTATGGTGCGTGCCAGGAGACCACCATATAGAGAGTTGCAGTGGTCAAGTCGAGAGGAGACAAATGCTTCACAAAGTATCTCCGCATCTGGGATGAAAGGTAGGGATGGACTTTGGAGATGTTTCGAAGATGGTAGAAGGAAGATTTGACCACGGAGGAGATGTGGGCATCAAAGGAGAGGTTGCTGTCAAGTACACCAATGCTTCTTACTGTGGGGGAAGGCAGCAGCAGACAGTTTCCGAGGTTCAGGGCAGCTATATTTAGATTCTTAAGTTAACTATGATTTAAGGTCAAACTGCTTTTCAAATGTAAAGTTATTAACATTCACTGTCTATCACCAAGTTACTAGCTTGCTGCAACTTCTGCTTTAAACTCTTTATTTCATGCAGAAAGTTTTTGTTTTGTACTATAAAATAGTGTTCTCCCCTTCTCTGTCATACTGATTTGTGTTTTATTGTGTACTAATATAAAAGGATTTCAAGACTCTCGACTTCTATCAAGCATAATGTAGAACTTACAGAATCTGTCTTCTGATTCAGAGGATTCTCAGGATTTCCTGGCTATACCAGACCACTCTCCTCCAGCTTCAATCCAGGGTCCCTCCAGCCCCTGATTTTTCTCTCCTTCTGTCATCTCAGTTAGATCCGATCAGGCTCCCGTTCAAGTTTCTCCATGTCTACCTGCCACCCAAGGTTCTAATCTTCGCTGATCAAAGCGACTACAGCCTCAGGATGCTCCTCCAGAGCGACTGTTTTGGAAGGACTGGACTATGAACAAACTAGTAAAAACCCTCCTAAAAATGGCAATACGATTCCAGTAGGGAGTGATCGAGAATCTCTTTTACTTCTCTATTGCAGTTCCATTTCAGCAGAACCAGATTTTCCACCTAAAAAAACTCCTCAGCAGCACCCAGCCGCTCAGTGTCTCCAACCAGACAATACGCAGTCTGTGCCAGAGCAAGTCATCCCCACAGCCAGCACTTCTAGTCAGCAGCCAGTTAAATTCAGCAACAGCACTCACTGATATTTAATGAAATAAAATCATTCATGCAGCCTTTTGCCAACTGTGACAGGGTGCCCACCCCTTGTGTATATTTATTTTATGTATGATTGTTTTAATTTGAATTATTATTATATTATATTGTACTTGTGTGCAGACGGACGAAAGCTGTCCGACATCATTATTTATTATTTGAGACCGGCAAGAAGACGGTCTTGTCATATGTAGTCGGCGTTGATCGGATCAAATCCCCATCCCGATAAAAGCTTGTGGGAATGTGGCTAGAGCCTTTATAAGGTAATTGTTAATGGGTAATTAAGGTTCCAGCCACAGAATATAAAAGACCCACTCCAGGTCATTGGGGAGGAGAGAGTTTAGAGGAGTTGAGAGCGAAAGCGAATGCTACCAGTGAGAGATCCAAAAAGGTACTCTTTTACACCAATATCATTATTGTTTGTGTTTGTTTTACTTTGGCCAACGAGCCATTTTGTTTTTGATGAAGTGTTTTTGTTTTTTGTATAAATCTTTTATTTTATTAAATACAAACGCAGCAGCGCCATTTTGCCCTGTGCGACCTGTGTTATTGTTTCATTTCCCTGGTCTGACGTCACCCACACACACCACCCGAGCGATCTTTGTGACACCAAAACATTATCTTCGGTCAGTGACAAACTGAGCGATTTGGATAAAAGGGTATATACAGGTAGTGGACAAAAAAAATGGAAACACCTAGGTAAATGAGGGACACCAAGTATATTGAAAGTAAGGGCTTCCACACAGGTCTGGCTCATGCATTAATTAAGCTAATAATATCCCAGCATGCTTAGGGTCATGTATAAAAATGCTGGATAGGCCTGGTTGCCTATAATTATGGCTAGCATGGCTGCAAGAGGAGACCTCAGTGACTTTGAAAGAGGGGTGATTGTTGGGGGTGCGTTTGGCAGGAGCTTCAGTGACCAAGACAGCTCAACTTGTTGATGTTTCACGAGCAACAGTGTCTAAGTGACTTTACATTGGTGTTTCCATTTTTTTGTCCACTACCTGTAATATCAAGCAAGAGAAACAAAGCTCAGCTCTCTCACTAATTCCTGCAGCAAACACTGTAGCGGCTACTACAGTTTCTTCCGGTTCCGCTCTAACCTCCGTCATTTCATCAGATTCTCCAATTTACAACCTTGCTACTACATCTGCATACGGCTCCTCTCCAACTTCAGCTCACCGTCACTCAATATCTCCGCAAATCAGGCACAACATAATCAAAGGTAAGGATGTCAATCTTGTTGTCATTATTAATGGTGACATCATAGTTTCTGGATCACAGAGTTGTGGATTGTGGAGATCTATCAGTTATTTAAAATCCAGAGACCCCAGATTACTGAAAAATGTAACATTGGGGGAATTTGTCCTCGCCTTCTCTATATTCAAAGACGTGCAATGTTCTACAAATCATAATCAAAGAGCTGAACTAGACTCCTATGAATATTACATAGTGGAACTGTCTGTCAGATTTTTTGATTATCACAGAGCTTTTTCAGCATCCGATAACCACATAATTGACTGGGCACAACCTGATTCAGATTTATTTGATATAACTGTTGGCGGTGTCAGAGCCAACGCAAGTGGGGTCTGCACTTCCACAACTCACTCAACATCCCTGTGCCCAAAGGCAGTAATAGCATCAACTTCGAAATCAGCACCTGGCACCTCTGTACCTCACTACTCAAACATAATCCTATGCATGCTAGATTCTCCAGAGGGAGACAAATTTGTAATAATTGTAATACTGGTTTCTGCTCAAACAGGCAATGTAAATTCATTCATATGTGCAATACTGGCGGGGATGCCCATTCCAATACAATCTGCCCTCTAGCTCTCAAGTGACTCTCTCCAATGTCACAGTCTCCACTCCCATAAACATTCTGGCTTTATCCAAAAAACTCCAGAATCACCCTGACATCATTTTCACCAGCTACTTAATCAATGGACTAAAAAATGTGTTTTCAACCAGACTCAGTCAAATTCCTTCCTCCTCTTTTCAAAGCAAGAACCTTTGTTCTGGCATTCAAGAACCAGAGGTAGTTCATTCTCTTATCGAAAAAGAAATTAAGATAGGTTTTATTGTCAGTCCCTTTTTAGCTCCCCTGTTTGCAGTCTACAGAATTAATCCCATTGGCATCGCTACTGGGGAAAATGTCAGAAAAAAGTGCCTCATCATCGATTTAACAGCACAATGGGGGTCAAGCACCAGCAGCATCAACTTGCTCATTCCTCATGATCAAATCTCTCTTCATTATATTACCATTTCAGATGCAATTCATGCTAATAAATTAGCAAGCCGAGGTTCCTGGTTAGCTAAAGCAGATATATCAGATGCAATTAAAGTAGTGCCAATCCACCCTTCTCTTCATCATTTATTTGGTATATGCTGGTAAGGGAAGTTCTGTTTTGCTACTCAGTTAACTTTTGGCTGCCGCAGCAGCCCGAAGATATTCGATACACTTTCAGAAGCATTATGCTGGATACCTCAACGCTTACCATGTTCCATTTCTGCTTTATCTTCTTGATCTCTCCTCCTTTAAATCTGCCAGCAGAAGCGATTTCTAATCTTAAAAGTTTATTTTCAGAAGTCCGTGTTCCGCTTTCAGAAGAAAAAACAATCACCTCCCTGCATTCTCTGGAATTTCAGGGAATCATTCTAGACACTGAAAAGTTGGAAGCCAGCCTACCCAAGTCTAAACTCAACCATATTTGTTTTCTTATTCAGAACTTTAAGATCA